>NC_056509.1:3852149-3859378 GCF_014905685.2 Nematolebias whitei
GAATAGGCTGTTCCCAGAGTGCTGTATCAAGGCACCTCAGTGGGAAGTCTGTGGGAAGGGAAAAGTGTGGCAGAAAACGCTGCACAACGAGAAGAGGTGACCGGACCCTGAGGAGGATTGTGGAGAAGGGCCGATTCCAGACCTTGGGGGACCTGCGGAAGCAGTGGACTGAGTCTGGAGTAGAAACATCCAGAGCCACCGTGCACAGGCGTGTGCAGGAAATGGGCTACAGGTGCCACATTCCCCAGGTCAAGCCACTCTTGAACAAGAGACTGCGTCAGAAGCATCTCGCCTGGGACTGCTGCTGAGTGGTCCAAAGTTATGTTCTCTGATTACAGTAAATTTTGCATTTCCTTTGGAAAAGGATTCCCGACCAAGTATTGAGTGCATAACTGAACATGATTGTTTGAAGGTTGGTGTTTTTTGTATTAAAAACACTTGTCTTTCATTGGTGGGATGAAATATGCTAATTTTTTGGGACAGGCATTTTGGGTTTTCATGAGCTGTATGCCATAATCATCAGTATTAAAACAATTAAAGACCTGAAATATTTCAGTTGGTGTGCAATGAATCTGAAATATATGAAAGTTTCATTTTTATCATTACATTATGGAAAATAATGACCTTTATCACAATATGCTAATTTTTTGAGAAGGACCTGTATGTGGGTCCAGACTGAATGTGTGTCGCGGCACAATACCAGGATTGTCGGAGATGCTGTGCAGGTCCAAGACAACGACTGTGAAACATCTGGTGGAGGCAGCTGGACCGGACTTTTCCAACACCCAGGCCGTTGTTTCTCTGCTAGGAGTCAGGTCCATTAGACTTGTGCAGCACTTCCTGAACCTCTTGAAAGAGAGGATGACGGCCAGAGGGAGGCGTCTCCTGCAGCTACTCCACGAAAGAAAGGTTTTGCCGGACCCAACAGACCCAGTACCTAATGTGACACTGACCACCGGCTTCACAAAAGACAGCGGTCCTTTGCTGTATGACAAAAACTCACAGATGTGCCTCCTGAGTACGAGCCCAAAAGTACTCTATAAAAACTGTGTCAAAGTATTAAATGAAAGAACTTTAAAGAACAGACAAGTGAGCGTGTGGGCAGACCGTCTGAGAGGACAAACCCCTCAGTGGAGGACGCTGTACAAACCTCCAATAAAAAACGGACTGGCGATCTCCAGTGGAGGATTTTACATGGAGCCATTGCAACAAACTCGTTTTTATCGGTTTTTAGTCCAGGGGTTTTAAATGAGTGATCTTTCTGTGGTCTGTCTGAGAGTGTTTTTCATGTTTTATTGATTGTAGAAGACTGTTGACATTTTTTAGTTTATTGATGAGTGTTTTTAGCTGTTTTGGCATCGTTTTTACCAGTTCTGTATTTATTTATGGACTGTGTTTCAGCAAGGAAAACAAACCAAAGTGTCAAATTTTGTCTTTATTAATTGCCGAAGCAAAAATGGCTATTTATTTATCTCGTAGAGATAGAATCCAAGCTGGTCCTCATCTCGATGCCGTGGCCCTGTGGAAATGTAACGTCAAAGCCAGGTTGAAGCTAGAGTTCTTCTTCCACAAAGCCACTGTGAATATGAAAACTTTTGTGCAGGTATGGGGTTTTAATGGGATCTTATGCAACATATCAACTCAGGGAAATCTGTTATTTAATAAGCATCTAATTTAATTATTTTAAGTTTTGACCTGATGTGAATATCTTGTCTTATTAATCGTATTCTGTACATTTTATATTTGTCAATAAATGTTTTGTTAAAAAAAAAAAAAAAAAATCTTCTTTTTTTTCTTCTTATTTGTTCACAGGGCAGGTGTTCGAGCCCCGCCCAAAACCAGTAAAACATTTAAATGAGAGTTGTCTCCTCTCAGAGCCATTAGTACTGCAAATACTCATTTTGAGTAGTTTACAATTCACATATTGTTTAGTAATGGTCCCGCCTTTTGCAAAATAACAAAAAGATTAGTAAAAATAGCTTGACTTATGTAAAAGAAAATTTGGGTTAACAGTGTGGTGGCTCAATAAATGTTCAGCAATTAAACTGTTACATGTTCATAATTTAATTATTATTGACAACTTTTAACAGAAATGCAACAAAAACTGTTTCAGTTCAACAGCCCAGTCAATCCTTTAATTGGATGGTTAAATGTCTTCCTATAAGACCTTTATAAATAAAATACAATCCAGTGCTTTTCAAAATAAAGTTCCTCATGTTTGTTTCATGTTAAGGAAGGAAATGTTGGTTACGTACTGTAACCCCAGATTCTATGAGTATAAGAGTAGCCCTTTAAGGCTGTCACTGATGGGTTTATTCCGTTATGCGAAGCATTACATTGAAAAATTTAGTCCACGCCCACCTGCTGTGTGGGCCCCACCCGGTCCGTATAAATTACGTTAAGAGCGGGTAATCGGCTCCCAAATAACTTTTCTTCAGCCACTTAGGAGCCAGTGAGGCCCAACGCTTAAAGGGCTACGCTTATATTCATAGAATCTGGGGTTACAGTACGTAACCAACGTTCTATTTCGTATAGGCTTCGCCCTTTAAGGCTGTCGCTGATGGGTTAAGGGCGAAGCAGATGTTGTCCTTGCCTCACGGGGTCCATTCGAACACTGTATGAAGCAGAAGCTTGCCCAAAAAACGTCTTGTCACTCAGCTCCCCATGTGCGTAATTACGCATTGCGTAATTATGTGTGCCATGCACAGACGCATGTTGTGTAACTATGCGTTCTGAAAGCATGAATGCCCCGGAAAAATTTCAACGGGGAGGGAAAATATGCTGAAAAGAGCCATGAACCAACTGGTTTACGGCTGAACAGTATGAACAGATTAATAATAACAGGAGAACTGATTATTAATCAAATGAACTGATTGGTAACAATAGTCATGAACTGATTAGTGACAATAGAACCAAAATAACAATCACAACTTGTGACTGATAACAACATCTCACACTGTAATGCATGCAGACAGATGTGAGTTAAACAGAGTTCCATGAAACAACAATATTCATTCTGTAAACACTAAGGACAGAATGTGTCATGGAACAAGCCGTCACATCACGTAGATAAAAGTGAATAAATGAGCAGGGTATTGACCACGCGGCCGCAGTGCAAAACTCCTGCATTGTCATACCATTATGCAAAGCAGTCGAAGATGCAACACCCCTGATCGAGTGTGCCCTGAGGTTGGCAGGAGGCTCTAAATCTGATGCTCTGTAGGCTTCAGAAAAGGCCTCGCACAGCCAGTGTGACAAGCGCTGGGTGGATAACGGGCGACCTGCAGATGCATCTCTATAAGGCACAACAAATGTTGAATTTGACGCATTGCAGCTGTGCGTGCTATGTAACACGTCAACGCCCGCACCGGACAGAGAAGATGGAAAAACGCTTCTTCTTCTGATCTGTGGGGGGAAGGGAAAACCCCTCCAACGATATCGCTCTTGATTTAAAAGAGCTTGTGATGTTTTTAGGCATTAAGCTGGATTTGGTCTTATATCAGCTGAGCTGCCGTCAGCCTGAATTCTGAGACATGATGAAGCGAGAGAGAGGGCAGATAAATCACTCACTCTCTTAGCAGATGTTAAAGCCAACAGCAGGGCTGTTTTAAGAGACAAGAATTTAATTGGGGCCTGATCCAGAGGCTCAATGGAGCTTTGATCAGGGCTCGCAGGACCAGCGTTAAAAACCCACTGTGGAACAAGTGGGTGTGAAACAGGCCTGCGTCTTTGTACACCTTTTAGAAAACGCTTCATCAGCGGATGATTAAAAGCTGTTCTGTCTCCGAGCCCTTCGTGGCAGGCAGAGATGGCTGCAGCATACGTTAATCGTGCTGGATGCCAAATTTCTGTCTATCAGCTGAAAGGACATCACGTCGCCTAGTGGACATGAGGTGGCCTCTACACCTTTCTCTGTACACCAACGCTGAAAAAACTGTTCACTTTGATGTGTACAGCGCTGTGGTAGATGCAGCACGTGAATCCTGGATTGTGCGCACTACATCCTGTGGGAGACCCATCCTCTCTAAGCGGATCCGCTCAGCGGCCAGACCACAGGTGCTGGCATATTTCTGGGTAACTCCTGATCGCTCCTCCTGCCTGAAGGAGAGCATCCTCCCTCCACGGCAGTTTCCACGGGCGCCCCGACAGCAGGCGTTGCAGGACTGGGAACCATGGTGCATTCACGTGCTCGGGGGCCACCAGGAGAGCTGTCGATCCCTCCTCCTGAACTCGGTTCAGGAACCTTAAAATCAGAGGAGGTGGAGGAAACACGTACAGAAGCGTTTTGGGCCATGGGCTGTGGGCAAACGCATCCACCCCCAGCGGTGGTTCGTCTCGCGGACTCAGAGAAAACCATAGTTGACACTGAGCGTTCTCTCTTGTCGCAAATAGGTCCACGGCTGCTTTGCCAAATTTCTGCCATGTCTGAGTCATCAGGTCTGGATGGAGAGTCCAGTCCCCGAGACGTGGACCGCCCCTGGACATCACATCTGCCCCTTTGTTCAGAACACCGGGGATGTAAACTGCTCTGATGGAGAGCAGATTTTGGTGAGCCCAACACAGTAGCTTTCGCGCAATGTGTAACATCTGGGCTGAGCGCACACCCCCCTGCCGGTTTATGTACGCAGCAGTCACCTTGTTGTCTGTGTGAATCCAAACGTGTTGATTCTGCAGCACAGGAGCAAAGTGTTGAATCACGTTCAGCACCGTGTGGCACTCCAAAACATTTATGTGGGCAGATGTGTGATGGGGCCACAGCGCCCCTACTGCTTGAGATAGGCATGTCCCCCCCCCCAGCCTGACAGCGACGTGTCCGTGAAGACTGGCACGTGTGACGTGGGTCTGCTGACCGGGACTCCCTCCGACAGAACCAGGGTGTTTCCCCAGTGTCGGAGGTCTGCCCTCACGGAGGGAGGAACAGTGATCATCAGTCTCTTTTGTTTTACTGGGTCCACACGCAGAGGAGCAAACCACCTCTGCAGGCGTCTCATGTGTAATAAACCCAGCGGGACAACTGTGTGAGCTGATGACATCATTCCTAACAGCTTCATGATGGAAACAGCTGTTACCACTCTGCGTCTTACGTGATGGAGCTGGTCTTTTAAAGTGTCGATTCTCGTTTGTGATAAACGAGCCCTCATTGTGGTTGAGTTTAGCTCCACTCCCAGATAAACAATTGTCTGGGCTGGGAAAATCGAGCTTTTCTTCCAATTTATGGTGAAGCCCAGATTTAACAGGTGTGATGTCAACACCTGAGCCTGTATCACTGCTTCCTGTCTGGAGCGTGACAGTAGCAGCAGGTCGTCCAGGTAAAACAAAACTCTCATCCCTGCTCTGTGTAACGGATGCAGGGCTGTCTCCACACACTTTGAGAACATACGAGGTGCGAGGGAATAACCGAAAGGCAGCCTGTTGTACTGATACTTCATCCCTTGAAAGGAGAAACGCAGGAATTTTCTGTGTTTTGAGATGATCGCTATGTGAAAACAAGCATCTTTCAGGTCGACGGAAACAAACCAGTCATTTCTCTGGATGTTGTCCAACAGCGGTCTGGTTGTCAACATGTGAAACGGTCTGTCCATGATCACCTTGTTGAGAACTCACAGATCCAAAATGGGTCTCGTTCCTCCGGTCCGTTTGGGAACCAGGAAGTAACGTGAGTAAAACCCTGTGTTTTCCTCTCCGTTGGGAACTCTGGAGATAACTTCTTTTATCAGAAGCTCTTTGTTTTTCTGCATTTAGGGATGAGATTTGGTCTGGTGATGACAGGACCGTCTCTAAAATTCCTCCGAACGGAGGGGGTCGGGTTACAAATTGTAACGTGTAACCTTTGCATAACAACCAGGCCATCCATCTGTCTGGCGAGCATGTTTTTAGCCACTCCGCGTAACGTTCGTGGAGTGGACGTGCTTTTAAGTGATGCATCATGTTTTGTACGGATGTCATCCAGTCCGCCGCCTCGACCGCCGTCATGTGTCGCGGTGTAGAATGCTAAGGCTAGGTTAGCTTCAGTTAGCTTAAGAGCTCCACTACAGTCAATTTTTAATAACGGGTTCTCACTTTTTCGAGCTACTTGACAGATATGTGACAGAGGTACTGTGTGGGAGATGGTCTAATCAGTGACATGAGACGTTAATTTTCTTTGACCCATCAAAATGAATGTGGTCATTTATTAACAGAATCAAAATTTAACATCAAAACATTGTACACTTGATTATGCTATCGGCTCTGATTAATAAAACTTGGCACGTTTTACTTAATAAAAACAACAGACATTTCTGAAGATATCTGGATTAATTACTGGCAAGATAGAAGTTTGAAGATGGGAAATGAAGGAGTTTAAAGGAAATATGTGGAGGAAGATGTATGTCTGTAGACCAGAACAACACGCTCCTTTCAAGCGCAGTTCGCCCACGGTACACTGGTAGTGAAGCTCGTGACGACTCTTTACCTTGGCAGACGATGGGTCAGCTGTGGTCAAGAGGTCCCTGGCACGCTACCTTTCAGCGTCTCCTCAGGGCAGCTGCGACTTGGCAGAAGTCGTGAGATAATCCGTTCCACAGAACAAACTTCCTCAGCAGTTGTAGGGCATTCGCCGGGTGGAGCCACAGCGAGGCGTCGTGGCTCCGACAGGAACTCCAGCCGAACTCCATCAGAACCAGCTTCAGAACTTTCTCCAGAACTGAACTTCTCCCAACTAGAACTTTTCAAACTGGAACTTTCCCTCCGAACTACTGGAACTAGGAAGTGTCGACTTATAAAGAGTTCTGCTTCCGGTCACTTTTAGGAAGTCCTGATTGGTTGAAAGAACCAACAGGGGTGTGGTTTTAGTGATGTCAGAGGGTCATTACAAGTCAGAAAACATCAGAAATGTTTAGGAACGGTTAGTTACAGACGAGAAAATATTTTGGAGAAATGACAGACTTACAGGTGCCAGTTTTCTTGTTTCTGTCTGAGAGGTTTAAAAACACGACAGTTCGTTCCAATAACTTGCTTCGGACTGTCTCCGACTTTTGACCGACATCACTCTCTTATTTCAGACAGAAGATCAAAAATGCATAATTACTTTGTAACAGACATTTAACTTGATTTCTACTTTGAATGAGGATTAAAAAATCCTTAATACTGTTTCACAGTTGATTTAAAATGAGTGGTTCATTTCAACATTTAAAATGGTATGAACTAAACACACTTTTGATTATCAAGATATTGTAAAATAGTAATGATAA
>NC_056509.1:3859478-3860601 GCF_014905685.2 Nematolebias whitei
GTTGTGGAAAAGCTGATGACCCTGCCAGAAGCTGTGGGTCTCCTTTTTGGGCTCACATATGGACTCCACCTGAACTACCCCAAGAAAATCAGAAATACCCTCCTGTTCATTCAACAGATATCTTTTCATTTGGGAAGTACTGAGTGTAAGCCAAGAATTCAAACACTGAAAAATCAACTACTTGTGTAAAATGGTGCATGTGCTCTGTTTTTGGTTAGATGAAGTTTTTTTTAATTAGTATTATTTAGCAGCTAGAAGTTTAGTGTTTTTACTGCTGAAGTTCAGTTTGTCGCCATCTTTAAAATACAAACAGAATGTGAACAAGTGTTGTAAAGTGTGGGCCGGTTACATTTACACACTGAAAAAACTGTAACTATTACACAGAAAATTTCCTGTTCATCATTACTTGTTTTAAACAATTAATGTGCCACCATGCTAGTTAGTTTTTTTTTTTTTGTCTAATCGTTGAGGCTTCCAAATAAAAGAACTGTAGGGACACTCATTCTTGTTAGGCGGTGTAAGTGTCGGAGCCACTCAAGAGTTCCATGCTCGTCTTTTGACCAGATTAATGATGTAAATGATAAAGATGTTATGCAAGCATGTTTCCCTTTGCACACGATATTAACATTTTTGTTTTTCAGATTTACTTTTGTATTCATGTTTAAAATTTTTAACATGGTGAAATGTTTACTAAGATTTACATGTTTAAAATGTTACTCTTGCACTAATTTTGCAATAAATTTGTGAAAAATAAATAGAATCATCATTTTTATGTAAGGAACATCAGGTAATATACAATTATTGTGTAATGTTAAAATATCTGATTGATTATGATTATAATTTACATTTAATAATTCTAACTAAAAACATGATAAATGATTACTGATCATCATGAGTAATGATTACTGATGATCATGAGTAATGAATACTGATCATGAGTAATGAATACTGATCATCACGAGTAATGAATACTGATCATCATGAGTAATGATTACTGATGATCATGAGTAATGATTACTGACCATCATGAGTAATGATTACTGATCATCATGAGTAATGAATACTGATCATCATGCGTAATGAATACTGATCATCATGAGTAATGAATACTGATCATCATGAG
>NC_056509.1:3860611-3861074 GCF_014905685.2 Nematolebias whitei
ATGAATACTGATCATCATGAGTAATGAATACTGATCATCATGAGTAAGGAATACTGATCATCATGAGTAATGATTACTGATCATCATGAGTAATGATTACTGATGATCATGAGTAATGATTACTGACCATCATGAGTAATGATTATTGATCATCATGAGTAATGAATACTGATCATCATGAGTAATGAATACTGATCATCATGAGTAAGGAATACTGATCATCATGAGTAATGATTATTGATCATCATGAGTAATAAATACTGATCATCATGAGTAAGGAATACTGATCATCATGAGTAAGGAATACTGATCATCATGAGTAATAAATACTGATCATCATGAGTAATGATTATTGATCATCATGAGTAATGGATACTGATCATCATGAGTAATGAATACTGATCATCATGAGTAAGGAATACTGATCATCATGAGTAATGAATACTGATCATCATGAGTAATG
>NC_056509.1:3861084-3875616 GCF_014905685.2 Nematolebias whitei
CATGAGTAATGAATACTGATCATCATGAGTAAGGAATACTGATCATCATGAGTAATGATTACTGATATACATGAGTAATGAATACTGATCATCATGAGTAAGGAATACTGATCATCATGAGTAATGATTACTGATATACATGATTAATGGTTGAGTTAATTACTCATAAACATTGGTTTTAAAAACGTGAGTTTTTTAGTAATGGATTATCTTGGACACAAGATTTAATGTAAACAGAGCTTGATTTGTTTTGTTTTTGATTTTGTAAAAACTGGACATCCCAGTGCAATCACTTACCGTAAACGGTTTTAGTAATGATGACTAATTTGGGTTTCCAGTGCATAGTAATAATAATAAAAATGTGATTTCATCATAAAACAAGTTTCAGAAAAATAAAAATGGAAAAAACAGGATTTAGGAAAATAATAACAAATACTTTCATAGGGCCTTCCATAATTCCCAGAGAAGCCTGAGAGACAGAAATCATAATGTATATACTACAGAACAAGTGTAAAGACTGTGGGAATAAAGAGTTTGTTTGTCAAAGCTTCAGAAAGCTCAACTCCCAATTGAGTTATAAATTAAATTCAATTTACAGTCAATTTCCTTGACTGATGAAGCCTTCCGGATCGAAGAGGAAATGTTTCAGCACAAAAAAAGAAACTGTCCAAATGACCTGACTGAAAAATGTTGGATTGTATGCCTGGATTATTGAGCATGGACTTTGTTAAATTCAATTTAGTTTATTTATATAGCACCAAGTCACAACAGAAGTCATCTCAGGGCACTGAACAGGAACATTCACATAAAAGCCAGTTAGTAAAGTTCTCTATCTAAGGAATCCAGCAGACAAGTTGAATCTTGGCTTCGTTGCAGTCTCCCATCCTGAGCAAGCACAGTGGCAACAGTGGAAAGAAAAACTCCCTTTAACAGGAAGAAACCTCCAGCAGAACCAGCTCAGGACAAGAGGCCATCTGCTTTGACCGGCTGGTTGAGAGGACAGGAAGGAGAGACAGACGAACACAGAATGGTAGGTCCAGATGCACTTTCTATAAGAGGAAAGACAAAAAGCCTTTGTTAAGGATAGAAATACAGTAATTACAAATACAAACAGGTATTATACAATACAATACAAATACAAATACAAATACAAATCAGGTCTCTCTTGTAAATGAGTCCTCGAGGCTCAATGGGATTTACCTGTCTAAATAAAGGTTGATTGATAAAGACAGCAGCAGAGAGCAGAGAGAGGAAATGTGTTGAGTTTGTCCTCCAGCAGTCTAAACCTATAGCATCATAACTAAGAGATTTCTCAGGAAACCCAAGCTGATCCTAACTATAGGATTTATCAACAGGGAATTGTATCAACACAGTCACTACTACATTCATGTAAGGTCAACTTTGTGTGTTTGAACACTGAAAAGTATTTTGAGGCTGCATTCACACCAGCCCAGTTTAGTCCGCTTTAATCGAACTCTAGCTCGTTTTCCTAGAAAGTCCGGTTCGTTTAGGGAGGTGTGAACGCACCATCGAACTCTGTCACGGAACAAAAAGGTGAATTCTGGCCCGGGCTAAAACCTAGGTCTCGGTCCGGTAGAAGTGAACTCCAGCGCGGTTCGAGTACAGTGTGAATGTAAACAGACCGAGCCCCGCTCCGCAGAACAAACACACATTTCTCTTATATGGAGCCGTCAGCTGCCTTGTGTGAAGAACAATATTCTCCATGGTCTTCTGTCTCATCTTCTGCTCATGCTGAGTCCATTTTTGAAAAATGACAAAATATAACTCCTAAAACTGCTAAAACTTGATGCCACTTCATTTTTATTTTTATTTACAGAAGAAGAAGACGTGTCTTCAGAGGTTTTTGGGTCGTTTCTTTCAGTAGTTTTAGGTGTAGCGCCCCCACAGGCGAGTGGGGGAACAGGTTGGTTCAACAGGTTGACTCGACTGCACAGTGCAGTGTGAATGCAAACGCACCAGCTCAAATGTAACAAAAGGTCATGAATATTGGTCCCGAACCGAACCGAGTCTACCGGACTATCTGGTGTGAAAACGACCTTACTTTAAGGTCTATCTGAGCTGTGGAGCTCCAAAGACAACACTGACTGTTTTTCACCCACTTCACCAAAATCCAATTGTTGTCAAGAGAGAAAATCTGCATTTCCTCAGAGTTTTGAATGAAAAACTGTAGTAATAGTCACAATACACTGTTTCTAATAAATGTTTTGATGTATCCTACAAAGTTAAGTCAGGTCCTCTGGACAGATTCTTCTTGTTGAAATGTTTCATCTTTTATCCAAAAGACTTCATCAGTCCGAGGAGCTGCAACAAACTCAGTCTTATAAATAGCACCTTCACATAGTGGGTCAACCACTAAGACTAGTTATCTTGTCACCATCAAATTGGCTGACCCACTATGTAAGGTTCTATTTATAAGACTGAGTTTGTTGTGGCTCCTAAGACTGAAGAAGTCTTCTGGATGAAAGACGAAACATTTCAACATAAAGAAACTGTCCAGAGGACCTGACTTAACTTTGTAGGATACATCAAAACATTTATTAGAAACAGTGTATTGTGACTATTACTAGAGTTTTTCATTCAAAACTCTGAGGAAATGCAGATGTTCTACCTGGATTATTGAGCATGAACTTTGATGTTTTGATGTATATTTTTGTTTGGGTTTTTCCAAAGTGGCAGAAGGAGATTTGACCTTAAAATTGTAATGGAAACTACAATGAATCTTATTAAAGGGGCTTCAGTGTTCCTGCATTGGTAGGACAAGGCAAGATAAAATTAGATGGATAAAAATGATGAAAATGAACTAAATGAAGGGAAGTGTTTGATAATTGCTAATGGTTGTTCTCTTTGTACTGGGAAATATTTCTGATTTGATTGGGCTCAATGTTTTTTTTACAAAAAAGTGAGGAAATTTGTCTGATTATGCCGTTTGCAGAAAAAAAACAAAGTCTGACACGGGTTAAGATAATGGATGGATGACTGTTCCATTGTGTGACACTCCGTTCTCTGTTTTTGCAGCTCATCTATGAGAGCTTTGCCAGGTTCCTGGTGGAGCATAAAGGATATGACAAAGACCTCCTCAACCTGACCCCTGCCACCTGGGACTTCTGGTGAGTCCGCACCAGCATTTTCCCAGCCAACATGGAAACTCTCAGTCACAGTAATGTGCACCTGATGAAATTTACAGAAAACTAAACATTATTTATCTATCCTGTCAAAGTTTAGTTTAGGAGTACTAACCTTCACATCATCACTAAAAACCCTGTCACACTATAACGTTTTATAATGCAGGGGTTCCCAAACTTGTCCATGCCATGGCCCCCCGAACAGCATTAGCTTCTGGCCGAGGCCCTCTTCGCAAACCCACAAACAATGATACAAAATATATAAAGAAACATCAACTTTTAGAATATTTGAACTTTTATTCACTATATTCAATTATTACAGCTGCTGAGCATAAAAATGTTATTTACTAATATCCTGATGCATGCTCAATAATCCAGGTAGAAAAATCCAAAAAAGTTCAATCTGGTCCTCTGGACATTCAAAAAAAAACAAAAAAACAAAACAAAGCAAAAACATTTAGAAACATTTTGTCTCTCATCCGAGAGACTTCCTCAGTCTGAGGTGCTGTATTCAGCTCAGTCTCTTAAATAGCACCTTCTCAGAGTGGATCAACCAGTTTGCTGCTGACAACCAAAACTAGCTGATCACATGCTCAAGAAGGACCATCAGCCTAACAATGGCTCATTAGCACACTGATGGCTGTTTACTGTTCACAGAGGGCTGAGTGATACTAGCAATCACAGCATTGTAAGAGGGGGACAGTTGAACCCGGAGCGAATCGGATGGTTCCTCCGGGACAGGCGTGCTCAGCTGCAGCCCCCGCTGCTCATTCCCTCCTGGGGAGTGTAGTGTCGGTGTAGGGGGGCTGAGTGAATGCTCACCCCATCCCACCTCGTTTTTGCATCGGCGATCACACCGCTCCCGGCCGACGGCGCCCTCAGGGGTTGCCCGGCGTAACCCAGGAGGAGGCTGACATGAAAGGACCCTTTTTTACGTCCCACGCCTTTCCCGCCAGTTCGGATGATCCGGCGGGAAGGTTGTTTACTGGGCTCATGCGTCAACACCCTGCTCATTACTCGCCTTTATTAGGTGATGTGACGGCCTGTTCCATGACACGTTCTGCCTTTAGTGTTTACAGAATGAACATTGTTGTTTCATGGAACTCCATTTTATTCACATCTGTCTGCATGCATTACAGTGTGAGATGTCATCAATCACAAGTTGTGACTGTTATTTGATTCTATTGTCTTTAATCAGTTCACGACTATTTTTACCAATCAGTTCATCTGATTAATAATCAGCTCTTCTGTTATTATTAATCTGTTCATACGGTTCAGCCGTAAACCAGTTGGTTCATGGCTCTTTTCAGCGTTTTTCCCTCCCCGTTGATGTTTCCGGGGCGTTCATGCATTCAGAATGCATAGTTACACAACATGCGTCTGTGCATGGCACATAATTACGCAATGCGTAATTATGCACATGGGAGCTGAGTGATTAGACTTTTTTGGGCAAGCTTCTGCCTCATACGGTGTTCAAATGGACCCAGTGAGGCGAGGACCACATCGGCTTCGCCCTTTACCCACTAAAGCGAAGGCCTTAAAGGGCGAAGCTTATACGACATAGAACGTTGGTTATGTACTGTAACCCCAGATTCTATGAGTATAAGCGTAGCCCTTTAAGCGTTGGGCCTCACTGGCTCCTAAACGGCTGAAGAAAAAGCTATTTTGGGAGCCGATGTCCCGCTCTTAACGTAATTTATACGAACCGGGTGGGGCCCACACAGCAGGTGGGCGTGGACTAAATTTTTTCAGTGCTTATGCTGCGCATAACGGGATAAACCCACTAAAGCGAAGGCCTTAAAGGGCTAGGCTTATACTCATAGAATCTGGGGTTACAGTACGTAACCAACGGTCACAGATTAAAAAAACACTAGATCAATTTACACTGTGTGAAATGCATGAGAGAACAGATGTGTTTTTAGCAGAGATTTGAAGTGAAGAAGGGAGGTGGCCTGCCTGATGTTGGGGGGGGGGGTGGCGGGTTGAAGGGAGGTGGCCTGCCTGATGTTGGGGGGCAGGTTGTTCCAGAGTTTGGGGCCCATGACTGAAAAAGCCCGATCTCCTCTGAGCTTCTTGTTTTTGGAACAGCCAAAAGCAGCTGATCAGAGGATCTCAGGGCCCGAGAGGGAACGTAAGGTTCCAGAAGCTCAGAGAGGTAAAGGGGTGCGGGGCCATTTAAGCATTTGAAGGTCAACAGAAGAATTTTAAAGACTATCCTCGTACGAACAGGGAGCCAGTGAAGGGAGGACAGAACTGGAGTAATATGTTCAGACCTATGAGTTCCGGTTAAAAGCCAAGCAGCAGCATTCTGGATGAGCTGAAGACGTGAGATGGAGGCCTGGCTGATCCCAGCATAGAGCGCATTGCAATAGTCCAATCATGTCATGACAAAGGCGTGGACTAGTTTCTTAAGGTCCGGTCTGGACAATACTGGCTTGAGCTTAGCTACCTGTCTGAGTTGGAAGAAGATTTTCTGCAGAACAGAGTTGATTTGTTTGTCAAACTTGAAGTCAGAGTCTAAAACCATCCCAAGATTTTTACCAGACTGCTTAAGATATGGCTGAAGAGAGTCCAGGTTGACAGGGTCAGTGGCAGCAGTTGAGCTAGGGCTAAAGACAATGACTTCAGTCTTCTCATTGTTAAAACTTAAGAAATTTGAAGCCATCCAGGCCTTAATGTCATCCAGACATTTTAACAGAGGGTGAATGGAGCAAACACTTGCTGGTTTCACAGGCAGGTAGATCTGGCAGTCATCAGCATAGCAATGGAATGAAAGACCATGTTTCCTCAGGATGGACCCCAGTGGGAGCAAATAAAGTGAGAACAGAAGGGGTCCAAGAATCAAACCCTGTGGGACATGGAGGGGCTTAGTCCTAGTGTGAATAGTTTGTCAATCAGGGTTTGGGGGATCATTGTGTTGAAGGCAGATGTGAAGTCCACAAAGAGCATACGGACGTAGGAGTCCTTCTGCTCCAGGTGGTTGAGCGCAGTGTGGACCACAGAGGAGATGGCATCCTCTGCTGATCGCTTCTCACGGTATGCATACTAATGAGGGTCCTCGATGATGTTGATAGTTGTTTTGATGTGAGTCATGACCAGTTTTTCTGAAGCATTTAGCGACTATTGGAGTGAGGGCCACTGGCCGATAGTCATTCAGACCAGTCACTGTAGAACTTTTAGGGACTGGGATGATGGTGGCAGTCTTCAGGCAGGTGGGAACTGTTGCCAGGGTAAGTTAGGTGTTAAAGATGTCTGCCAGCACCTCGCAGAGCTGATAGGCACATTCATTCGACATTTTTCTGGGGATGTTGTCTGGGCCAGTTGCGATGTGCGGATTAATCCTCCTGAAAGTACTCCTTACTTCAGCTGAGGTCACGCTGAGATGCTCTTCATCCAGTGGTGAGGTGAGTCTGGTGCTGGGTGGTCTGTTCGGGTCTTCAAAGCGTGCATAGAACTTGTTGAGGGCATCAGGCAGAGATGGGTCTTTGGGGCATTGTTCACTCCTTCCTTTATAATCTGTTATGCACTTAATGCCCCTCCACATGCTCCGAGGGTCTTGTGAGATTAATTGACCCTCGATCCTCTGTGCTTATGTGGCCTTGGCCCTCTTAATATCAGCAACCAGCTCTTTCCTTGTCCTACTCAGCTCCTGTGAGTTTCCAGACCTGAAGGAAGTGTTCCTTGCTTCCAGCAGGGTGCGCACCTCTGCATTCAGCCAAGGTTTTCTGTTTGGGTAACTTTTAACATATCTGATGGTGGAGATGGTGTCAGTACATGTACTAATGTACCCCAGGACTGAGGATGTGTATTGGTCCAGATCAAGCGAGCCTCCATTTTCAGCAGCTTCTCTGAAAACCTGCCAGTCTGTTTGATCAAAACAATCTCTCAGTATGGGGCCACTGTTCTGGATCCAATGTTTAACTTTCTTTTGTACTGGTCTGGAGCGTGTAGGCCCCCCCAGTGCCCCCTGGCGGCCCCCATGGGGCCGTGGCCCCCACTTTGAAAAACACTGTTTTAGAGAACTTTAATTCAACCTTTATTTTAGAGAACTTGTGTCAAAGTATGTAAATCTGGTCAATTATGCTGACATATGCTGAAAAGGAAATAAAATGAACTTGAAACCTCTTTTAGATATAAACATACTGTATTAATAACAAGTTGAATGAACATATAACCTACGAGTAAGGCAGCACGGTGGTACAACTGGTAGAGCTGCTGCCTCTCAGCGAGAAGGTTGCCAGTTTAAATCCAGGGAATTTCTGGGTGGAGTTCGCCTGTTCTCTCTGTGCATGCGTGGGTTTTCTCCGGGTGTTCTGGTTTTCCTCCCACAGACCAAAAACATGCATGTTAGACTGATTGGTAACTCTAAATTGTCCCTAGGTGAGAGAGAGAGAGTGAATGGTTGTTTGTCTCGTTTGTCTGTATGTGTCCCTGTGATGGACTGGAGACTTGTCCAGGGTGTACCCCGCCCCTCGCACAGTGATTACTGGACATGGGAACCGGCAACCCCCGTGACCCAAAATGGAAGAAGCGGATAAAAGATAATGGATGGATGGATGGATGGACCTATGCGTAACTTATCCATCATTTCTCCTTAGCAGATACGGAATTGATGACAGAGTTTTTGTGGCTCTCCTCCACTAACTTAACATACATGTAACATGTGTGAACTTATGCATAACTTACTTGTCACATAGGCTACTTGTAAGTGGACTGCATGCCCAGCCTACCAAATCCTTTGCTCAGCCACTTCCGGACGGGGAGTAGAAATCATCTGCAAACTTTACAATGTGACAGCTTGGATGGGTAGCTGCACAATCATACGTAAGCAGAGTAAACAGGAGGGGGATCAACACACATCCCTGAGGAGAGCCGGTGCTCAGGGTTATGGTGGAGGAGGAGAAGTTGTGGATCCTCACTGACTGTGGTTTGTTTGTTAAGAAGTCTAGTACCCAGTTGCAAATGGAGGGGCTTAGTCCTAGTGTGAATAGTTTGTCCATCAGGGTTTGGGGGATCATGGTGTTGAAGGCAGATGTGAAGTCCACAAAGAGCATACGGACGTAAGAGTCTTTCTGCTCCAGGTGGTTGAGCACAGTGTGGACCACAGAGGAGATGGCATTCTCTGTTGATCATTTCTCACAGTATGCATACTGATGAGGGTCCTCGTTGATGTTGATGGTTGTTTTGATGTGAGTCATGACCAGTTTTTTTGAAGCATTTAACGACTATCGGGGTGAGGGCCACTGGTCGATAGTCATTCAGACCAGTCATTGTAGAGCTTTTCGGGACTGGGTTGATGGTGGCAGTCTTCAGGCAGGTGGGAACTGTCTCCAAGGTAAGTGAGGTGTGAAAGATATCTGCCAGCACCTCGCAGAGCTAATCGGCACATTCTTTCAGGTAACCTGTATCTCTCACTCTCTGCTCTTTGAATTGAGAAAGCTCCTCGGATGAGGAGCGAAATGTCTTCTGTTACAAATAAAGTCCAGTTGTTTTTGTATTGAACGCTTTTTGAATTCAACAAAACAGGTGGTTTACGCTGAATCATAACCCGAACGGTGCGCATGTAAACACTTGATCTGTTCATTTTTTTTCTGCTCGTGAAAAACTGAACTGACTGCGCATGCGAGACTATGTCATTTGCGCCTGGCTAATGCTAATAATATTAGCGTGCCAGAAAAGCAAAACTGGTAGGTGAGCGACACAACATTTCTACTAGAAACTTTGAAAGAGCTCAAAATGATGTGTATCACCTGCAGCTCAGTCAGGGAGTGCAGCAACGTCTCCACTGTCATTAAAACCTGTCGCGGTCCATTTGGTGCTCAGCTTTGTTTACGTTCATCCTGGAAGTAGAACTTCTTCTTCTGTTTTTTTAAGGAGAGTTTACCACTCTGCACATGTCAGTACTTCTGTTCAGAACAAAGTCCGCTGCATGTGAACGCTCATTGTGAACGGATTGTGCCCATGTGAATGATACATTTGAATTATTTAATCTGAAAACATTTCAATCTGATCAAAGAATTTTGTGCATGTAAACACAGCTAATGAGCAGTAGTGGAGAAAATACTCAACACTGTACTTAAGTAAACGTACAAATAAACAGACAAAAATGCACTCTAGTAAAAGTAGAAGTACCACATTCACATTTTTACTTAAGTAAAAGAATGTAAGTACTTGCCTTTAAAAGTACTTAAAGTATTAAAAGTAAAAGTGCTTGCTGAATGTATTACCTAATTTAATTCTCTACAATATAATTTAATGTGCCTGCCGTATGCATATTTTCTGTAATACATTAATGGCGTTGAGTCATTCTAATGAACGATGCTGCAGATAATACATGTTTTTATTGTGTTTACCATGTGACAGTTCACACATGGGGCAGCTGTGGCTGAGTGGTTAGAGCAGTCGTCCTCCAATGCAAGAGTTGGGGGTTTCAATCCACCAGCAGTCACATGTCGAAGTGTCCCTGGGCAAGACACTGAACCCCTCATAGCCTCTGATGTGTGTCCCATCAGTGTATGAATGTGATAAAGCTCTGATCAGTCTCTTTAGAATGATTTGTTCAATTATCTTTGTATAGATCTAGTATAGAGCTGTATGAATGGGTAAATGAGGCACAGATTGTAGTGTAAAGCGTTTTGAGTACCTTGAAATAAGATAGAAAGGCGCTATATAAGTACAGTCCATTTACACTTGGACTTGTGATTCTGTGCGTTAGAATTTCAGGGATGACCTGCAGAGTTAAATGTCATTAATCAAAATAAGAAAGAGGAATGATTATACCTTTGAAAGTTTTTATTTAACACAAAGCAAAACCAATGTGTCATTTTAACTGCAGTAAACACATCTCAGTAAAAGTTTTCTGCCTGAAAAAAGCAGCATTAGACCTAACAAAAAACAGGCACTGATCATTTCAACTCCAGTTTGACATCAACTCTAGTTAAAATACTGTCTAGTCCACCTTGTACTGGGTCAGTAGTGAAGAATATTTTAACTTCCTGACACCATTTTCAAAACTTGGACCAAGTGTCGAGTCATTTGGAGACATCTCTTGTCTCCTAACATCCCATGAACTGACACATTTTAATATTGCAGCAATAATTTCTTGTTCAAGTTCAGAAAAAGTTGGTTTTCAAAGATTTTTGAGTCCAGTCTTATATTTTTTGGGAGAGAGAAGCTGTCCTGAATAGTTTTTCAATAGCCTTTCAATAATCTTTCAATAGTCTTTCAATAAGGCAATGGGTGGTGCGTATCTTCTGGCTGACTCTCCGTGGTGGAATCCATTTTGGATGTGATAGCGGTGCTGTGGGTGCACCCAGCTCATTGACGTACTAGGATATATGTCAGTGGTCCAGCTCTTCTTGAAGGTGGGTCTAACGTTACCTGCCCACGTTGCAGTGATTCAATGGACCAACTGCCCTCTCGCCATTGGTTACTTTAAAACTGTCACAATCCTCAAAGTTGAGACCCATTTGCAGGCAGGCGAGCGAGGCAGGAGTTAAAATAAAAATAATTTATTTAAAAAACAAAATAAAATGCTGTCGATGCAGCAAAACTTACTCTGGCAAAACACGATCAAGAACAAGACCGAACAGGACATCAGAGTACACAGGCGGAGCAGATCATCAGGTGGACGAAAACAGACAGGACAGAGGAGGACTGAGATGTCTGTGAATACAGAACAATGACCGGACGAGGAGTGGAGGAGAGAAAGGCTTTTTATAAGACAGAGGGAGAGTGAGTAATGAGAGCACCTGGGCAGGTGGCTGATGAGGGACAGGTGTGAATGATAAAAACTGAGGAGTGAGTGGAAAACAACAGAATCAGATATATAGGAACAGAAATCACACAAAGAGCAGAACAACAAAAAGTACAAAGAGCAGAGCGGGGAACACAAATAAATATAAAGAAAACAGACAGGGACAGAGCCTGTCATAACCCCCCTCCCAAGGGACGGCTCTTGACGTCCCCTAGAACACAACACAGAAAACACAGAATGGGTGGGAGGATGGGGGAAACAAGGATGGAGGGCACAAAAAGAAAATCTAAACAAAATTGACAGGGTAGACCTGGGAGCAAAAATAAACACTGGTATTTCTATGAACGGTCCTGGGCGTCGTTCCTAGCGGGACCAGAGTTTGGGTGGACGGCCCGGGGACCGTCCAGAGTGGGACCAGAGTTCGGGCGGACGGCCCGGGGACCATCCAGAGCGGGACCAGAGTTCGGGGAAGGATGGAATGGGGCCAGAGATGGTGGTGCTGGCTGCTGCTGGGGCAGACGGGACGTTGGCAGCTGTTGGGTCAGGACGGGGTTCAGAAACTGTTGGACCAGACCTGGGTTCAGCAGCCGGGAGGTCGGACGAGGGTTCAGCAGCCGTGAGGTCAGAGACGGGCTCTGCAGGCAATGAGACAAAGACGGGCTCTGCTGGCGATGAGACGAAGTCGGGCTCTGCAGGCGATGGGTCAGAGACGGGTTCTGCAGGCGATGAGACGAAGTCGGGCTCTGCAGGCGATGAGACGAAGTCGGGCTCTGCAGGCGATGAGACAGAGACGGGTTCTGCAGGTGATGAGACAGAGATGGGTTTTGCAGGCGATGAGTCAGAGACGGGTTCTGCAGGCGATGGGTCAGAGCTGGGTTCTGCAGCTGCGAGGTCAGAGCCAGGTTCTGCAGCAGCAGGTGATGGAGGCTTGGGGCCCACTGGAGGCTTGGGGCCCACTGAAGGCTTGGGACCCACCATTATAGAGATCCCAATAGATGGGGTGTCAGAACCAGTCCCCACAGAGACACAGGAAGGGGGTGGGGCTGCAGCAGCAAGTGGTGGGTCCGGCGAGGAGTCTGCAGGCGGCGGGTCCGGTGAGGGGTCTGTAGGCGGCGGGTCCAGCGAGGTGTCTGCAGGCGGCGAGTCCGGCGAGGGGTCTGCAGGCGGCGAGTCCGGCGAGGGGTCTGCAGGCGGCGAGTCCGGCGAGGGGTCTGCAGGCGGCGAGACCAGGAGAGCCGGAACGGGCAGCAAGACCAGGAGAGCTGGAGCGGGCGGCGAGACCAGGAGAGCCGGCTCGAGCGGCGAGACCAGGAGAGCCGGAGCGGGCGGCGAGACCATTCCATTCACCAATGAGGGGTGCTTGGGATGACCGGGGGGCGTGGCAGATGGCAGGAGAAGAGAGCGCAGCACACGTCTCTCATTCCAAGCTTGAGAAAAAAGCTCAAACACCCCCGGTTCATAGCCTTCTAGTTCCAACCGGGTAAACACGTTAACAAAGTCCTCAGCGGCCACCAACCTCTTCCACAGATCCTTGGGGGTGGCCCTGGTGTCCAGATAATTACGCGTTACCCGGCGGAGTTGCTCACGTTCATGCTGGCGCTTGGAACGGAGCGAAGAACCTGCTGGGTCTGGGTCTGGTTCGGTCATTCTGTCACAATCCTCAAAGTTGAGACCCATTTGCAGGCAGGCAAGCGAGGCAGGAGTTAAAATAAAAATTATTTATTTAAACAACAAAACAAAACGCTGTCGATGCAGCAAAACTTACTCTGGCAAAACACGATCAAGAACAAGACTGAACAGGACATCAGAGTAAACAGGCAGAGCAGATCATCAGGTGGACGAAAACAGACAGGACAGAGGAGGACTGAGATGTCTGTGAATACAGAACAATGACCGGACGAGGAGTGGAGGAGAGAAAGGCTTTTTATAAGACAGAGGGAGAGTGAGTAATGAGAGCACATGGGCAGGTGGCTGATGAGGGACAGGTGTGAATGATAAAGACTGAGGAGTGGAGAGGCAGACTGAGGAGTGAGTGGAAAACAACAGAATCAGATATATAGGAACAGAAATCACACAAAGAGCAGAACAACAAAAAGTACAAAGAGCAGAGCGGGGAACACAAATAAATATAAAGAAAACAGACAGGGACAGAGCCTGTCACAAACTAACGAATAAATAAAAAAAATGCAACGTGAATGTAACATGTAACGCAACACATTATAGAAATGTAGTGTAGTAGAAAGTACAGATACTTAATGTAAAATGTAGTGGAGTAAAAGTCAAAAGTACCCACGTTTAACTCTACTTAAGTAAAGTACAGATACAGGAAAAATGTACTTAAGTACAGTAACGAAGTACTTGTACTTCGTTACATCCCACCACTGCTGAATTACGAGGACCCACCCCCCTAAGAGAGATGTGTATTGATGAGACTACTTGTGTAAATAAAGGTTAAAAAAATGAAATGAAATGATCAAACAGGTCACAGCTGAACCAATGAAACAGGGGAGGAGAGAACGGGGAAGGGAGACCCCCCCCCCCCCCCCCCCCGTGAGCATGTGAGCTCCATGGAGCAGGAAGACAGCTTAATGAAGATAACGATCAATGACTTCCTGATAGGCTACTGTATTATTTGTTTTTAAACAGCTGTGTTACTGGCGCTGCTCAGAAACAAACATTTAGGCCCTATTTACACGGACACGATGGGGGGAAACCTAGGTTTTTACATATGTTAATTAGAGGAAAAGATCCACGTTGACATGGATGGATTTTGTGTTTACATGTATCTGGAGGAATCCCCCCACCCCACCTAATCCGCTGTAGTTACCATGCCAGGTCATTAGATGGTGATGTGAATTTTGTACATTGACCTAATGCTCATGCGTGCCGCCTTGGCACGTTCCTTTCCTCTGGGCTAAAAGCTCAGCTAACAACAGTCTAACAACAAGTTAAAGCTGGATTTTGGATGAGAGTCAACAGATTTGACACCAAACGGGACCGCTTCATCCAACAGCTCCACACCGGTCGCTGAGTGGACCAGAACCGAGTCGACGATGTTGAACTTTACTCCATGATAATCAGTAGCTGTTTTACAGCAGGTAAATCAACGTTCTTAATAATGTTAGCTTGTGTTTACTTCGATCACACAACAACCAACTGAGTTTTTATTTTTCCTGAAAGAAGAAGAAGCTGTCCTCCCACCAGGCAGACCGGTTCTGAACGAGGCTCGGCCCAGGTGCAGTGCAGGAGGACGTCGAAGAGAGATGTGGATGAACTATTTATTTTAAATTCCCCTCAGTTCTTTTATTCAAACCATTCAATGATTTAAGTTGCATTAATCAAAGGAGTGACAGCCTGAACGAGCCAGATGAACAACGTGGGACATCCAGGATGAAAACAAGAGTCCAGTTCATTAATGTAGTTTATATTCAAAAAGCGTTCAATACAAAAACAACTGGACTTTATTTGTAACAGAAGACGTTTCGCTCCTCATCCGAGGAGCTTTCTCAATTCAAAGAGCAGAGAGTGAGAGATACAGGTTATAAGGCTGAGTGAGATAAGACACACACACACACACACACACAAAACACACACACACACACACACACACACACACACACACACACACACACA
>NC_056509.1:3875626-3878243 GCF_014905685.2 Nematolebias whitei
ACACACACACACACACACACACACACACACACACACACACACACACATATATGTAGATTGGCTGTTCACACCTAAAAAACCCAAAACAGTAGGTCTTTGTTCCTCTAATTCACAGACGAGGCCCCTCTGTTCCCATCAGGTGTGAAAACCGGCTGGGGATCTGTTTTAAAGTTGCATTATATGTTTTTGAAAGTGGGAATCTGAGGCCTCCTCCTCTGTTAAGAGACGGCTTTTCTCTTTTTACATAAATTACTTCCTTCACCCCCCTCTCAAAAGGAAGCAGTAATGTCTGTGCTGACGAGCAGGGAAACAGCTAAAACATGCAGAATTGAGAACAACTGAATAAACGTAACATAACTAAACAGTAAGTTGTTTCTGATTTCAGATGTTTTACAGTTTATTTGAATTTGTTTTCTATTTAATTTCAAACAAAAAATGTACTGCAAATTTAGCTTGTTTTGAAGTAGATCACAATTAGAGGCAGGAGCTCATTTAAACAAACTACCTTTTTCATTGTTTCAGTTGTGACTTTTTAAGCTAAACCTTCTTCACACTGATCGAAGACTTGTGGATGTAAAAACATCATCAAAAATATGACTGATATTTGCATGTTATGCATTAAAACACAACTGACACCTGCTGAGTGCTTGGTCTTTAAAAGTTTGAGCGTGCACAAAACATCTCTTGTCTACATGTTGGAGATATTGTAACTCTTTGAACAACCCCAGTTCGGAAAAATAGGGTTGACTTCAGACAGGACTGATGAGGTCAGTCCAAATGTAGCCTAGACCAAAGTGGAAGCTGCCATCTTAAAACACCTCAAGTCTTCCAAAAATCATGGTGGTTCATGCAAACACTGTTTGTAGACCTTTACACCACCATGCATTTGTCATTACGTTATTAACATATTTTTACAAGAATAAATAACAGGAGCAGCACCAAGTTTTGGCACTTCCTGCAGGAAAATCATATTGATTTTTCAGGAATGACGACGTAACGTGAAACTGATGGTGGCATAAATGTTGGCTTACATAAGAATGTTTACTGCTTTAAAACTGTAAAAAGTTGAAGACTGGCATTCAGTGATGTGAGCAAAGCTTTTATTGTGTGTGTGTGTGTGTGTGTGTGTGTGTGTGGGGGGGGGGGTGCACCAGTAGAACAAGACAGGATGGGGGAACAAGTAGGATCCAAGATAGAGAGTGGTGTTTACATCAAATGTTTGAAGAACATTTGACAAGAGAGTGACAAAGAATGATTTTGCTTAAAATGTCCAACATGTAAGATATTATTTGTTCATAATTTTTACACAGAGCCCCACATCAGAAGGACAGAAATACCTGTATACATTACCTGACCTAATTTTGACACATGGCATCAATATGTTTGCACCATTTGTTGTCTTAATTTTATCTGGAGTGACAGTGAGAAATAAAGTTGTATTTTAATGTATTTTCCCCCCAATGTATTTTAATGTTCTATTTTGTATAGGCTTCGCCCTTTAAGACTATCGCTAGTGGGTTTATCCCTTCGTGTGCAGCACTGAAAACTTTAGTCCACGCCCACCTAATGTGTGGGCCTCACCATCGGTCTGTATAAATTACGATGAGACCAGGTAATCGGCTCCCATTTTTTCTTCAGCCAGCTAGCTAGCACTGTCAGAAGAAGGAAGAAGGAAAAGTTGTTCAGCTTTGACCGGCACAACCTTTGCTAAGGATGCCTGGGTCTCCGCCACGTCAACCTCCTGCCGTCTCGGTGAGCTCTTCCTCCCCAAGGAGAAGCAGAGATGAGCAGCCTTGTTAAAGGTAAGCGCCGAGGAGTGCTTTTCCGTGGCAGGCTGCTACCCGCTGGACGACGCCATTGCCTTTGCTAATGTTTTTTTCCTCGCAGTGAATCGGATGATTCCCTCGAAAAAGGCATTGTTGGCAGCAGCTCCGCTGAGTGTTTGTCTGTGGCGGGCCGCTACCCTCTGGACGACACCATCACCTTTTCTAACATTATTTTCCTCGCGGTGAATCGGATGATTCCCTCGAAAAAGGCGATGCGGGCAGCAGCTCTGCTGAGTGTTTTTTCCTTAGCGGGACACTGCACGCGGGATGACGCCACCGCCTTTCTTTGACGCATAGTCACGCAGTGAATCGAATGACTCCTCTGAGAAAGGCAATGCTAGAAACAGCCTCGCTGCCCCATTCCCTCCTGGAGAGCGTAATGATGGAAGAAGCGGTCGAACGGATGCTCAGCCACCTCGAGTCTTCCCATGTTGGCGACCACACCGCTCCCAGTCGTCGGCGCCCTCCTCTCGGAGTTGTCCGGCATAATCCAGGAGGCTGCTAACACAAGGGACTTTCTGTCCCTCGCCTCCCTCTGCCCTGATCGGATAATCTGGCAGGAAGGTTTGGATCTGCCCCGGTTCGTCGCCCTTATCCCATCTGGCCTCGCTGTTGATGAGGCTGAGCTCCACTTCAAAACAGCTGATATGGCCACCTTAGTTCAAAAGATTTATTGGACAACAAATTACAAGTATTCAGAGTTCATAAAATCAAATTACATGTATGCATACAGGAGCATTTACTAAACACCGACCTGATCCGATGAGTCCCCAGCAAATGCTAATGCTGCA
>NC_056509.1:3878253-3886052 GCF_014905685.2 Nematolebias whitei
TTTTTGGATTTGTCCATATGGAAGTGACCCAAACTTACTGCAACCCTTCAGGGGTCCTAGACCAGACCCCTGGTTCAAACCCTTCAAAACCTGTAAAAAATACCAAATGCATAAACCTTTATAAAAATACAAAAATTACAACACTGTCCAGCTGTGACATCACATTGGAACGAGGCTGCAGCTGGGCCCGGCAAGCTGAAAATATCTGTCTCCACCTTTGCCTCCATCTCCATAGTGGAGGGTTTTTTTACTGATCAGTGGTTTTTTCTCTCTCGGTTCTCCCCCCTGGAGCCAAGCCTAGTGGAGGCGCTTGGGGCAAAAGCTTCCAGGATGGACCGTCAACATATCCCTCCAGGACAGCATGACCAGATGGTGAAAAAGCTCTCCAACCGAGCTCACTAGTGCATATCCCAGGCAGTTGCGGCAAACAACAACATCGTTCCGCTGGCGTACAGCATCTCAAAGAGGCTGGAGGAAGCAAACCTGCTGGAGGAGACAAAGAGGTCTCTTTGTAAAGCCGCTGATGTCATCTTAACCATGTGCGCCACTCTGCGGTCTGCCTGTCCCGCATTGCCGCCCGGATGACCATGATCTAGAGGACCACCTGGCTCCGCCTCTCGCCATCCTTGTCCGAGAGGCAGCAGAAAGACCTGCTGGAGGGCCCCATCACTCCAGAGGCGCTGTTCGGGGCCAACTTCAAGACCATCCTTGAGAAATCGCAGAGGTCCGAGGAGGTCTCAGAGACTGCACACATTTGGTGACGTCACAGTCCTCCTCCCGCCCCTCCGGCCGCTGGAGGGACCGCCTTGGCCAGCAACAACAGCAGAGGTGCTCCATAACAGCGGCAGCGATTTCACGCTCCGCTCCTCCACTGGCCCCCTCCACCAGCTAACAGATCCTTAAGGGGAATGTATGTGTTTTTTGATCATGTATGTTTTGATATGTAGTGAACTAGATCTCCTACATCAATCTGTCTCTGAAGACCTTCAGGGGACAGGAACTGTTATTTCATTGATTTGAATTCAGAAATACAAATTATACCATACCATACCACTTTATTTATAAAACACTTAAAACAGCCACAAGGCCAACCAAAGTGCTGTACAGACAAAACAACAGGTAACACACAAAGCAAAATACAAAATGAGGTAAATCAGAATATAGACAAAAAACGATGCAGATAATGACGACAAACCAGTGTGGAGCATACAGGATCAAAACACAGATCATCTTGTGTTGAAAGCTATTGAATAGTAGTGAGTTTTTAAACGGAACTTGAAAACCGAGAGGGAGGGGGCCTGTCTGACAAGCAGAGGTAACTCGTTCCAGAGTCTTGGTCCTGCTACAGAGAAGGCCCTGTCACCTCTGCGCTTAAGACGAGTTCCTGGAACTGTGAGGAGCAACTGGTCCGCTGACCTCAGGGAGTGTGGTGGGACATACGGTTGTAGCAAATCAGAGAGGTGTGTGTGTGGGTGGGGGGGGGGGGGGGTGACACTGTTCAGTGATTTGTAGACATACATGAGTATTTTGAACTGGATTCGAAAGTGAACCGGTAACCAGTGCAGTGAGGCCAAAACTGGTGTAATGTGCTCTCTTGCCTGTACTGGTTAAAAATCGGGCTGCTGCATTCTGGACCAGTTGTAGTCGTGCAATGGAGGTCTGACTGATACCAAACAGGAGCGAATTGCAGTAATCAAGCCTAGATGTAATGAATGCATGTATTACTGTCTCCAGGTTCTTTTTGGACAATATGGGCTTCAGTTTAGACAGCCGCCTCAGTTGGAAGAAGCATGATTTAACAATCATGTTTACATGATTGTTAAGTTTCAGGGAAGGGTCTGTTATCATGCCCAGATTAGTGACTCTTTGTTTTTCTGACAGGGTTAGAGCGGAAAGGTCGATGCAGTGGTTTGTGATCGTGTTGTTGGGAGGGAACAATATGACTTCAGACTTCTTTTCATTGAAACTTAAGAAATTTAAAGCCATCCAGTCCCTGATGTCAGCCAGGCAGTTGAGCAGTGGTTGAATAGAGCATGTACCATTGTGTCTTAGGGGGAAGTAAATTTGACAGTCATCGGCATAGAAGTGGAAGGGCATGTTGTGTTTCCGGAAAATATCACAGAGCGGCAGCAGGTATAAAGAGAATAGGAGGGGACCCAGTATGGACTCCTGCGGAACCCCCAATTTTAGCTCTGCCTCTATGGAACTAAAATCCTTGATGGAGACACAAAAGGATCTGTGAGTGAGGTAAGATCTGCTGAAACAATTGAGGGCTGATCCTGTGACGCCCACCCACTGCTCCAACCTAGCAATGAGGATCTCATGGTCGATAGTGTCAAAGGCGGCTGTGAGGTCCAACAGGACAAGCAGCACAGAATCACCGGTATCTGTGAATCTGAAGATGTCGTTAAAGACCTTCAGCAGGGCAGTTTCAGTGCTGTGGAGATGTTTAAAGCCAGATTGGAAAAGCTCTAAGATGGCGTGATCCTCCAGGAAGCACTTCAACTGGGACTCGACTATTTTCTCCAGTACTTTAGAAACAAATGGGAGTTTGGCGACAGGCCAGAAGTTGGAAACGAGTGAGGGGTCAAGGTTTGTTTTTTTTCAGGAGAGGCTGGACGGCAGCATGTTTAAAGGTTTTTGGCACCACGCCAGTGGATAAACTACTGTTTACTATGGCAAGAATAGATGGAACTAGAGTAGGAAACACCTCCTTTAGTAGTCGAGGGGGGACCACATCAAAGGGGGAACCAGAAAGTTTCAAGCTGCACATGACCTGCTCTAGAGAAGATAGAGTGATGGGTTCAAAATGGTCAAAAGGAGCTACAGATTGAGGTGGGATGGATGGGTCATGAGTTGGAAGGGAAATGAGAGCACTGGTGGTCGCAATTTTTTCCACAAAGAGATGTAGGAAGTTGTCGCACAGCTCAGTCGAGGCTTCCAGAGGTGATGGTTCAGTGAGGTGGAGAACAGAGTTTAGGGTGGAGAAGAGGACACGTGGGTTGTGAGTGTTTGAGGTAATTATATCAGAGAAGAATTTTGATTTTGTAGCTTTTACTGTTTTCTGATAACAGCGCCAACTCTCTTTAAGTATTTGGAAAGAGACCTGCAGCCTGTCTTTCCTCCACTTTCGTTCCGCCCTCCTACATTGCTGCCTAGTGGCCTTGGTGACGTCACTCAGCCAAGGTTCTGCTCTGAGTTTTGATCTTTTGGTTTTAACAGGTGCAACATGATCCATAGTCTTTAAGCAGACAGAGTTGAACTGGGATGTCAGCTCCTCAGTGGTGGTGAGAAACACTGGGGGCTGAATTATCATTTCAGAGTTATAAACATCTGTGAAACGTGCGACAGTGAAGTGGTTAATGGTCCGGGTGCGACGTGCAGGAATGCACGGCTTCGGAGTTAGATGGGGGAGGGTGAACTCAAACTGGACTGGCATGTGGTCTGAAAAAACATTATCACCAATAACAAGATTATTAACAGTCATATCATGAGTTAAAGCAAGGTCCAGTGTATGTCCACGCTCTTGGGTGGGACCGTTTACATGCTGAGTTAAATTAAATGAGTCCAATAAATCTAAAAAGTCCTTAACACCTCACTTACCCTGGAGACAGTTCCCACCTGCCTGAAGACTGCCACCATCATCCCAGTCCCAAAAAGCTCTACAGTGACTGGTCTGAATGACTATCGGCCAGTGGCCCTCACCCCGATAGTCGCTAAATGCTTCGAAAAACTGGTCATGACTCGCATCAAAACAACCATCAACATCAACGAGGACCCTCATCAGTATGCATACCGTGAGAACCGATCAACAGAGGATGCAATCTCCTCTGTGGTCCACACTGCGCTCAACCACCTAGAGCAGAAAAAACTCTTACGTCCGTATGCTCTTTGTGGACTTCACATCCGCCTTCAACACCATGATCCCCCAAACCCTGATGGACAAACTATCCACACTAGAACTAAGCCCCTCCATCTGCAACTGGGTACTAGACTTTTTAACAAACAGACCACAGTTAGTGAGGATCCACAACCTCTCCTCCTCCACCATAACCCTCAGCACTGGCTCTCCTCAGGGATGTGTGTTGATCCCCCTCCTGTTTACTCTGCTCACGTATGATTGTGCAGCTACCCATCCAGGCTGTCACATTGTAAAGTTTGCAGATGATACAGCGGTGGTGGGATGCATCACAAACAATGATGAGTCCAGCTAAAGACAAGAGGTGGAACACCTGGAGAGCTGGTGCAGAGAGAATAACCTTCACATCAATGTGAAGAAGACAAAGGAGATGATTGTGGACTTCAGAAGGAACAAAAACACCTACACCCCCCTGAACATAAGAGGATCTGCGGTGGAAGTGGTCTCCAGCTACAAGTACTTGGGTGTACACATGAATGACAACCTCAGCTGGAGCAACAACACCACCAGCCTGATCAAGAAAGCTCATCAGAGACTCTACTTCCTCAGACGGCTGAGGCGAGCTGGTCTGGGAAGCTCAGTCCTCACCTCCTTCTACAGGTGTGCAGTGGAGAGCATCCTGTGCTCGAGCATCAATGTGTGGCATGGAGGCTGCACAGCTGCAGAAAGAAAAGCTTTGCAGAGAGTGGTGAAGGCTGCACAGAAATCTGTCGGAATCAGCCTCCCCACCATCACAGACATCTACACCTCCAGATGCAGGAAGAGGGCCACCTGCATCATGAAGGACCCCACTCACCCAGCACACACACTTTTTGCCCCACTCCCCTCAGGAAGGAGGTTAAGGAGCATTAAGTGTAGAACCACTACTGAGGAACAGCTTCTACCCTGAGGCTGTTAGACTCATGAATCTCTAACTAGAATAATCACTGTGAAAAACCATATCATGTTGCTGCTGATCTGTTTCATGTTGCTGCTGATCTGTTTTAATGTTGATGTGTTCATGCGTGCACATCTGCTCACAGACTCATGTTCATGTTTGTGCTGATGTTCAATGTTTTATGTTATGAGTGCTTAGTGTATATTTAGTTGATGTTTTTCTTAGTTCATATCTTAGATGTTATTACTGTTTTTCTTATACATTTTATTGTTGGATGTAACTGGGACCCTGTGTACATAATTTCGCTCCACCACATGTACCACATGAGGTGCGAATGACAATAAAGAAACTCTGACTCTGACTCTGATTATGCAAATAACCTCGTTGTGTGGGCACCACCTCTCTTTAAGAGGAAAAATCAGTCTCTAACCCCAAATTAATGTAAACTGTTGAGTTCTTTCTTGTGTTTAAAGGGCATCAAATCAGTTAATACACACAGATATGCCAAAATAATCACAAATTCAGTTGATTTTATGTATTTTATTATAAAAATAAAAGTCTGTGTTATATGTGATAAAAATTATGCATAACGAACAAATGAATAACAAATAGCTTTGTATCAAAGGTCTATTTGATCATTCAAATCAGTGAAACTTAAAAGGCAGATTTTGGACTGGTTCTGTTTAAGCAGTAGTTAAAATTATATCTAAAGTGAGCTGTAGTTTGTCTAAGATTATTGTGATGTAGGTTCACCAGAAAGGCATTGAAGAGTCTCTTTTCTACTAGAATGAGATGGTCAGGAATGGTCCAACAGCTGCTTAAAAATGGTACCAGCCCAGATGTTCTTGTGACTGAGAGGCTGATTTTTCCTCAAAGTTCACCTGCCATCTTAGAGGGACAAGGGTCCATATGGAAGTCAGCAGGATTTTCCACTCCTTTGCGGTGTGATGGTTCTGGTAACAAATCTCAGGTTAATGCCAGGTCCTGTGTGTTCCGCTTGTCCTGAGATGGCTGCAGAAAGGATGCTTCTCTCCTTTCTGAGTCCCATGCAGAAACTGTGTTTCTTCTCTCCAGTTCTCTTGTGCCGTCTTCTGAGATGGAGCCTCAGTGAAGTGTGTAGCAGAAGTTGAGAAGTAGATGTGAAGAAGTGAAAAAGTAGTGAAGAAGTGAAACTTCACTTAACTGTCTGTGTGTTACAGATTGACTTTGGTCCACCTCTCGGAAGAGGGATGGTCCTAACTCTTGGCTTTGTTTTTATAAAGGCCTATTAAATAAATATAGTCCTTTTCTCTCTGCCTTAAAAGTTACATTTAAAAGAAAATAATAAGACAAATGATTCTTAAAGAGAGATTACTTAAAACACACATTTTCATGAATAAACATTCAGGTATGAAATAAAACAGAATCAATGTTCATCAAAAGGTGTCGCTGTCCATCCCCTGAAAAATAAATGTCATTAAACAAAGGGATCCTTGTGGTGTTATCTTCATGGGAACCATTCTGGGAGAAGTACTCCTTTTCGATAAAGGAAGATAAAATCTCAGCAGATGTTTCAAACTTCGAGGTCAGTTGAACCAAACTCTCATTAAAATGATCTGTCCGTTTCATGGGAAATGACAGTTTTTCCATTATATTCACATTAGTGTCAACTAAATAGTTTGTGAGCTGAGTTAAACACTTGTAAAACAAAGTCTGTTTGTTCCAAAGGAAATAAGAGGCATCTTATTTGAAACCGTTTCAAACACAAAAACACATGAATGATGTTTGTTTGAGTTGAGGTGAACTCTTTTTCTGTTTGAGCTGAGATGAACTGTTACTGAGGTGGTGTTCTTTTTCTGAGGTGGGGTTCCCCTACATTCCCCACATCGTATTTTTATGTTTCTTCGTCACGTCGTATTTTAATGTGTCATATTTTAATGTTTTGTCCTCTGTCACTTGGTGTTCAGTTTTAAAGGACTAGTGGTGGATCTGGAAGATGGAAACCTTATGAAGTTAGCTGAAGATGGAACTGTTCTACGGTACACTATCACTTCATGAAACTGTAATTATCATGCCAGACTTTCAAAACGTTTTCTTTAATGTATATATATTTTTTTTCCTAAATAGAGCATCACATGGAACCGTTGACTTGAGCATAGATGAGATCACCAAGCATTATGGTCTAAAGAGGGAATGGAAGCACTTCAACAGCCTGAATACGTCCTTTACAAGATCTGGTGTGTTGCTTACATCTTTGCTAATGTCTTTTGATTATTGTACAATAATTTCTTTATTTTATCTTAAACTGAGTTACATTTCATTTTATTTTTTGCAGCAAAATATTATTTCTATGACAACTACTTTGACCTGCCGGGGGTTCTGCTCTGTGGAAAAGTTGTGGACGTGTTGCACAAGGTGATAAATGATTCAGGACTTCTTTTCTGTAGTTGAAGATGTCTCGCGTTCTCACTTCAGAAATAGAGAGTGGAATCGCATTAAACTTAATGAGAGGCTCAACTCTGAAGGACGCATGAAGTTTAAAACTTGAATTGATTAACTTTTCTGAATGCGAAGAGAAATTACTTCAACTACAGAATAGAAGTCCAGTCTTGTTTTTTGTGTTCGGGGGGATGTGACAAATCAGGGATGCCCAATACATCGATCATGATCTACCGGTCAATTGCAAAGGCATTAGATCACATGGCATAAAAAAAAAAATAGACGTCAGATCATCAATCTATGAAATTTGTCACGTGATTGACAGACAGGGCTGAGTGGAGAGTTTCGGGGGAACCCCCCACAGAGGTGTGAAATGCTCCAATTGTGAAGTAGCACATGCACACTGCAGGCAGCTGCAGTCCAAAGTTTGTCTGCTCTAACAACAGTTATAATAAATAACAACAGTTATAATAAATACCAACATTTATAATAAATAACAATAGTTATAATAAATAGCAACAGTTACAATAAGTAACAGCAGTTATAATAAATAACAACAGTTATAATAAGTAACAACAGTTATAA
>NC_056509.1:3886152-3892422 GCF_014905685.2 Nematolebias whitei
TGCAGCATTAGCATTTGCTGGGGACTCATCGGATCAGGTCGGTGTTTGGTAAATGCTCCTGTATGCATACATGTAATTTGATTTTATGAACTCTGAATACTTGTAATTTGTTGTCCAATAAATCTTTTGAACTAAGGTGGCCGTATCAGCTGTTTTGAACACCATTAGTGGCGCTCAGCCTCATCAGATGGTGACCCCGAACGTCCAGCTGACGGAACCACGAATTGGGTCGAGAGGGTGCTGAACTCCCACATTGTGAACTTCTGGGCCCAGCAAAGATAAAAGGTAAGCGGAAGTTACCTCTGTTGGCCGAAAGGCTCGAATTACTCCGCATTTCGACCGTAAACCAAATTGAAATCTTCCTCTGTGGGTGTTCGTACCATCTCCTCAATCAGATGTTTGGTAAGCTAATTTAAAGTGATTAGTGGAACTTCTGACGTACAGATTACTTGTATTCAGACTTGGGGGGTTGCAAGACGCGTGCGTGCTTGCCCGCGTGCGTGTAAGAGTGTGTGTGTCCTGTGCACGACTTTGTTTAGATAGAACACGATTTAGAATCGTGGCGGAGGAAGACCGTGGCGTCTGCCGTTGAAAAATATATAGTATACACGTTCACTTTGTTTTCAACGTGGTTGGCCGCTAAAGGGCTCACCTGACAAGGTGAGCCTAACGAGTTGGGAACTCGGGGGCTGTGGGGTGCTTCTTCCCACCGCGGGTGTTGACTGTCCGCGAAATATAAGAGCAATTGTTAATTTAGTCGAAGTGAACGTTACAGTCTGGGACTTAGTACCAAATTTCGGGCGGTCTGGGACCGTTTTAGGGTCAGGATTAAGTTTTGTGCCGTGCTGCGACTGTTTCTGTCTGTGTGTGTGAGGGTGGGGGTTGCTTGGGGCTTTGTGTGTCTGGCTGACAGAGAAGATTTGTTTTCTCTCCGTTTAGACTGGTGTGGGGGAAGGTGAAGCCTTTTCTTTTGGTTTGCTCTGTCCTTCTGGGTGAAAGTGCGTGCGCTGTTCTCTGTGAGTGTCAGGTGACTCGGACTGACTGGAGCATCCATATCCTGACCGAAAGGGGGCGCTGTTGTATAAGGCAAGGACAAGTCTGGACTCTGGGTTGTTTTTTTTCATACAACAGACTTGTGTATTGTTTTATCACAACGGGGCCTGCTGTGCATGTGAATGAAAGAGAATTGAATGCCTGAGTGTGTGAACGGTCATCAGGTGTGGAACTCATGAATGTGATACAATCTAAACGAGATGGAACAATTTTGAATATGAAATAAGTATAAAAGACCAGCAGACCAATAGCTAAATCAAGCAGAAATAATCTTAAAGTACCAAAAGTAAGTGGGTAGAGCTTGGTGTTCCTGAATTAGGCTGTAAAAGTTGGATTAATTTAAAAATAAAGGTGGAATTAGCTGATATTGGCATGAAACAGCTATATGGTATCTGAAATGTACGCCGGTGTATCTGAATCTTTCAAACATTAGTTGAAAGGAGCTCACTGTTCAGAAATTAACCGGAATACGTCAGTAGAAGTAAAAAACGTTGGAGTAAGCTGAATACAGCTTAAAAGAGGGAGGAGGTGCTTGGAGGTGGTACATCAACAGGGGTGATTGTGGCAGGAGGAGATCTGAACGCCATTTTCAGTCACTGAACGTAGGGGGAGAAACGTAATACATCGTTTAAAACCGGAAGAATAATCAGCAGCTGATTAGACCACAGCTGTCGGAGGCCAGACATAAACAGGGATAAGAGAGCGAGGTTGAAAAACATTTGTGTGTTCAATCAGTGTCAGAGGTAAAGGAGCAGGCAGTGGCCTCTGGAACAGTTGATCTGCAACAGTGGTTTGAAACTCAAGGCCAGGGGGGACATCCCGTGTAGGAGCGGTAATTAACCGAGAGATGGAGTCAGAGGGGGTCAACTGGAGGTATTGTTGGAACAGCTAGCTGTGTGGGAAGAGGAAGATGGCAGACAGTCACTCACTAAGCGGGCGAGGGACAGAGGTAAATTGATAACAAACGTACTGAACAGACAGGCAAAGGTGGAGAGCTGCTGACAGAGAGCTGCTGCTATGATGCAGAGAAGGAAGGTGAATGGTTGAGGTGTCAAAGAGACCAAGTAGAAGAGCAGCATGGCTCACAGCATTGGTGCTGGGTTCAACCTGTTTTATCAGGGTGTGGATAGAAAGAGAAATGGAGTAGGGGTGGTCTTGGAGGAAGTGAGGAGTAGGTCTGACTAAGGCCTTAGAGGAAATAAGGAGGACGATTCGTTGTGGTGACGTCTGAAAAGGGAAAAGCCGAAGGAAGCAGGACAAATAAAACAAATAAACATCATAAACAGGTCAAATAAAGTTTAAACATTTCTGGATGACAAATTGTAAACAAATTAGCTGAAATTTCTTCTTGGGATTGACAATAAAATCAGTTAATAAATTTTACTATATAACGACAGAATGTAAAATAAGTAATAAACAAAATCCTTGACACTTGTAAAATGAATAAAATGGATTCTGGTCAAAGAAACTCTTAACTGAACACAAATTGAAAGGCTTAAATCAATCAGTCTAAATGACTTTATCACATATTGAAAATATTGTCTAGAGTTTAGGAGCTGTTCCCTTCTAAGAGCTACCTGAAGTGGGTTATTTATGAGAAAACAACTATTCTAGTGGGTAAATGAACTGACTCTAAACATCTTGAGACGTCACACAGGTCCTATGAGTGCATGAGGAGAACAGGGTTGAGTACATGGTGAGTTTGAGAAGTTGTGCTTTTGAACAAAGGTGCATGTAGACGTTTTGTGCAGTGCTAATGGTCTCTGTGATGTCTTGAAGTGTAGACATAGTCAAAATACATATTCTGAAAGATGGAAGACAGTATTTTGGATGGAATATTTTTTGCAGTAGGCGTCAAGAATTGGATTGTGCAGTGTTTAATGAAAGTTTTCACTCTTATGTAATTGAGCGGTTAAAACATCTATTGTACAATCCAGGACACCGGAATGACTCTGTTGAAGGTAAACACTGTGGTCTCAGGATAGAACTTGCTAACAGATGATTAATGTTGATAACAGATGAATGTTGAATCAGACTTTTAATAATTGGATTGTTTATTTTTCCTTCTCAGCAGCCTGAGAGAACAGAGCTGTGGATGGGGGATGGTGAGTCTGGCTAGGCCCACAAAACAGACAGGTAGTCTTCAGATACATACAGCATCCATCTGAGGTTGATCATGACCCTCTAGTGCTGGGTGCCAGATCGGATACCAGATGTGTCAGGGGGACGCTGAAGTTGGGTCTGGGAAAACTGACCAATGGGACGGTTCAGAGAAGCTGTCAGTCGAGCACAACTGACACAACAACAAAGAAATTGTCAGCCAAACAATATGACTTTTCAAAGCAAAGATCTATCAGTCCAACAACGAACTGAATTAACTGTCCAGAGGGGGTCCTGGAGTTGTCAACAGCGGGTACATCCAGTCAAGCCTTGCTGTATGCTGAGATATGAACTGCTGCACAAAGCTGAACTGGTCTCTAGACAAAGGGAGACAAACTGAAGACTGAAAAGCTGAAAGAAAAGCTGGTGGTCAATCTGTCCAAGGTCACTAACAACAGCTGCAGCCTGACGGAGAGGTCAACCCCACATTTGGTTGGTGATGGTCATCCGAGCGCTTTGGGGTCATGATCAAAACTGCAGTTGGCTTTGATAATAATCACTCACATAGACTCATTTTAAGACAGGTGACACAACATGACACAGAAGTACTGATGTGGGGGTGCTAGATGATTCGTCCTTTTCCAATTGCTCTGAGATGAAAGTTGTTTTATTACCTCTAAACCTAATCGGACGAGGAATAATGCTCCCCACCCCTGAACATAATATTGACTTTTTAACTTTTCATTTATACAGGTCACGAAGTCTCGTTCCAGAGAAAACCTGTACCTAAGACCTGATTCGGAGGGAGTTCACTAATGTTTTCTAAAATAATAATAAATGATTGTCTTTGCCTTGAATGAGCTCATTTGGTGGGTCTAGTTTGATACAAGGGATGAAATTTATTTAAGGGTTAACTCTTTGGAAAATTATATGAGAGCTTGGGTCATACTTGGATATTTTTTGCATACCATGGATTGAATAACAGTAGGGGAAGATTTAAAACTACACCATATTTTATATTTCTGAAACTAATACTCAGACTGGGGGGTTAGTATATTACGACCGGTAATACTTCAGATTTGAAACAGAAAACTGTTTCAAAGAGGGGGAAGGTGAAGGCTGCTCTTAGCAGGAAACAGTTCATACAATGATTAGATCATTACAAAATATACAAAAATAACTTCTTAGGGTTTTATATTTAAATGAACAGCAAAAAGCCAGTAGTGAGTCTGAAGCGTTTAAAGGATCATTTAGGATAATCACATTGACATTTGAAAATGCACTTGTATATATCGGTTTAACAAAAGTATCTTTCTCTTTCTTTGTTGTAATTTGTACAGATTCCAGAAAAGGGGGACGCCCCTAGCCTGAAGGAAATTTGAGCAAAGGTTAAGGGGAAATGGGGTGATTTGGTATTTTTAAACACCACTGACTTGACTGACTGGACTGGACTTAAATAGTTTAATTGGGTTAATAAAAGGTTTCATGAACAAAGTATTTTAACCACATTTTTCTCTTTCTCTCTCTTTTTCTTCCTTGCTCTTGTTTCCACAGTGTATATGTCAGTTGTTTAAATTTTTAAAGTTATATTGTATTTTGATTGATGCTATTGGCGCAAGCGATTTAATGAAGTTACTTCCACAGGCTCCAGGAGGAGGGAGGCCGGCGTGGGGGATTGCTTATTGTAGGGTGTTGTTGTACATTGTTGTTGTGTATGTTTAACTTTGCTAATTGTAGGTAGACCTGTTGACTGCAAAGGCTTGGAAGGGTGAAAGACGGGACGAGAGTACACAGGTATCCCTGGAGAAGTCCAGTATGTACCTCATTTCAGTTTCAAGTGTATAGATGGATGTAAGAATAGCATTTTATTTCAGTTTTACAAGTTCTGTTTTATTATAACATTACAGTGTAAGAGTACACACTAGCTGTAGCAATAATAACAATCAGGGTGTCCCATACTTAAGAAACAGGTTTTACTCACTAGGAAGTAACAACAGTAGGTTTTTGACCAGGCCCACAAATGGGTCATGGATCCCACAGATAAAATAATCAAAAGGCCATGTAGGGTGTTTAACAATTTGCAAGCTTTGGTGTCCAGCTTTTCTCATCAGGAGGGAGAATCTCTGACCGAGGAGATTGACTACGGACCATCACACCGGACTGGGTCCTGCTGAAAAGAGGGACAGGACGCCACCAGGTGGTGAAGAGAACAGCACACGCCATCGGTCTCCAGAATGAGAGTGACACCTGTTAGGACCACAACCAGTGCGCCCCTGGAGAGGAGCGGAATCGATTGCTGGACCAGATGGAGGGTGATCTGAGGACAGCTCCCCGCTACACCTGGAGGAGGTGACAGGACCTTCGTGGGAGCTCACTCTTTGCCCCTTTGTTCTGGTAGGAAAAAGGCAGTAGCAAACATTGGAGAAAAAGTCTCCGCTCTGCCTAAGTCGGTCAGTCAGGTGGAACGGGTAAGGACGGAAGATTACCAGCCCTGACCGTGAAGAACAGAAGACGCGTCAAACTGATTTTAGTTTTGTCCCAATGCACACACACGTCATTTAGAATGTCTGATCAGACTGATAAAGGTTCTGATGACTTTACATGAAGATATCTCCACGGGCCGAATCCCGCCGAGCATCAAAAGGACCCTTGTGGACGAACAAGGCCTCCCACCGCAAGCTCAAGAACTGAAGACCTGCAAGATAGTCCTGTTTAAATTGAGTGTGTTGTATTTTCCTGTTTAATATGAGTGTCTTGTCTTTCCTCTCAGTCATTCTGAAAAACAACCAGAGAAGGGTCGTGGATCCAATTGGAAGCTCTTAACTATTCAAAATTTTACTCCATTCAATTGGGCATTTCATCATTCTAAAATCCCACGAGGCATTATAAAGGTGGTTTAACAGGAGGTCAATTTTGGTATTAGGGTAGAGTTTTACTTATTTTAGTGGGTTGGGCATTTATGTTTTACTAGGAGTGTTATAATTTTTGTATTTTTATAAAGGTTTATGCATTTGGTATTTTTTACAGGTTTTGAAGGGTTTGAACCAGGGGTCTGGTCCAGGACCCCTGGAGGGTTGCAGTAAGTTTGGGTCACTTCCATATGGACAAATCCAAAAA
>NC_056509.1:3892522-3900384 GCF_014905685.2 Nematolebias whitei
TCAGTCTTACATCGGGGAAACTAAACAGCCACTGGCCAAAAGGATGGACCAGCACAGAAGATCAACATCATCAGGCCAGGATTCTGCGGTCTACACTCATCTCCAGGCCAGCGGTCACTCTTTCAGGGATGAAGATGTTCACATCCTGGACAGAGAGGAACGATGGTTTGAGAGAGGAGTAAAGGAGGCCATCTTTGTGAAAAGAAACCGTCCATCATTAAACAGGGGTGGAGCCTCTGGGTTCAACTGTCCCCCTCTTACAATGCTGTGATTGCTAGTATCACTCAGCCCTCTGTGAACAGTAAACAGCCATCAGGTGCTAATGATCCATTGTTAGGCTGATGGTCCTTCTTGAGCATGTGATCAGCTGGTTCTGGTTGTCAGCAGCAAAACTGGTTGATCCACTCTGAGAAGGTGCTATTTAAGAGACTGAGCTGAATACAGCACCTCAGACTGAGGAAGTCTCTTGGATGAGAGACGAAACGTTTCTACATTTTTTTGCTTTGTTTTGTTTTTTGTTTTTTTGAATGTCCAGAGGACCAGATTGAACTTTTTTGGATTTTTCTACCTGGATTATTGAGCATGCATCAGGATACTTATAGCAGGTAGATCAACTTTGACTTGATCATTTTAAAAGGAGTTGCAGGATGAAAAAGTCTGGGCACCCTGTGATAAATAATGCCACATTCTGAGGTTTTATAATACAAATTTACATTTTCACGTCCTTACCGATTCTGTTTATGCTAATATTTGTTTTCTTTTAAACAGCAAGGGAATGTGGTGAACTCTGACTTTTGGAAAGACATGTTGGCTGCAATTGAACACAATTACAACACATCTGCATTTAAAGGTAAGTAGTTCATTTTAAACACAAACACGCTTTAATACACAGATTTATTTACCATGGAAGAATAAACATAGCACAGCAAAGGTATTTTTCAAAGTCAAACTTTTATTTTGTGTTTTTGATCAGTAATTGGTACATAACTTAACACATCCAATGGGACACGTTTTTATAAAAAGCATTTTGAATTTCTCCTCCTTTGTTCTATGGTGGTCAAAGTGCTTATGAAAGTGTGTTGAACTCTAATGACATATATTACAAATGTTTTGCATGTTTTAGTATGCAAATACAGAGAAATCCTTAAACAACAACATTAATAAAGACATACACAAAAAAGCACCATAAAGCTTCCAGGCAGTTGTAGAGCACCACTTCAATGTTTTTCAGAATCATTCCTTGTTTTTCTAAACTTTCATAGGTACAAGGTGAAACGGGGACAGGAATCATTTTGAGAATATACATCTCAGTGAAGTGAAACATTTTTAACCAAATTAAAAACCTTTGAAAACTTGACCGAAGCAGCTTAACTTGTCAAACTCAGAACCAATTCACAATCACATTAAAATTTTGTAAACTGATCTTGTCCTCTGTGAAGTTTGATGTTTTAGAATTTTTGAGGTTTATAAAGATTTTTGAAATCACGTGGAGGCAATTAGGAACCCAGAGAAAATACAATGAACATTATCTGCAGCAAATATACCATTGCTCTCCTCATCAGGAACTTGGACATAGACCCTGTCTCCAGGATGCAGCAGGAGAACAGCACTGCCTGACATCTGGTCAAGGAAGCCCTTGTTGTACTCATCATATGTGAACAAAACTGGCTCCTCGTTTTTGTAGAGGGCCACCAATGCATTAGCACCGTTGACATGCATATGGAAGCTGAAGAAGTACAGGCCTGGGATTTGACAGGTGAACACACCACTGTGTGCATCATAATGGTGCTCTCCATTATATACAATCTGGTTGAACTGGATTGGGACTCCAGCTTGGGGGTAGGCCGTGGTCAGCACAGCACTGAAGGCAGACATAGGAGCTTTCATGATTTCATGAGGCATCACAACTTCATGAGACTTGATTGGCATGCTCTTGTCGTGGTGGTAGACCACTTCTCCTGGTGGACCAGGTGGACCAGGAGGACCAACAGGGCCAGGGAGACCATCCTGACCTCTCTCACCTGGGAATCCAGGGGGACCCTGAGGACCAGAAACTCCCTTGGCAGTCTGGCCAGCTGGACCAGGTGAACCTGGAAGTCCTGGGTGGCCCTTGAGTCCAGATGGACCTGATGGACCAGGGGCCCCAACTGGTCCCACTGGCCCTGGCCTTCCAGGTTCACCACTTTTTCCTGGTGCGCCTGGTTGACCTGTATGTCCTTTTAGTCCAGGTGCACCATTTGAACCAGGGAGTCCTGGTGCACCAGCATGTCCTTGTGAACCCTTAGGACCCTGAGCACCATTATGACCTGGAAGTCCTGCAGGACCTACAGCGCCAGGGGTACCTGGTTTTCCAGAGAACCCTTGAGCTCCCTGCTCACCTTTGGATCCCCTTGGGCCTGGTGCACCCACCATACCAATGTCACCTTTGGGTCCAACTGGGCCTGACTCACCCTGAAACCCTCTTGCACCCTGTGGACCAGCTGGGCCAACTGGACCAGGAGCACCTGGATGACCAGTAAATCCAGTTGGGCCTGGCTCTCCTTTCTGACCGGTGGTTCCTGAAGTTCCAGGAGCACCTCTGCTTCCTGGAATTCCTGGTTCACCTGTTTTGCCAACACCTGGCATGCCAGGGGAGCCTGGCTGACCAGCAGGACCCTGTGGACCCTTGGGCCCCATAGGTCCAGGCATACCTGGAGTACCATTCTGGCCTGACTTTCCTGGAGCTCCTACACCTGGAGGCCCAGTGTGACCTTTAAGCCCTGGTGCACCCACTGGGCCAGGAGCTCCATCTCTTCCTGGCATGCCAGACTTACCAGGTTCTCCAGGATAGCCAGTGGCACCAGGCTTGCCAATTCCAGGACTGCCTGGCATACCAGATGGGCCCATTGGTCCAGTTGGACCTGGTGGTCCTTGTACACCAGGAACACCAATGCCCTTTTCACCTTTGGAACCAGGTAGACCAGGGATACCAGGATGCCCCTTCAAACCAGGCTCACCCCTTGGACCAATTGCACCTGGGAACCCAGATGGTCCAGGTTTTCCAACAGCTGAAAGTCCTTCAGGGCCAGGAGTTCCAGGGGTTCCAGGGGCACCTCTTGGCCCCATTGCTCCATGTGCACCAGGGATGCCTTTATCACCAGGAAGACCAGGGGCACCTGGTTTTCCAGGTGCACCTGGGGTACCTGGTTTACCCGCCTGAGAGTGGCCAGGGGCTCCAGGAGATCCTGGTGGGCCTCGTGGTCCTGTGTGTCCAACACCCCTTTCTCCAGGTGGTCCAGATGGTCCCATTGGTCCTTGCTCTCCTGGAGGGCCTGGAGGGCCTGGTTGTCCTACGACAGCTAAAGGAAACACAAACAGAATGTGGTTGAGTAATTAATGACAATGACATATCTTAATTATTTCGTTTAATGTTTATGGTTTAAACTGAGCAAATGAACTAGTTGTAAAAAAGCTAAAATGAAGAAACAGAGATTAAAAATCTGGGACGTGTCTTCACTTGAGACCTGTAAAGTTCTCACAGGATCCTTGAATAACTCACATTTAAAGTGTTGAACTCAACCACAACCTTAGTGGAAACAACGCTCTCTGTCATTGTGGCTTTATGGAAAAGCAGCTTTTATTTTCTCCAGGAACCTGCAGAACGCTGATCTGAGATGATGTTCACGACAACATTTATCTCTGCTGCTATACCAAGTGTGTACCTTCATTGTTTGCACTATAGTTTATTATATTCTGAGCATTTGTGTCAGTAACTTCACATTTCCTGCTTGTATTTTAGGTTATACCAAACATACAAGTTCTTATTGTCCTCTAAAACATCCACCTTGATGTTAACAGGTCGGTGACCACCTCCTAAGGAATAAGGGGGAGTTTTGATCTTTATTGTATTAAATGGTAAATGGACTGTACTTATTTATCACATTTCTATCTTATCAAGACACTCAAAGCTCTTTACACTACAATCTGTGCCTCATGTACGTCCACACACATTCATACACCCATGGGACACACATCAGAGGCAATCAGGGGTTCAGTGTCTTGCCCAGGGACACTTTGATATGTGACTGCTGGTGGATTCGAACCCCCAACTCTTGCATTGGAGGACGACTGCTCTAACCACTCAGCCACAGTCGTAGTTTAAAAAAAATGTACTCTAACCTTTAGTCTTTTTAACAGCAGTGGGTTTACAAACATGGTAAAGTTGTGTTGACTGGTTAGTTGTAATAACGGGTGGACTTTTCTCCCAGCATCACTCACCAATCAAATATTGTCAGTCAGTTGTGTTGCATCACTCTGTCTGTGTAATATATTTATGGTAGAATAGTTGCAGATAATCCTGAGTTGTGGCACCATATTGTTTCTTATGATAAAATGTCAAATAGTGTGTGTGAACTTCAACACCAGAGTAGCTGTAACACATGGACTGTGCACATTCACCACCTGTGAGAAGTGTTAACAAAAGTCTGTATTTGTCCACAACTTGTGATTTTATCACACAGCTTCTGCGTTCCTCTTTTAGAAACAGAAGGTCTGCTCTGGCAGAGCAGTCACTGTGCAGCCATGTAGAGCTGCGTCTACAGGTTTGTGCTTGAAGGGAACCTGTGATGGTGATGGAACTGACCCAGGATCAGAACCTCTTGGGGCAAGAAACAATGATGACACCAGTTACTTAGACCAGTTCTGAGTTTTGTTGCTTTTCTATCTGAAAATAAAAGTGTTAGAAGTTGTTGCTGTCCTTTTTATGAGACACTGAGCTCACTGGGCGTCAGAAACTGCAGTAAATCTGCTGTGAACTGGTGTCTGCAGCTTCTGTGTGTGATTGTGTGGTGGGACTGGGCCACCACAGGCCCGTTGGGTTGGGTGTGCCTGCACCGTGGTTCAACCATCTGTTTCAGAGATTAGAAAGTCACGGTTTAATTTGCATTTTTAAGCTCGTGTAGAGGCAGACTGTGAAAACACATGAAGATACAACTTTAAATGAGATCGTAAACTGCTCAGTGCAAACTTTCAGTAATTTGCTGAAGCATTTTGATCTTCTTAAATGATTTGTCCTCAACAGACAGCTGTTTGGCAGCTGTGCTCCACCTCACAGCTCCATGAAGTCCGACATGAGTTCAGCTGAGCTGCTGGACGGAGCGTGGCCTTCGTGACACACTAGGGCCAGTGTGATAGAGAGCTCAGGGAGGTGGGAGTGATGATGATAATGAAGACTTGAGGTTTGCACCTAACTGACAACTTCTGGAGGGTTCTTGAAAAACCTGCAGTTTTAAAGTTGTGTCAGAATTATTGTTCTAAAGTTTACTGCTAAACTGTCTTTAACTGACCTGTGAATTCTTGTTTTTATATGTTTCTTTTTTACAGATTATGTTTAAGACAGTCGAGCTCATTTTGGGTGTTAGTGCCTTTAGTAGGTGTAAAGAAAGGCAACTTGAACTTCCCAAAACCATCCTTAAAAGTATTTACTTGCTTTTTTTTAACCGTTATTGTTTAAATACAAAAAAGAGAGAGCACCAACATCATGAAGTTTATTCTGAAGCTGTTTAACCCTCCAAATACAGCCTGAAGTCAGTTTTACACTCACAAGTAGATGGAGGCCGCTGCATCTAACATCACTCATCCCTGCATCCCACCACCCATCATTGTGTTCTGAGAAGTGCTGAGGGAAAAAGCAGCAGCTCCACACTGAAACTCACCGTGGCTCTTGACAGGGTAGGGAACCTTTGTCACTTTGGGTGCGTAGTACCTCTCGGGGGTTCCCTCGGCCAAAGCCAGGAGGATGAGAAGAAGGCTTGTTACCCTCAAGTCCATCTTGTGAAGCTAAACCTGCACATGCAAAAATGAAAACATCAAAATTAATAACGACGAGGTTTGTGCCAGTTTTCTTCTTATTTTTGTGGCACCCAGCAGTGGAAACAGTCCTAACATCTGTGGCACATGATCTTCAACATCTCTGTCTGATCTGTTCGAATGTTGCCTCTTTGCTCAGAATTCACTCGCAGTAAGACCAAGGGCACATTGAAAGCACATCAAAACATGTTTTCCTGTGCATAAACCCAAGTCTAGCTCATAACACCTGCTGCACGTGCAGTCATCACTCTGAGCCGGCTGCACCCTCCCACCCACAAGTCTGACAGCAGAGAACTCACCGTGGAGGCTTACGCTCCAGAGAAACCAAAGCTGAGTGTGGATGCTGCTGTCCCAGAGCTCTGCTTGTATATCCGTATCCGTAGAGTGTGCCTGCCTGGGTGAACGGCAGCTGCTGCTTCCTGGACCACTCGGCTCTACGCATTTATACTGAGCTGCTCTCCAGCATCCTGCAGGATCTACCTCCTGTGGTACCTCCCTGCTCTGATGTCATCTTTAATGATGGGTGCGAGTCCCACAGAGGCCTGTCAGTCCAGCGTGATGGTCCTTCCTCCTCTCCCCACCCTGCTTGCTTATGACTTTTTGTATTGGGGCAGCAGCATGGGGGGTGGGGAGCCCAACAGGACCATTGTGCTGGCAGGAGACTGGTTCTTCACAAACATTTCTCATGAAGTCATATCATCTGTCTGTTACCACCTTTCTGACTCTAAACCTATCATCTTTCTTTTAACAGTTTTTCTGACTTAAAGGTGTTAAAGTTAGTTTCAGGAGGCTCCTGCAGAGTGAAGACCGAGTCTGATGCAGGCTCTGTTCAGTGTGAAGCTTCACTACAACGTTTGTTTGGTCACTTTAGATGAAATCTGGTCATTTCACAATTTGAATTTCGTCTAAGCTCTATTTTAGTTGTCTGGTGCTGATTATGTGCATGTCAGAGTTCACTTTGTGAAGCTTGATGGTAAATTTGTGTTCTTTAAATGAAGAAGTGGTTTTAGACGTTTTAAGACACCAGGAGGCAGCAGTGAAGTGTTTGAGACACTTCCTTCAGCTCCTCACAGCTCATTTACTGAAAACATTTAAATAAACTTAGAACAACCTGAGCAATTAAAGGTCAAGCATTCATTTGTCCTACAGCCTTTCATGGCAGTTTTAAACTAAAATTATGTTTTAAGGAGAAATTATGGAACTGTAGCCACTTTAATCAAATCTTAAAAATAAGGTTATGCACAATCCAAGGCAAGATGTCACACTCAGAATGACTCTCAGCCACTACCACACCAAACTCAGGTCGACATCTGTAGCAATTATATAGACCTGGCAGACTTATAGAAAAGTGCACAATCATATTGAGACATTCGAGCACTAGACCCTCTTCAGCCATCAGGATTATCTATGATGTAATTGTGATGGTAATAGACATGTGACATCATTTGTACTTATTTTTAGCCATTTTTGTGACTTTTAATGCCATCTGGCTGTTTCAGTCATTTTGAATCAAACTGACTTCAAAAGTTAGACATTTGTAGATGATTGAATATTTTCTGCAAGTTCCAAAATATTTTTTTGTCGATTCCTAAAAATATTTGAGTATCTTGGTCGACTCACATCTCTCTTTTAAGCTCCATGTGGAAAACCTAGTAAAGAAACTCAAAGTTAAACTGGGTTTGTTTTTCAGAAACAGATCCTGTCTAACCCTGAATGTTAGAAAACACCTTGTATCTGTGACTTCCCTCCATTGATTACGGTGACATTATTTACATGAACGCTCCTACAAGAACCCTGCAGATGTTGGATGCTGCAGATGTTGGATGCTGTCTATCATTGTGCACTAAGATTCATAACTGGCTGTGATTATCGTACCCACCACTGCACCCAGTATTCACTGGTTAACTGGTCACCATTAACTTCACACAGACTCTCCCACTGGTACATTTTCATCTTTAAATCACTTCTTGGTCTGCTGCCTTCATACATCTCCTCCTACATGTCTCTGTGTGAGT
>NC_056509.1:3900484-3905875 GCF_014905685.2 Nematolebias whitei
AACATCTTGTGTCATAAACTCTCAGAAATCGGTTTCTCAGATCACACCATTGGTTGGTTCTCTAACTATCTTTCAGACCGGAGACAATGTGTTCAACATAATGGTACTTCCTCCAGTTATTTAACAGTCAACAATGGTGTACCACAAGGCTCAGTCTTAGGACCCACCCTCTTTACAATCTACATACATAATGTAGGTAAAAACATCCCTAATGCATCCATACATTTCTATGCTGATGACACAGTTGTTTATTGTCGAGCTAAAACTGTTGCTAAGGCTTTTCAGCTTCTGAAATCTGCATTTAACTACATCCAGACTGATTTGTTTCACCTCAAACTTGTCCTAAATGCCGAAAAAACCAAAGGGATGCTTTTTTCAAATAGGAAGTTGGTCCCAGCAGTTCTTCCTCCGATTTTATCCTCAAATGGTGTCCCCATTGAGTTTGTTGATTCCTATAAATATTTGGGTATCTTGGTCGACTCACATCTTTCTTTTAAGCTCCATGTGGAAAACTTGGTAAAGAAACTGAAAATTAAACTGGGTTTCTTTTTCAGAAACAGATCCTGTCTAACCCTGAATGCTAGAAAACGCCTTGTATCTGTGACTTTCCTTCCCTCAATTGATTTTGGTGATATTATTTACATGAACGCTCCTACAAGAACCCTGCAGATGTTGGATGCTGTCTATCATGGTGCACTAAGATTCATAACTGGCTGTGATTATCGTACCCACCACTGTACCCTGTATTCATTGGTTAACTGGACATCATTAACTTCACGCAGACTCTCCCACTGGTACATTTTCATCTTTAAATCACTTCTTGGTCTGTTGCCTTCATACATCTCCTCCTACATGTCTCTGCGTGAGTGCAGCTACGGAGTGCGCTCTCAGGACATTATTACCTGCAGTGTTCCCTCAGTGAGGACTGAACTAGGCAAAAGGGCCTTCTCCTACTCCGCTCCTGTTTCCTGGAATATCTTACAAAAAGAATTGAAGCTCTCGACCTTGACCTCTCTAAGTGGCTTTAAGAATCTGTTGGACTCCTGGCAGGGTCCAATGCTGACATGTTCCTGTTTTTAGTTTTATACATTTGTCTTGGAATCTAGCTGTTTTTTTGGTTTTGTTACCTTTTTCCTTTTAGCCATCCTATTTGTTAAAAAAAAAAAAAACTGTAGTATGAGTTTTTATAACTGCTTATTGTTGTTGCTGTTGTCCATTGTTGTCATCTTTCTTTGTTGAAATCAGGTCTCTCTTGTAAATGAGTCCTCGAGGCTCAATGGGATTTACCTGTATAAATAAAGGTTGATTGATGTTTTTAGGCATAAAAGCTGGGTTTGGTCTTAAATCAGCTGAGCTAACGTCAGCCTGAATTCTGAGACATGACGGAGCGACAGAGAGGGCAGATAAATCACTCGCTCTCTTAGCGGATGTTAAAACCAACAGCAGGGCTGTTTAAAGAGACACAAATTTAAGTGAAAACTGATCCAGAGGCTCAAATGGAGCTTTGATCAGGGCCTGCAGGACCAGCGTTAAATCCCACTGTGGAACAAGTGGGCATGAAACAGGCCTGCGTCTCTGTATACCTTTTAGAAAACGCTTCATCAGCGGATGATTAAAAACTGTTCTGTCTCCGAACCCTTCGTGGCAAGAAGAGATGTCTGTAGCGTACGTTTTAATTGTGCTGAACGCCAACTTCCTGTCCATCAGCTGTTGCAGAAAGGACAGCATGCAACCTAGTGGACATGAAGTGGCCTCTACACCCTTCTCTGTACACCAGCGCTGAAAAGCTGTCCGCTTTGATGTGTACAGCGCTGTGGTAGATGCAGCACGTGAAACCTGAATTGCGCGCACTACATCCTGTGGGAGACCCATCCTCTCTAAGCGGATCCGCTCAGCGGCCAGACCACAGGTGCTGGCTTATTTCTGGGTAACTCCTGGTCGCTCCTCCTGCCTGGAGGAGAGTGTCCTCCCTCCACGGCAGTTTCCACGGGCGCCCTTACAGCAGGCGTTGCAGGACTGGGAACCATGGTGCGCTCACGCGTTCGGGGGCCACTAGGAGAGCTGTCAATCCCTCCTCCTGAACTCAGTTCAGGAACCGTAAAATCAGAGGAGGTTGAGGAAAACGCGTACAGAAGCATTTTGGGCCATGGGCTGTGGGCAAACACATCCACCCCCAGCGGTGGTTCGTCTCACGGGCTCAGAGAAAACCATAATTGACACTGAGCTTTTTCTCATGTCACAAATGGGCCCACAGCTGCTATTTCAATCTGAGTCAAAATGCTCAGTTAGAGGATGATTAAAGGTTGTTCTGTCTCCGACAACTTTGAGACAAGAAGAAAACATGGCTGCAGCATATGATAATCGTGCTGAACGCCAGATTTCTGTCCATCGACTGCTGCAGAAAAGGACAGCATGTCGTCCAGTGGACATGAAGTGGCCTCTACGCCTTCTCTGTACACCTTTTACAAAACGTTTCATCAGCGGATGATTAAACCTGTTCTGTCTCGAAAATTTCGTGACAGGAAGAGATGGCCGCAGTGAACGTTTTACTCGAGCTGAACGCCAGATCTCTGTCCATCAGCTGCTGTGGAAAGGACAGCACACCACCTAGTGAATATGAAATGGCCTCTACACTTTCTCTGTACAGCAGCGATGAAAAACAGACCACTTGATGTGAACAGCGCTGGTGGTTGCAGCACGTGAATCCTGAATCGTACACACTACATCTTGAGAGAGATCAATCCTCTCAAAAGTATCCGCACAACGACGAGACCACAGGTGCTGGCCTAATCTGATTATCTCCTGATCGCTCCTCCTGCCTGGAGGAGAGCGACCTCCCTCCACGGCAGGTTCCACGAGCACCCCGATAACAAGTGTCGTAAGACTGGGAACCATGATGCGTTCACGTACTTGGGACAGAAGAGCTGTCAGTCCCTCCTCCTGAGCTCGGTTCAGATAACCGTGATATCAGAGGGAGTGAGGGAGGTGCAGAAGCATTACGACCACAGGCTGTGAGCAAACACGTCCACCCCTAGTGGTGGATCGTCCCGTGGGCTCCGTGATAATTATAGTTGACATCGAGCATTCTCTCATGTTGCAACAGGTCCACAGCCGCTCGCAGGATTTCTGCTGCGTCTGAGCCATCAGCTCTGGATGGAAGGTCCCCGTGCCACAAAAGACCATCTTTAGACATCACATCCGTCCCCTGTTCAGAACACTTCCGGTTCCAGTATTATGCCTAATACTTCTGGTAAGATGGCGCCCATGTACATGGCTTGTAATCCACCTCTGCTGATGGTGTTTGGATTATTTTTGTTTTTTGCATTTCACATCTGTGACATCAACTCTCTGCTGGTGTATGACAGACAACAACTTTTGAATCTTCGTTTTTCTGTCACTGATGTCGCTTATTTGGATCATTATCAGCGTACCTCTGGACCCCCCCTCCTCCCCCCCTGCTGGCAGACGTGCCAGCTTACCTTCGCTGTGCTCCTCACCCGCCTGCCCGGAGATCTCGCTTCAGACGCCGGGGAAAACGTGCTGGTCAGCTGGTGAAGCTGAAAGCTCTGCGCGCTGCATCTTCCTCGCCTGTGTGCCTGGAACAGGTAACCAACGGGAGTTGTCAGCCGTTGCGCAGCTTGGACCGACCTGGAGGGTCTGTTATTGAAAACCTACGGCCATTAGCTCGCGCTAACTCCACCGCTGCTGGCTCCACTTTGGACAGTATCCGGATGTGTTTGGTCAACGCTAGATCTGTTACCAATAGGGTTGTACATCTCTGTGTGATAGACGATTCGATTCGCATCTAGATACAAAGGTTACGATTCGATTCAAAAACGATTTATTTTAAAAACAGAACGATTTGATTCGATTCGATACAGTGGAAGAGCGATTCGGTTTGATTCGATTCAACTTTATATAATTCTACAGTTTAACAATTGTTGAATGTAGACAAATATTAATTATGAACAAAAAGGGCCATTTCTATAAATGTGACATTCTTACATTATTTTTAAATTTGTAAAAGTTTACATATATCATATCTAAAAGCGTGCAGTAAGGCACTGGCAAAAATAAAGTAAAAAGCCAAACAACAGAATCACATGTCAAATGTGTTTATTTTTAGACATGGACCTAAAAAGACCAGCTAAAAGAATATTTCTTTGTTTGATGGGATCAGTATAAAATGAGAAAATAAAGAAAAATTATAAAATGCACAAATGATTACAGCAGCATGTAATAAAAAAATAGGAATAAGCTACAGTAAGCACAAAGCACCTGTGCAATAACCTGTCACATACCCTGCGTAGTTTGGTAGTTATGTGCAATATATATCATGTGCATTTTAGCTTATATTACATTACTACCTTGAAATATTTATTCACACAAATTCATTCTGCTTCACCATAAAAATTCTACAATGTTGTTGTTTACCATTTTTCTCTTCAGAAACTTTGTAAATATTATAATTACTTTTTCACTTTTTGGTAGTTTATTTTGTACCCTTATTGCTTTAGTATTTCTTGTTTGCTTGTTTTTTAGCAAGTCAAATCGGTTCTTCTCATCCTGAACATTTCATTGTGTTAACCTTGCATATGACAAATAAACACAACTTGAACTTGAACTTAATAATACAAAAACATAATGCAAGCACAGTACGCCTAACAACAGCAGCACGAACATGAGTTTGTGTGAGCAGGTGGGCACAGATTAATATAGCATCATGTCATTTAAACAGCAGCATGAGATCAGATCAGCAGCATGGATAATCAGCAGCACATATCAACAGTCAAAGTGCCGATTACATGTATAAAAGAAATCAAAGTGCAGCTTTCTGACCTGGTGAGGTAGTCTGAACAAAAGTAATGTCCTGCATTTCTACATTCACGTCAGGTTCAATCTGAACTCAAACACAGTGAAGTAGTTCACTTCCTTATGTTTGTATGTTTACCTACAGTATATTTTTTTTCATCATAATCACTGTCCTCATCTTTTTTTTGCAGCAGATTTTTCTTAAGGAAAATCAGCTGATCCACATGCTCATGTTTGAGTAGTCTGTGTTTTGTGGAACAATATCTCCTGCAGTGCTGAAAACTCTCTCAGATGCCACACTGGTGGCCGGTATGCAGAGATACATTTTAGCCACAGATGACAGCAGTGGCAAGTCCTGTTGCTCTTTCCACCACTGTAGTGGGTTTTTGTTCAGGGGCAAAGATCACGCTCTCTGTACCTCTTGACTTCTTCATTGGCCTGGTCCCTCACAGATCTAGATGCCGTCCTTACTTGAAAGTCTTCTCCCAACAGCTGGTCCAGGGCTGACATGTTCTTCTTTTTACAAGGAGGTTTATCATCTGAAATAGAAAACAAGTACCATATATTACTGGCTATGTT
>NC_056509.1:3905975-3907495 GCF_014905685.2 Nematolebias whitei
TGCTGGGTGAGTGGGGTCCTTCATGATGCAGGTGGCCCTCTTCCTGCATCTGGAGGTGTAGATGTCTGTGATGGTGGGGAGGCTGATTCCGACAGATTTCTGTGCAGCCTTCACCACTCTCTGCAAAGCTTTTCTTTCTGCAGCTGTGCAGCCTCCATGCCACACATTGATGCTCGAGCACAGGATGCTCTCCACTGCACACCTGTAGAAGGAGGTGAGGACTGAGCTTCCCAGACCAGCTCGCCTCAGCCGTCTGAGGAAGTAGAGTCTCTGATGAGCTTTCTTGATCAGGCTGGTGGTGTTGTTGCTCCAGCTGAGGTTGTCATTCATGTGTACACCCAAGTACTTGTAGCTGGAGACCACTTCCACCGCAGATCCTCTTATGTTCAGGGGGGTGTAGGTGTTTTTGTTCCTTCTGAAGTCCACAATCATCTCCTTTGTCTTCTTCACATTGATGTGAAGGTTATTCTCTCTGCACCAGCTCTCCAGGTGTTCCACCTCTTGCCTGTAGCTGGACTCATCATTGTTTGTGATGCATCCCACCACCGCTGTATCATCTGCAAACTTTACAATGTGACAGCCTGGATGGGTAGCTGCACAATCATATGTGAGCAGAGTAAACAGGAGGGGCCTCAACACACATCCCTGAGGAGAGCCAGTGCTGAGTGTTATGGTGGAGGAGGAGAGGTTGTGGATCCTCATTAACTGTGGTCTGTTTGTTAAAAAGTCTAGTACCCAGTTGCAGATGGAGGGGCTTAGTCCTAGTGTGGATAGTTTGTCCATCAGGGTTTGGGGGATCATGGTGTTGAAGGCAGATGTGAAGTCCACAAAGAGCATACGGACGTAAGAGTTTTTCTGCTCCAGGTGGTTGAGCGCAGTGTGGACCACAGAGGAGATTGCATCCTCTGTTGATCGGTTCTCACGGTATGCATACTGATGAGGGTCCTCGTTGATGTTGATGGTTGTTTTGATGTGAGTCATGACCAGTTTTTCGAAGCATTTAGCGACTATCGGGGTGAGGGCCACTGGCCGATAGTCATTCAGACCAGTCACTGTAGAGCTTTTTGGGACTGGGATGATGGTGGCAGTCTTCAGGCAGGTGGGAGCTGTCTCCAGGGTAAGTGAGGTGTTAAAGATGTCTGCTAGCAACTCGCAGAGCTGATCAGCACATTCCTTCAACACTTTTCCGGGGATGTTGTCTGGGCCAGTTGCTTTGTGCGGAATAATCCTCCTGAAGGTACTCCTTACTTCTGCTAAGGTCACGCTGAGATGCTCTTCATCCGGTGGTGAAGTGAGTCTGGTGCTGGGTGGTCTGTTCGGGTCTTTAAAGCGTGCATAGAACTTGTTGAGGGCATCAGGCAGAGATGGGTCTTTGGGGCATTGTTCGCCCCTTCCTTTATAATCTGTTATGCACTTAATGCCCCTCCACATGCTCCGAGGGTCTTGTGAGATGAATTGACCCTCGATCCTCTTTGCATATGTGGCCTTGGCCCTCTTAATACCAGCAACCAGCTCTTTTC
>NC_056509.1:3907595-3916937 GCF_014905685.2 Nematolebias whitei
TTGCCATGAAGTTTTTTAATTGACTACCATTTTATGTATAAATCTTCATTTTATGTTCAGAATTTATTTATGTAAGGACTCGTGTACATATGTAAAATATGTATCATTATCATCATCATTATTATTTAACTCTTTCTTTGCATGCAGATCCTCTCATTATAGTGAATGTGTTTTATACTGATACTATGACTGCAGCACAAGTTTAAGACAAAGTCTTCTCGTTCTTGATCACAAGTTATAAAACACACAAACCTTTATGCTCATCTTGGGTCTGGGGTGCATCAATGCAGACGACCGGATCTCCATTTGCAGGTTCACTCTGACATGGATCAGTCTGCACTGGACCTCTCTGAACTGAACCCCCCGTTACCTAGAAATAAAACATGAAATAACATTTAGTGTACAGTATGGTTAAATGCAGTGTAAAGAATCAAATAAAGAGTAGTCAGAATATATCTAATGACAGCAACAAAACACAGCAGACTGTAACTGAATGTACTGTAATATGTATTTTGACAGTGTGTTGGGGGATTTACCTTGTGATGCAGGGATGCTGCTTCTGCTGATATGCTTGTGAATGTCCTCTCTGCATCATGGTTACTGAGGAAGGGCAGGGACTTAAAACGGGGGTCCAGAGCTGCTGCAGTGTGGAAGAGATGTTCAAGGCCTGTGTAGCGTTTCTCCAAGTCATTCTTGAACGCCTGCTTCATCTCTCTGATTAACACTGAGTCTTCATCTGATGGTTCAAAGTTCTTTTTAAGCTTTGCTTTTACAGGAAGAATCATTGAGAGTGTGGGTCGCTTGTCTTCAGACATGCTGGTAGTCACAAGTTTGACCGGCGCCATCAGTTTGACAATGTCTTCAATGTCGCAGAAGTCTTTGTCCTTGAGAGTATTCACCTCTTCTCCTTTTCTGAGGTCCCTGGACATGAGTGCTGCAGAAATCGCAGGATGTTGTGTCACGATTCACGCCTGTCTGATTTAAATTCTTTTCACTCTGTTCACTGCTTGGTGTCTGTGGACTCTTTTTCTTTTCTATCTTTCTCTTGTTGTTTGTTTTTTCTTGGTTTTCAGACTTCCTGCTCTGCAGCACTCTTATCTCCTCTCTGCTGGCTGCATGTGACTTTAAGTTTGTCTTCTCTTCACCACACTCCACACTGATTACTTCTCATTAGCTGCACCTGTTGCTGCACCCTTTATAAACCTGACCGGCTCACAGGGTGAGTGCCAGATAGTCGAAAACAGTTTAACTACCAGTAGTTATCCCGCGCTTCTGTCTCCTGATTCCCTCATAGTCTCCTGTTCCTTCATAGTTTCTCTCCTGCCCAGTTTGTTTGCCTGCCCTGCTCCTGTCCCTCTTCCTGGTCTTTATATCCTCACCTCCTCGTGCTGCTTCATGGTTTTGGACTCCTGCTCGCCTGACTTCGCCTCCAGCCTGCTCCTCATTGGATCTACGTCTCCTCTCAACGGTTTTCAACTCACGCCTGCCTCACACTGTCTTCTCGCCTGCTCCTGTTTGGTACCGTCGTTTTCCTGCGCCCTGGTAACAACCCTCGCCTGTCTGACCTCGACATCTGCCTCACGGACCGATTCCTGGTCCAACGCCGTTGTGGTTCAACACCTCATCACCATCCACCCATTCTCGGTCTCTTCGCTGCAGCCGGCTGACTCCTCTCACCAGGATCACCCCTCCTGCAGTGAATCCATCCAGCTGGAACGTCTCCTCTCTTCTGAATCCCCTTCAACCAGAGAAACGGTTAGTGGTTACCTTTCTCAGACATTTGCTCTCGCTTCTGTCTACTGCCTGGCCACTAACCGTTCTCTTCCTGCCTACAGACTCGTTCCAGCCTTTGACCCAGTGATCGACACCAGAACCAGACTCACTTTTGAGAAACGAGGGCTTCTACAATAAATTTTGTAATCTAAGTCTCTCTGTTATGGTGATTTTGGTCCAGAGTTGAAGGGGTTCGTTACATGTTGTTCAAAAGAGCGTTCAAGCATGTCATGGGAGCTATTACACCGCGTGGATACATCTTGGATGAGTTTGTGGGAAGGCTAGTTGTTTCTGTTTCTCTTGAAGAATTTCTGCAGCCCTCACACTACGATGAAAAAAGGCAACGGCTTTCCTCACTCTCCCCAGCAAAGCAACCTTGCTACTGTGTCAACTTTAAAGGCTTTCTGTGTGGCGAGATTAATAGTGTGTGCAAAGCACATGAGGTCAGGGGTCATCTCTGCTTCCACTCCAGCTAATACCATGTTTGTGGCATTGTCTGTCACCAGGGCTGGATCTTTATCAAGAAGGTTCCAGTCAACACATGCCTGTTTTAGCAGAGCACCAATGTTTTTCCCAGTGTGGGATCCTTTGAATGCCCTGGTTTGCAACACATGCACATTTAACTTCCAGTCTGGAGAGATGTAGTGGACAGTGATGGTCACATAAGACTCAGTGGAGCATGATGTCCAGGCATCGGTTGTAACAGCAACTCGCTCTGCATGTGCCAATTCTTTTTCAACTTGGCTCTTCACTTGGGAATACAACGCTGGCATGCATGTGTTTGTGATATGCTGCCGGGACGGAATCTTATATCTGGGCTCTTACTTATGAATCAAATCCTGAAATCCTTCCCCCTCCACTATATTGTACGGCCATAAGCCCTTAGCGATGAAACGGGTTATTGATGCCGTTATATCCTTAGCTCGTGATGAACTGTCGCCGAGTTGCCCGTAAAATTTAGTGATAACGTCACCCGTCGCTCTCTGTGTGGCAGCTGCCTGCTCCTGCTCGTTGTTATGGGGCTTGAGAAGTTCGCCATACTCCTCTCTGTGTTTTCTCGTTGCATGTTGCTCAAGGTTTGTTGTGTTACCAGTGTACTTCAGAGGTGCTCTGCATAGCTTACAAATAGCATGGTTTTTGTCGAGTTTTCTGTCCTTCTTGTAAAACCCGAAAACGTTCCACACTTTAGACTTTTGTCTGGCTGCTGTATTGAAAATCTTTCTCGGTGACCCGCTAACGCCGCTACTATTTACATCCATTCTCATTGTCTTGGTGAGCTACGGAGCATGCGTGAGAATAGCTTCACAGGCATTTCCGACTCTCGTGTCGTTTTATAAACGCACTGTCAACCGAGCTAGTCTTGCGATACCCGGTTCATGTCTCTTCAACCGGTTCATCTCAGCATTTGTGGCTGGTTGCTGTCGATTTATACGGCTGCTACCGATACAACCATATCGCTAGCTTGTCAAACCGGATATCCGGTCGTATCGGTTTATCTATAACAACCCTAGTTACCAACAAAACTTTTATCCTCAGGGATTACTTTCAAGAGCACGATTTGGGCTTTCTGTGTATCACAGAGACTTGGATGTCTCCGGGTGAGTCCAGCGCCTTGACGGAATTACTGCCACCGAACTGTCTGTGTTTTAACGCACCGCAGCCATCAGGCCGGCATGTTGGTGGATTATTAACAATATTCAAATCAACTTTTGACTGTAAACAACTGCCCATCCCAGTTTCCCGCGCCAGCTTTGAGCTGAGCGTCTTTGAACTCGGACATTCACCTGCGACGTTATTTGCACTTGTCTACCGCCCACCTCGATCTAAGGATTGCATAAATTAGTTTTCTGACTTCTTGGCTGAAATCACACCAAAATATGAGCATCTTTTCATTATTGTTGACTTTAATTTGCACGTGTGCTGTCCTGAGAAGCCCTTGGTTAAGGACTTTTTAGATCTATTGGACTCATTTATTTTAACTCAGCATGTAAACGGTCCCACCCAAGAGCGTGGACATACACTGGACCTTGTTTTAACTCATGATGTGACTGTTAGTAATCTTGTTATTGGTGATAATGTTTTTTCAGACCACATGCCAGTCCAGTTTGAGTTCACCCTCCCCCATCTAACTCCTAAGTCATGCATTCCTGCACGTAGGACTCGGACCATTAACCACTTCACTGCACCACGTTTCATTGATGTTTATAACTCTGAAATGATCATTCAAGCCCAGTGTTTCTCACCACCACTGAGGAGCTGACATCCCAGTTCAACTCTGTCTGCTTAAAGACTCTGGATCATGTTGCACCTGTTAAAACCAAAAAATCAAAAATCAAAGCAGAACCTTGGCTGAGTGACATCTCCAAGGCCGTTAGGCAGCAATGTATGAGGGCGGAACGAAAGTGGAGGAAAGACAGGCTGCAGGTCTCTTTCCAGATACTTAAAGAGAGTTGGCACCATTATCAGAAAACAGTAAAAGCTGCTAAATGAAAATTCTTCTCTGATATAATTACCTCAAACTCTCACAACCCACGTGTCCCAGTTCAAGTGCTTCCTGGAGGATCACGCCATCTTAGAGCTTTTCCAATCTGGCTTTAAACCTCTCCACAGCACTGAAACTGCCCTGCTGAAGGTCTTTAACGACATCTTCAGATTCACAGATACCGGTGATTCTGTGCTGCTTGTCCTGTTGGACCTCACAGCCGCCTTTGACACCATCGACCATGAGATCCTCATTGCTAGGTTGGAGCAGTGGGTGGGTGTCACAGGATCATCCCTCAATTGATTCAAATCTTACCTCACTGATAGATCCTTTTGTGTCTCCATCAAGGATTTTAATTCAGCAGAGGCAGAGCTTAAATGGGGGGTTCCTCAGGGGTCCATCCTGGGTCCCCTCCTATTCTCTTTATACCTGCTGCCGCTTGGTGCTATTTTCCGGAAACACAACATGCCCTTCCACTTCTATGCCGATGACTGTCAAATTTACTTCCCCCTAAGACACAATAGTACATGCTCTATTCAACCGCTGATCAACTGCCTGGCTGATATCAGGGACTGGATGGCTTTAAACTTCTTAAGTTTCAATGAAAAGAAGTCTGAAGTCATGTTGTTCCCTCCCAACGGCATGATCACAAACCACTGCATTGACCTTTCCGCTCTAACCCTGTCAGAAAAACAAAGAGTCACTAATCTGGGAGTGATAATGGACCCTTCCCTGAATCTTAAAAATCATGTAAACATGATCGTTAAATCATGCTTCTTCCAACTGAGGCGGCTGTCTAAACTGAAGCTCATATTGTCCAAAAAGAACCTGGAGACAGTAATACATGCATTCATTACATCTAGGCTTGATTACTGCAATTCACTCCTGTTTGGTATCAGTCAGACCTCCATTGCATGACTACAACTGGTCCAGAATGCAGCAGCCCGATTTTTAACCAGTACAGGCAAAAGAGCACATTACACCAGTTTTGGCCTCACTGCACTGGTTACCGGTTCACTTCCGAATCCAGTTCAAAATACTCATGTATGTCTACAAATCACTGAACAGTGTCCCCCCCCCCCCCCCCCATCTCTCTGATTTGCTACAACCGTATATCCCACCATGCTCCCTGAGGTCAGCGGACCAGTTGCTCCTCACAGTTCCAGGAACTCATCTTAAGCGCAGAGGTGACAGGGCCTTCTCTGTAGCAGGACCAAGACTCTGGAACGAGTTATCTCTGCTTGTCAGACAGGCCCCCTCCCTCTCGGTTTTCAAGTCCCGTTTAAAAACTCACTACTATTCAATAGCTTTCAACACAAGATGATCTGTGTTTTGATCCTGTATGCTCCACACTGGTTTGTCGTCATTATCTGCATCGTTTTTTGTCTATATTCTGATTTACCTCATTTTGTATTTTGCTTTGTGTGTTGCCTGTTGTTTTGTCTGTACAGCACTTTGTCTGGCTTTGTAGCTGTTTTAAGTGCTTTATAAATAAAGTGGTATGGTATGGTAGAACACAGGAGATGTACCCTACTCCAATGGAGAGCAGATTGGGTGTGCCCCACACAGCATCTGTCTCACAATGTGGCACATGTGTTGAGCGCATACATCTCCTGCCAGTTATGTATGCAACAGTCGCTTGCTGTCTGCGTGAATCAAAACACTGATGATTCCACAGCACAGAGGCAAAGTGTTGAATCACATTCAAAAACCCCGTGCGACACTCCAAAAACATTTAAATGAGCTGCTGTGTGGAGAACCACAGCGCCCCCATAGCTCGTTAAATGTATGTGCCTCTGTGAAGTCTGACATGTATGATGTAGGTCTGCTGACGGAAAAACAGCTGATGTTACTCTACCGGTTTCACGTGAGTTGCCACCTGTCTGTAAAAGCTGGTCAGCAGCAGCAGGTGTCCAGATAAAGCAGAATCCTCCTCCCTGCTCTGTGCGGCTGCTGCAGAGCGGCTCGGGTGCATTAATGGAATGTTGTTTCTCACAGTTTAAAATGGACAAATCTAGAATAAATCTCATCTTTCCGGTTCATTGGGACCCGGGAGTGACGAGAGAGGAACCCTGTATTTTCCTCTCCTTCTGGGACACTGGAATTTACATTTTAATCAGAATTTCCTGAGCTTCTGCGAGAGGGGACGAGATCTGTTCTAGAAATGACAGAAAACGTCACTAGAGTGCCTCCGCACCGGGGTTTGAGCTGTACTGCAGTGTGAATCCCCTGATGAAAAACGGTTCGCCAATCTGTCTGGAGCGCGCGCTCATTGCCACTCATTTATAAAGTTATAAAGCGGGCACACGTTTATGCTGTGAGCTCACATGCATGCTGATGTGAGCTGGTGCGCGCTGAAGGAAAAAGAAAAAACGCACGCCCCCGAGCATGCAAATCGTTTGTGCATTTGCTGATGCTGTGGGACGCGGCTCATCTGTGCTGTGCTCACGTTGTGTGCCACTGCTCCGTGTAAATGCTCGGGGAGCGAGTGCACGTATGAGCCGACGTGCCCTGAAGAGTCGTGTGTGTGTGTGCGCCCTCATTCATGCGACGTCTTAAGTGAGGATTGCCGCGGGAGCGCGCGTTTGACGCTGGTGCGGTCAGGAAGCAGCGCGCGGCATCGGTGGGGCAAGGTTACCACTGGGCTCATTCTGCAGAACACGTTAATTCTTGGCTGCGAATCATGTGAGCTTTTGAGTGATTCCACGAGCTGCAGTATTAATTCAGAAAACCTTCTTCGAGGATGAAGGAGCAGAGCCGCTGTGAGGCTTGTGAGACTGTTGACGCCACGGGAGCGCGCGTTTGACACCACTGCGGTGAAAACGCATGTCGCTCCTTCAGAGAGCGAGATACGTTACTGGGCTTGTACCGCGGTCTCACGTTTACGTTGACGTGAACGGCTGGCGCTGAGAGCTGCGTGCGCGCTTTCATAACGCAGCGCCTTATAGGTGAAGGCTGCTAGAGCGCGTGTTGGCAGCGCTGGCAGTGAATGAAACAATCTTAAAAGGCTCATTCGTGATGTGTGTGTGATGGGGCCGCTGTCAGATCATCCATGCTGACAGCCTGGCTAAAAGACACTTCATCATAAAATGTTTATTTCCACATCATGTCATCTTACCCACATCCAGCAAACCAACACCTGCTTATCTTCCCCTGAGCTCCGTGGTTTGTTGTCCTAGAAGGCCCCCTGTTGGCAGAGTCCGGGAAAAGTTGAACTTCCGGATGCCGGGGACGTCTGACGGGAGGGACTGGTGTAGCAGAGCTGGGGAGGCATTGTGCAGCCGTGGAACATCTTGAAATGATCTCTCGTTGATGAAGGCCCTCCAACAAAAAGCTTCTGCAGCTCCCCTGAGAGGAAGGTGGAGTGACGAGCCAGGAGAACCTCTGGGACCTCGTTCTCCGGCTGCGATGCGGGCCGGCAGACAGCAAAAGAGGCGCACCGGTTGGGGATGATGTCAGCTGCCATGCAGAGGGAGTGTGTCTCCTCCCGCCTCTGAACATGTACGCCAACAGCGTAAAGTGTTGTTCGCTGCGGCCGTCTGGAACGCATGCTGGTGAGCTCAGTTGGAGAGCGGTGTCACCGTCTGGGTTACGCTAACCGGAGGCGCGGGACGCTGGTCCACCTGGACATCTTGCTCCAAGAAAAAAGCCTCCGTCAGGCTCGGCTCCAGGGGGCACTGAGGGAATTTCTGCTCAGTGAACCCCTGCTCTGGAGATGGGCACCGACTGTGGAGACCGGCCCCCCAATCTACCAGGAAAGCTGGCTGTGGCCTCATCCCGTAGGACATCCTGTTGGGAAACCAAAGCCAGATGGATCAGGACGGTGAGCCGGAATGGAGCCTAGAAAAAAAAACCTTCCCGCCGGATCATCCGAACTTGCGGGAAAGGCGCGGGATGTAAAAAAGGGTCCCTTCATGCCAGCCGCTCCTGGGTTATGCCGGGCAACCCCAGAGGGTGCCGTCGGCCGGGAACGGTGTGATCGCCGATGCGAAACGAGGTGGGATGAGGTGAGCATTCGCTCAGCCCCCCTCCACCGACACTACGCTCTCCAGGAGGGAATGAGCAGCGGGGGGCTGCAGCTGACATGGCCTGTCCCGGAGGAACCATCCGATTCGTTCCGAGGGTCTGTGATAAGAGGAAAATTACAAGATGGTGTTGTCCAGCGCGTAGCGACCTGTCACTGAGAAATACTCCTCGGTGCTTACCTTGAAACAAGACTGCTCGTCAGCTTCTCCTCGGGGAGGAGAGCTCACTGGGAAGACCGGAGGTCGACGTGACGGGCCAAGCATTCTTAACAAAGGTTGGTCATCTACACAACTTTCCTTCTTCGTTCTTCTGACAGTGCTATTAGCTCGCTGAAGAAAAATGGGAGCCGATTACCCGCTATTAACGTAATTTATACGGACCAGGTGGGGCCCACACAGCAGGTGGGCGTGGACTAAATTTTTCAGTGCAATGCTTCGCATATCGGGATAAAACCCATCAGCGACAGCCTTAAAGGGCAAAGCCTATACGAAATAGAACACACATCGCTATATCCTACAGCACATCCAGAAAGTATCACAGCTCTTCACGTTTCACACATTTTATGTTACAGCTTGATTCCAAATTGTATTAAATCAATCTCTTTCCTGAAAATTCTACACACAGTGCCCTATTATGAGAATGTGAAAAAATATTGTTTTGAGAATTTTGCAAATTTATTAAAAAATTAAAAAATCTAAGAAATCATATTTATGTAAGTATTCAGAGCCCTTGCTTAATACTCAAAGTGCTTACAACAGTTTGTGTCCTCATTTACCTCCACACACACATTCATACAGTACTCTACTAGATCTCTGCTAAGTTAATGTGAACAAATCATTCTAAAGAGATTAATCAGTGATTTATCACATTCATACACTGATGGGACACACATCATAGGCAGCGAGGGCTTCATTACCTGGGACACTTCAACATGTGACTGATGGTGGAATCAATCCCCAACACTCCCATTAGAGGACGACTGCTCTAACCACTCATCCACAGCTGCCCCACATCCATCCATCCATCCATCCATCCATCCATCCATCCATCCATCCATCCAT
>NC_056509.1:3916947-3923354 GCF_014905685.2 Nematolebias whitei
CATCCATCCATCCATCCATCCATCCATCCATCCATCCATCCATCCATATATACACAGTGCCTTGCGAAAGTATTCGGCCCCCTTGAACTTTTCAACTTTTTGCCACATTTCAGGCTTCAAACATAAAGATATAAAATGTTAATTTTTTGTGAAGAATCAACAACAAGTGGGACACAGTCGTGAAGTGGAATGAAATTTATTGGATGTGTCAAACTTTTTTAACAAATAAAAACTGAAAAGTGGGGCGTGCAATATTATTGGGCCCCCTTGCATTAATACTTTGTAGCTCCGCCTTCTGCTGCAGTTCCAGCTGCAAGTCTCTTGGGGTTTGTCTCCATCAGTTTTGAACATGGAGACACTGAAGTTCTGCCCATTCTTCCTGCAGAACAGCTGGAGCTCAGTGAGGTTGGATGGAGAGCGTTTGTGAACAGCAGTCTTCAGCTCTTTCCACAGATTCTCGATTGGATTCAGGTCTGGACTTTGACTTGGCCATTCCAACACCTGGATACGTTTATTTGTGAATCATTCCATTGTAGATGTGGCTTTATGTTTTGGATCATTGTCTTGTTGGAAGATAAATCTCCGTCCCAGTCTCAGGTCTCTTGCAGACTCAAACAGGTTTTCTTCCAGAATGGTCCTGTATTTGGCCCCATCCATCTTCCCATCAATTCTGACCATCTTCCCTGTCCCTGCTGATGAACAGCAGGCCCAAACCATGATGCTGCCACCACCATGTTTGACAGTGGGGATGGTGTGTTCAGGGTGATGAGCTGTGTTGCTTTTACTCCAAACATATCATTTTGCATTGTGGCCAAACAGTTTGATTTTGGTTTCATGTGACCAGAGCACCTTCTTCCACATGTTTGGTGTCTCCCAGGTGACAAACTTTAAACAACACTTTTTATGGATATCTTTGAGAAATGGCTTTCTTCTTGCCACTCTTCCATAAAGGCCAGATTTGTGCAGTGTATGACTGATTGTTGTCCTATGGACAGACTCTCCCACCTCAGCTGTAGATCTCTGCAGTTCATCCAGAGTGATCATGGGCCTCTTGGCTGCATCTCTGATCAGTCTTCTCCTTGTTCCAGATGAAAGTTTAGAGGGACGGCCGGGTCTTGGTAGATTTGCAGTGGTCTCATACTCCTTCCATTTCAATATGATTGCTTGCACAGTGCTCCTTGGGATGTTTAAAGCTTGGGAAATCTTTTTGTATCCAAATCCTGCTTTAAACTTCTCCACAACAGTATCTTGGACCTGCCTGGTGTGTTCCTTGGTCTTCATGATGCTCTCTGCTCTTTGAACAGAACCCTGAGACGATCACAGAGCAGGTGCATTTATACAGAGACTTGATTACACACAGGTGGATTCTGTTTATCATCATCAATCATTTGGGACAACATTGGATCATTCATAGATCCTCACTGAACTTCTGGAGTGAGTTTGCTGCTCTGAAAGTAAAGGGGCCCAATAATAGTGCACGCCCCACTTTTCAGTTTTTTATTTGTTAAAAAAGTTTGACACATCCAATAAATTTCATTCCACTTCACGATTGTGTCCCATTTGTTGTTGATTCTTCACAAAAAATTAAATTTTATATCTTTATGTTTGAAGCCTGAAATGTGGCAAAAGGTTGAAAAGTTCAAAGGGGCCAAATACTTTCACAAGGCACTGTAGATACATATATATAAAACCAAACACAAAAGACTACTTTTTGTGCTGTGTATTTCACCCATTAAAATGCTAATTATTGTAACTTGTAAACGTTGATTTATAACTCATTGATACCTTGAAAAGAGGGATTGGTGTTGCTTTTCTTTTAGCCATGGTTACCTGTCAGATGAAATGATCAACCAATCAACAAAGTCCAACATTTTTCAGTCAGGTCATCTGGACAGTTTCTTTTTTTTTTTTTTTTGTGCTGAAACGTTTAGCCTTCGATCCAGAAGGCTTCATCAGTCAAGTAAACACACAACAAAACTGATTCTTCCCCCAAACAGCTTACTCCAAAGTGGAACAAACCAGTTATGTTGGTGCTAAGATGTTCTCTTTGTCACGCCCCCTTCTCCATTGCTGGCCCTCTTCCTTGTTGACCGTCATGTCAAACTGGTTGAAAACAACAAAGTCCATGCTCAATAATCCAGGTATACAATCCAACATTATTATTGAGCATGGACTTTGTTGTTTTCAACCAGTTTGACACGACTGTCAACAAGGAAGAGAGCTGGCAATGGAGGAGGGGGCGTGACAAAGACACTATCTTAACACCAACATAACTGGTTTGTTCCACTTTGGAGTAAGCTGTTTGGGGGAAGAATCAGTTTTGTTGTGTGTTTCCTTGACTGATGAAGCCTTCCGGATCGAAGGCGAAACATTTCAGCACACAAAAAAGAAACTGTCCAGATGACCTGACTGAAAAATGTTAGATTGTATACCTGGATTATTGAGCATGGACTTTGTTGTTTTCAACAAAGTCTTATTTTAACAGGCATATTTTTTTAGAGGAATACCTCCCTTGGTTACTATGCATGACAAAATAATAGTTTGTTGAACACATAGAAGAGGGAGAGCATTGCTTGGCATTCAGAGTGACTGCTTGAGGAAAAACAAAATACGTTGTCTTTGGATTTTTATTAAAATGTTGTTAAACCATTAAAAGAGTACAAAGGAAAAAAAAAAGTTGTTTCAACATTATGGGTATTCAACATCATATTTCAGACACTGGCAAACACATTCTGCATTTCATCTTTTGTGACATGAGAAAGTGAAACATTTTTTACTTTTGGACATTTGTTATGATGCGTAACCATAACCACAGGGTGGTTTTCTACAACTGGGAGCTGCTGATTAACATCTCAAAAGCTCAAATCTCAACTACAGCCCCAAATCCCAAATGAGTTGAAAAGGAGGTGCCGTGGATGCATTTCCATCTACCTGAAGGCAGTGCTTGAGTGCCTGACTGTAGAGAGCTTGGAGGTAGTGGGAAACTCAGCTTGTGACAGCGGGAGGACCTCCGGCACCTGCAGTTAAGTCTGCAGCAACAAGGGGCTTGGCAGACTGCTGGGAGAAATGGCCATCGCTCGGGGAAAAGTGCTGCCCATCATTCAGGCAGTCCTGCTGCCCAAGAGAACCAAGAGGTCTGCTGGGTCTGGGTGGACGGATTGACATCTGTAACCAGTTTCTTTGGATCCGCTGTGGGACAGACTGCTACAAGAGATGTTTCCTGCCCAAAGACATCAGCATCTAGAACAACTTTAATGGAACCAAGATGAGTTACAACAACAATTAATTTCCCTTTGGGATTAATAAAGTATATTTGAATTTAAATGAGATTAAAAAAAGGTTTATGTCATGTCAGGTCTGGACCTAATCTTTTTTATTTCTGCATGGTGTGATGAACAGTGCTGGTAGCATGATGCCTGATCAGTGCAGTCTAACCAAGTTAATCCCACAGTCTTCGTCTGTCTCACATGATTGGTCCAGGAATTATGTTTTGTAAAAAACTCTTCTTCCTTTTGACAGCATCATTTAAAGTGCCAACATGTCAGTAGCCACAGAGGAGCGCTGACTGAGCCACGGGCATCTTCTGAATCAAATGACAGAGCAGTGTCGGGGTGGAGTTGATTCTTTTACAACGTTCTTCATTACAGATATGCCACTGCATCTTACCATGAAAGTGGCTTTGACCACAATGAGGCACTCTTTATTTCAATGGGATGTTTTTATCTTTTTTTGGTGCATCAGAATTATTACCTCTGTGTCTAAATCTGGCTATCGTGAGGTTTAATCATAACGGCTGCTTAGATTCACAGAAGTGTTTTTGGGTAAGCTCATGCTTTGCATGGCAGAAATCAGGCACAAAACATAAACATGTAATTAGTAGGGGAGATGAAGTGTACAAAAAGCTTTTCTTACACAGAATCACACCAAGGCTCCTCAGTGCTTTCAGGCACCTCCTGTTGGTTGGGTGGTTAATATTTTTGGGCAGGGTCTGCTCAAACCATTGTTTTGCCCCTCTAAATACCATAACACATGGCTGCTTCACTCCAGACGTCACTTAATCCTCCTTGAGTGGCTTTAATTAGCTAGAATGATGACAGGATGTGGCCTCCAGTAGTCTTAGCTGCTGCTTTCACCAATTATCTGCAAACCTTTAAGGTTTCTAAAGCAAAAGGGTTTGGACCCTCTGAAACAAACTGAATGTGTCTGTTTATTAATTTACTTATTTACTTTTCTGAATATACATGCATTTTTCTACATTTAATTGTTGCTAGTACGAATGATCCAAACCTTTTTTGGACTACAGAGCACAGTACTTTTCAAATGTCTTGAGTCTCTGTGCGTTCTTGTTTATACTTTTAGCATAAAAGTTAATGGATAACAAATTTTAATAAAATTTCCAAAAATTAAATATTTGATGTACAACTAATTTACCTTTGGGAGTCATCCTTATTCAAGATGGCCACCACAGTAAACCAACATTAGCAACCACAAAAATGTCCCTAACTCGTTCAGTTCCACACATTTTGTGCTGAAACCTGTTTAGATGTCAACTATTGGCAATAACTGTTAGACTGAGCACTGTCTGTTAGCAAAATGTCCCATGAACCATTAGATGAATTCTAAGTATTAATTATTTTGTCATTGGATGTACATCTACAAATAATTAATGTGCTCAACCCACACAGCAAAATGATGAGTGTGGATTAACTCCCAACAGACTGGATTTTAACACTCGTCAGACAGGGCTCGTCTGATTTGAAACTGAAGATCATTCTGTAATGAACTAGGCCTCCGATCAAACCTGCCTCTGAAGACCTTCATGGGACAGGAACTGTTATTTCATTGATTTGAATCCAGAAATACAAATTAGCTCATCCAGAGACTTTCTAATTGTATCCTGAACTAATCAATTGAAAGAACACTCTCTTTTTTATATTAACATTACTATTTTACAATGTCTTGATAATCAAAAGTGTGTTTAGTTCATACCATTTTTAAATGTTGAAGTGAACCACTCATTTTAAATCAACTGTGAAACAGTATTAATGATTTTTTAATCCTCATTCAAAGTAGAAATCAAGTTAAATGTCTATGTTACAAAGTAATTATGCATTTTTGATCTTCTGTCTGAAATGAGAAGGAGTGATGTCGGTCAAAAGTCGGAGACAGTCAAAAACAAGTTTATTGGAACGAACTGTCGTGTTTTTAAACCTCTCAGACAGAAACAAGAAAACTGGCACCTGTAAGTCTGTCATTTCTCCAAAATATTTTCTCGTCTGTAACTAACCGTTCCTAAACATTTCTGATGTTTTCTCGACTTGTAATGACCCTCTGACATCACTAAAACCACACCCCTGTTGGTTCCTTCAACCAATCAGGACTTCCTAAAAGTCGACACTTCCTAGTTCCGAAAGTTAGTTGGTTAGTTCCTTGACTTCTTCTGGTTCTGATGGAGTTCAGCTGGAGTTCCTAGGAGTTCTTCTGAGTCGAGTTGGGATTATGGAGCCTTCCACATCTGAGTGGAACCTCTGATGGACTCACAGCTCACTCGGGAGGTGAGCGTGTTGTTGAACGGAGTACCGTCACTACTTCGGACGATTCTTAGCCATCCTAAGGAGACGCTGAAAGGTAGCGTTGAAATGAAACTTCGTACCGGAGCTGACCTATCTTCTGCAAAGGTAACGAGTCGCTTCACTACCGAGTGTACCGGGGCTGAGCTGGGGTCGGATGAAGGGTGCCATTCCTAGTCAACACACTTTCTTCCTCCACATCTTTTTTCTCCATTTAAACTCCTTCATTTCCCATCTTCAAACTTCTATCTTGCCAGTAATTAATCCAGATATCTTCAGAAATGTCTGTTGTTTTTATTAAGTAAAACGTGCCAAGTTTTATTAATCAGAACCAGACCAGTATAATCAAGTGTACAATGTTTTGATGTTAAATTTTGATTCTGTTAATAAATGACCACATTTATTTTGATTTTATTTTTTTATTTTCCCCAGTTATACCTCTGTCCTCTCTGAGCCTCCGTTTGGACCTTGGCTCCTCCCACAGCAGCTGATCAGCTGACCTGAGGCACCCAATCAAGATAGTATGGCTGAAAGAGAGCAGCTCAGAGAGGGAAGAGAATTTAAATTTGAAAAAGAAAAACAAAAGTCTTAAAATGAACAGTGGAGTGGTCAGAATGGGGATGATATGCAAATCCTTATGAACTCCAGTTAAAATAGAATAGAATAGAATAGAATAGAATAGAATAGAATAGAATAGAATAGAATAGAATAGACCTTTACAGTCATGGTACCTGAGTACAATGAAATTTGGGTTTACTTCCCAGAGAAAAAGTAAAAACTGTGTAATATAAAACAAAGCTACATGTGTATATATATGTATATATATATATATATATA
>NC_056509.1:3923454-3930658 GCF_014905685.2 Nematolebias whitei
ATATATATATATATATATATATATATATATATATATATATACACATATAGGGCAGCACGGTGGCGCAACTGGTAGAGCTGCTGCCTCTCAGCGAGCAGGTCCCTGGTTCAAACCCCGGTCCAGGGGCCTTCTGGGTGGAGTTTGCATGTTCTCTCCGTGCATGCGTGGGTTTTCTCCAGGTGCTCCGGTTTCCTCCCACAGACCAAAAACATGCATGTTAGGCTGATTGGTGACTCTAAATTGTCCCTAGGTGTGAGTGGGAGAGTGAATGGTTGTTTGTCTCGTTTGTCTCTATGTGTCCCTGTGATGGACTTGCGACCTGTCCAGGGTGTACCCCGCCCCTCGCACAGTGATTGCTGGACATGGGCACCAGCGACCCCCGTGACCCAAAATGGAATAAGCGGGTAAAGAAAATGGATGGATGGATGGATTCTCATCCCAGCCACTTCACAATTGGCAGCGAACCGCTCCAGTGAGAGAGTATGATGACGCCAACAGGACCACATCATCTGCAAAGAGCAGAGATGGAATCCTGAGGCCAGCTAACTGAAAACCCTCCGCCCACTGGCTGCACCAAGAAATTCTGTCCAAAAAAGTTATGAGCATTTAGGCTGAGCTCAACCGGGCTCCATGGGTAGAGAACCGGTCACCAGGCGCTCGCCAATGAGCCCCTTCCCCAGGCCTGGCTCCAGGGTGGGGGCCCGGTAACCCACGTCCAGGAAAGGGACACCAAGTTCCTTGCTGTGTCCTGTGTAAAAATCTTCATGAATCGCTCTTTTGTCTGGTCTGTCACCTAGGACCAATCTGCCTTGGGAGACCCTACCAGGGACAATTGTAGTTACCCCAGACAGCGTAACTCCTAGGATCATTCAGGCGCACAAACTCCTCCACCACGATTAGGTGGCGATTCAAGGAGGAGCGACTGGACCTATTTTAAAGATTTTTAAAAACAATAATGACAACACTGTGGTGTAATACTGAAGTGCTGGCATTTTTTGTGCTTGGTGGCCGATGACAAAATTCAGAGTGAGCTAGCTGGAGTTCCACCGGTCTCCCCGGTCCTCTCCACCGGAGCTTTGGAGCCTCCTCAGGCTGTGCAGGGCGTCATCTCCCTGGCCCCAAGGTTCGCCAATCACTGCAGAAGATCCTCCATGCTGCCGACTCGGGGCTCGGGCTCTGGATCCCGACCTTGCATGCTCTGCAGGCTCCGAGCTCCTCTGGTCACCGTGGAGTATCATACAAGCTGCTGACTCGCTGAAGGCCATTGCCTGGACCCCGGTCTCACCTGCTCATGAAGGCCGAACCCCAATCCTGGCAGACAGGCAGTGATATATATAAAAACATTTTATGTATAAAAAAATATTTTTGTTATCAGTGAAGATTAAAAATAAATATATGGTGCCAGCTTTATCAGAAATCCTGTTTTCACTTTAATGACTATTAAATAATCTGTTAAAGTTAACTCAGATGAAAAATCATAAAAAAACAAAATTATTTGCTCTCTCAGGAATATTTCCCTCAAATATGTTTAAAGAAGAGACAAGGCCTTTAGTTCAACTTTATTCTAACCCACAGATGTACAAATCACAAAACAAGAATTAAACTTTAAAACAAAGCCAATATATATGTACAAGTAGATACTGAATGTAAAATCTAAATGGTAAATGGACTGTACTTATATAGCGCCTTTCTATCTGATCAAGATACTCAAAGCGCTTTACAATCTATGTCCTCATTTACCCATTCATACAGCTCTATACTAGATCTCTACAAAGCTAATTGAACAAATCATTCTAAAGAGACTAATCAGAGCTTTATCACATTCATACACTGATGAGACACACATCAGAGGCTATGAGGGGTTCAGTGTCTTGCCTAGGGACACTTCAGCATGTGACTGCTGGTGGATTCGAACGGCCAACTCTTGCATTGGAGGACGACTGCTCTAAACACTCAGCCACAGCCGCCCATGTATGGAATGTTTGTAAATGATTTGAAATGCATGCATATTTATTTATATGTCTTAAAGTTTGTTTGTTTAACTTTATTCAAATATTGATGTGTGTAAATATGGAATTATTTGACAGTATATTTTGTACTGATTAAATGCGTACTCATAAAACAAACTTAGATTATGAATAGTAACTAAATTATGGGTTCTGTTTATTAAATTCAGGCCAGGTGCACCCTGTTAGGTCAACTGATGGTGAGCTACTACACCTGGAGCAAAAGAAACCTCACCAGACTTCAGCATTGGGCCTTGCGGGTCTGGTAGGAGGCTGCTGAGCCCTTTGTTTATCTTCCCTCCATTCTCATTCATACCTACCGTACTTACCTCATCTTCAATTTATGGACTACAACTATCTTCCTGGACTGTTCTTGTTATATGGACATTCAATTTCTGGCTCCTGAGCTAGTGGGGACGCTGTCTGCTCTGTGATACAGAGTCCTGATGACTCCTAGGCAGAAGGAGAAATCCTACACAAGACAGGCTCTAGAGCAATGTGGATATCCTAACTGGGCCTTCCTGAAAGCAGAGAAGAAACTCAAACAGGACTCCAGTCAGCCAACAGGTGAAAAGGAGGAACCCAGACCCAGACCAGTGGTCATTCCATATGTTGAGGGAGTATCAGAGAAACTGAGACGTTTATTTTCTAAACATAACGTCCCAGTGGCTTTTAAACCCCAAAATACATTAAAGACTGGTTCATCCCAAAGATCCAGTCCCCCGGCACAAACAGAGCAATGTTGTGTATGTTGTTCAGTGTCAGGAGGGTGATCAGTCTTACATCGGGGAAACTAAACAGCCACTGGCCAAAAGGATGGACCAGCACAGAAGATCAACATCATCAGGCCAGGACTCTGAGGTCTACACTCATCTCCAGGCCAGCGGTCACTCTTTCAGGGATGAAGATGTTCACATCCTGGACAGAGAGGAACGATGGTTTGAGAGAGGAGTAAAGGAGGCCATCTTTGTGAAAAGAAACCGTCCATCATTAAACAGGGGTGGAGCCTCCAGGTTCAACTGTCCCCCTCTTACAATGCTGTGATTGCTAGTATCACTCAGCCCTCTGTGAACAGTAAACAGCCATCAGGTGCTAATGATCCATTGTTAGGCTGATGGTCCTTCTTGAGCATGTGATCAGCTGGTTTTGGTTGTCAGCAGCAAAACTGGTTAATCCACTCTGAGAAGGTGCTATTTAAGAGACTGAGCTGAATACAGCACCTCAGACTGAAGAAGTCTCTTGGATGAGAGACGAAACGTTTCTACATTTTTTTGTTGATTTGCTTTTTTTTTTTGTTTGTTTTTTTGAATGTCCAGAGGACCAGATTTAACTTTTTTAGATTTTTCTACCTGGATTATTGAGCATGCATCAGGACATCCAAAAAATGTGATTTACATCCAGAAAAAGAGGAAATAATGTTTCCAAAAGTAAAATCTCAGATTGAAAGTAACAGAGCTGCTCCAACATGCAGCCACCTGGAGCCGAGCAATTCTAGAACTATTATTATAACAATAATAATAATAATAATAATAATGGATTCCATTTATAGAGCACTTAACATTTGTAAATGTCAAAGTGCAATAAAGGTGGTAGAGTTTTCCTCACCGGACCTGCTGAGGGTTAAATGAAGGACACTTTACTTTGAAGACATTTCACTTCATTCAGTGAGCTTTCTAATTTCAAACTGAACAGGATGGAGGGGAGGTAAAGTGATTTGAATGAGTTCAGCTCATAAAAGCAATACAACACAGCATTTAAAAGCTCAGTTCTCCATATTTTTCAGTTTGAATTCAGAAAGATCCTCTAAAGAAAGGTTACTTTTCTGTGGCATTTAGCTAGCCTTTAACAACATTTAGTTAGCATTTTGTGGCATTTAGTTGTCATTTTGCTAAAAAATAGAAACAACAACTGTGATTTCTCCAGCTGCACTTTGTTCTGTATTTTTTTCTGTCACTAGATTTGTTTGCCTTAATTTGGTGTCAAAGATTCAAGGATACTATGAAGCCTGAAAGGAAAAAAAGGAAACTCTTTCAGGATGATGAGTGCAGTAGGAGATAAAAATAGAACGTCTGAGTGAGGAAGTGACAGTGGCTCAGCTTTAACATTCTATTAAACCAAAGGGACCACTGAAAGACACATCAAGCTTTATAAATGAAAGGTCTGACACTGGACCTACTGGCTGCAATAACAGGCATTCAGAGACAAAAATCATGGTTGCACACTTGACCAACTTGGAGCTAAGTGTTTTTCAGAATAGCAACTAAAATGCTTTACTGGATTCTTTTTTTTCCTCCGAGTCATTATGAAATTATGGAATAAGAGGAACCATGTGAAAGGAGCGTCAAAGCCAAAGAAGCCGAACTCTTGAGTTACTAAATCAGATTTTCATTTTAGGATTTATTTTAGGAGCAGGTAATGAGTTACTTTAAATGTAATTATCTTAATCAAAGCAGCATGAGTGCTTTAATAACCTGTTTATTTTTGTAGCACCTCCCTCTCTACCTTTAAATCAACAGCTTAGTAAGAGTTGGTATGTTGCAATCTGCATGACTCCACAGAAAATATTTGTCAGTCTTACACCATCACACATATACAATATTTTAACAGAAACTTAGGCAAGGCAGCAGTTTACAGCCTTGTTTAGTAAAACATATTTTAAAAAATGAAAATAAAAAAAGTCAAGTCAGATTTATTGAGCACATTTAAAACAGAAACTGTTACAAAGTGCTTAACAAAAATATCACAGCATCAAATAAAAAGTAACATGATATATTTACAGCACATGGAATAATAATATAAAACAGAAAACACAATTAGAAACAATGAAATGCTAAATTAGATCACTCTGTGTTAAATGTCAGTGAGTACAGGTGTGTTTTTAGGAGAGATTTAAAAGCAGAGACTGAGGTGGCCTGTCGAATGTTGATGGGCAGATTGTTCCAGAGCTTAGGGCCCATGACTGAAGACGTCCTATCTCCTCTGAGCTTCGCTGGTCAGATCTTCTGATCATTAAAACTCAAAAAGTTTGCAGCCATCCAAGTCTTGTTGTCATCAAGACATTTTAGCAAAGGGTGGATGGAGCAGGAACTGTTAGGTTTTAAAGGCAGGTAAATCTGAGTATCATCGGCATAACAATGAAATGAAATACCATGTTTCCTCAGGATAGACCCCAAGGGGAGCAGATACAATGAGAACAAAAGCGGTCCAAGAATGGAGCCTTGCGGCACCCCACAGGAAAGAGGGACAGAAGCAGATAAATGATTGCCAAAGCTAACACAAAACTCCTGTCACTTATGCCCCTTTTCCACTATCACGGTGCGGGTCGGATATTTCCGGCTTCACGCGCGTTTGAGGTCTTTCCACTGTTCCTGTGACCGGCTCGCCTCCCTAAATTCTGGCCCGGCTTCTCAAGGGGTCCAAGCGAGCCGAGCCGTGACGTCAGAAACACTGTTGGTCACTGATTGGTCGGGGGGAGGAGTCTGTGGAGTGTTTCCAAACAACCCGATCCGCCATTTTTTCTCTACGCCTGCCATTAGCGATAACACGAGGAGCGTATCTTTTAGTATTTTGAAGCTATACAACAACAATAATATCAAAGCCGTGGTCAAATGCAGAAGTGCAGGTGTTGTTGTGCTTGGTGGCCGATGAAAAAAGTCAAAGCGAGCTAGATGGAGGATTGGAGGGTAGTTTGGACACGACTACTGCTCTACTTGAACCATTTATAGAAGATGGTGAGTGTTTTCTAACTTTAAACATATTTTAAGTTACTCATCCCATCGGTTCTGAACATATTTTTAACTAACAAAAGAGGCTGACGCCATAATAGGACAACATCGGTGCTACGATGCTAAGCTAATTTGCATAAACGCTAACTGTCCTCCGGTCCCGTTTCTCACTGTATTTTATCCAGAACGTATTTCAGCGCGTGACGGTTCGTCTCTAAACTCCACATTAAACCCTCCAAGCCTCCCGGCTCCTGCTCCTGCTCCATCAGAGGAGTCTACACCTGACAGAGCTCCATCAGAGGAGTCTACACCTGACAGGTCTCCATCACAGCCCAGCTGCACCTCACAGAGCAGCACAACGCTGCAGCTTCTGTGCTCGGTAAGAACAGATGCAACATGTTCCACATCACTTTATTTGTGCCGATAAGGACTTGATTTATTTTATTTTTAAAGTAAAAAACTAAAATGTTGAATAAATACTGAATTGGGATGAAATTATGTACACTGGGTCCCAGTTACACACAACAAAATGTAAAATAAAAACAGTAATAGGATCTAAGATATGAATTAAGAAAAATATCAACTAAAAACATCTACTAATAAAACACTAAGCACTAATAGCAGTAAACAATCAAAACAATACGTCAAACAGCAACATGAACTTGAGTTTGTGCAGCCTTATGAATATATAACCAGGATAATCATGTTGCTGCTGATCAGTTTCATGTTGCTGCTGATCAGTTTCATGTTGCTGCTGATCAGTTTCATGTTGCTGCTGATCTGTTTCATGTTGCTGCTGATCAGTTTCATGTTGCTGTGTTCATTCGTGCTCATCTGTTCACACAGACTCATGTCCGTGCTGCTGTTCTGCGTATTGTGTTTAATGTTTTTATGCTATTAGAGCTTATCATATTTTTAGTTGATGTTTTTATTAGTTCATATCTTAGATCTTATTACTGTTTTTCTTTTATATTTTATTGTTGGATGTAACTGGGACCCTGTGAACATAATTTTGATCCACCACATGTACCACATGAGGTGCGAATGACAAAGAATATCTGCATCTGTACAATACTTTCTGATTCATATATCCACTGGTATTATTATATTATTTTCATTATTTTTAAATCAATTTATTTTTCATTTTCTTATCTGATCAGTTTCTTATTATTAATATATCTATTATAGCTGTTAGCTGCACCTTTCTTTGTTTCATGCATTTATTCAAAAACAGTATGTAGCTTGAATTAACCACTTTTTCTTGTTTCTGGTGAAGAGAAAGAGAAAAGAGTCCAGTAAAGAAAAGTCTTATTTCATCACTGAATGAACATGAAGAACTGAAGCGGACACAGCAGGAACAACACTTGTGTCTTCTTCTGGATGAAGCCCGTGAGACGAGGGACACACAGATACACAATCATTAGTTGGACGCAGTAGTTTTTATTTTTGTACATTTTTCACTTCTTACTTTTC
>NC_056509.1:3931058-3933804 GCF_014905685.2 Nematolebias whitei
CTATCCATCCATCCATCCATCCATCCATCCATCCATCCATCCATCCATCCATCCATCCATCCATCCATCCATCCATCCATCCTCTTCTGCTTCAGGGTTGTGGGAGCAGCATCTTCACCAGGGAGGCACAGACATCAACAGCCTCCTCTTCAACTCTTCTAGGACTCCATGGTGTTCACAAACCAACTGACTATTTATTAATTAATATCCTGATGCTGCTCAATAATCCAGGTAGAAAAATCTAAAAAGTTAAGTCTGGTCCTCTGGACATTCACAAAACTAACAATACAGTTTATAATAAATAAACTAAATGTTTTTTGTTAGTTTTGTTTTTTGAATGTCCAGAGGACCAGACTTAACTTTTTTAGATTAATAAGTAATACATTTATGTTTTTAAATAATACATTTATGTTTTTAAATTTAATGAAAGACAAAACTTTAAAATTTAAGGACAAAATTTAATCTAATTGTTTTCAAGTCTTCTTGTAAAAGCAGTTTCAAAGATTACAGCACAGTGTGATGTTTTGTAATTTTAACATGAACCTTGTGCATATCTGTAAATAATAAAAGTGAAGATATTTTTAATACATCTTTATTGTAAAAATCTATACTAAAATGAAAAACACATGGGTTTAAAGCAGCAGGAAGGCAGTAAGGTAGGATTATGAATCAGGTCTAAAGTTACAGCTCATGAGGTACTCCATTAGAGCAGGACATCTCTTCCACAACATCGTGTGACAAAACCTTCAGGGTGTTCTTCTTCTAATACGTTTAGTGGTGGCTAGTAAGTAGCTTAAGGGAGCGCTACTGCCACCAGGTGGTAAGACGAGTTGGATTCTAGTCCCCGCCTACAGAGCCGGTCCAGAAGTGTACATGGAAACGCAACAGACCCGAGCCGATCTGAACCGACCCGAACTGACCTGATCCGCACTGTGACGGTGGAAAAGGGGCATTAGATACAAACGGAACCATTCTAGCGCCGCACCTGTAATCCCAACCCAGTATTCTAGCCATGACATAAGGATGCTGTGATCAACAGTGTCAAATGCAGCGGTAAGGTCGAGGAGTACCAGGATCACAGGCTGACCAGAGTCATTTGCTAGCAGAATGTCATTACAGACCCTTACTAAAGCTCTCGGTGCTGTGCAGTTGTTTAAATCCTGACTGAAAATTTTCAAAAATTCCATTTACATTCAAAAATTTGGTTAGTTGACTAAAAACTATTTTCTCCAAGATTTTAGAAAGAAATGGAAGTTTTGTGATTGGCCTGAAGTTTGAACAAGCTGCAGGGTCAAGTCCGGGTTTTTTAATTAATGGAGTTACCATTGCATTACCATTGCATGTTTTAAAACATCAGGAACTAGACCTGTAGCCAAACTGCTGTTAATAATGGCAAGAACACAGGGTCCAGTTGATGGTAGTACCTGTTTAAAAAATGCAGCAGGGATGGGATCAGCAGGGGAGCCTGAGGGCTTCATGTGACCAACAACCATTTAAAAAGGAGAGTGAGATGAGTTCATAGTGACTGAAGACTGCTGAGCAGGGGACAAGAACTGAAGGGTCAGCTGTGGAGTGTGGAACCAATGACCTACTCAACTCAACCTTTTCAATAAAATGCCTGACAACTTATTACAGGTGTCAACAGAGGCCTCAATGGTGGCAGACTGAGGGGCCATTTACACGGCGCGTATTTTGAGTGAATCCTCTCCTTTCTCTCTGCGGTTCTGCTGATCATTTACACGACACCAGTGGCCCCCCTCATAAAATCCAGAGGTTTCTGAACCCACCTTCCAGAGTGGAGGTTTTTCACTGACCCCCGCTGATAATGTAAACGTCTCCCGCTGAGGCTTTGTGTTAAACCTCATACGCACGCGTGGACAAACGCTATATTTCTATCAACATGGCAGCAGATACACTGCTTTCAGAGTCAGAGTCAGAGTCAGAGTCAGAGATTCTTTATTGTCATTCGCACCTCATGTGGTACATGTGGTGGAGCGAAATTATGTACACAGGGTCCCAGTTACATCCAACAATAAAATGTATAAGAAAAACAGTAATAACATCTAAGATATGAACTAAGAAAAACATAAACTAAATATACACTAAGCACTCATAACATAAAACATTGAACATCAGCACAAACATGAACATGAGCAGATGTGCACACATGAACACAGCAACATTGAAACAGATCAGCAGCAACATGAAACAGATCAGCAGCAACATGATGTGATTTTTCAGTGATTATTCTGGTTAGAGATTCATAAGTCTAACAGCCTCAGGGTAGAAGCTCTTCCTCAGTCTAGTGGTTCTACACTTAATGCTCCTCAACCTCTTTCCTGAGGGGAGTGGGGCAAAAAGTGTGTGTGCTGGGTGAGTGGGGTCCTTCATGATGCAGGTGGTTCTCTTCCTGCATCTGGAGGTGTAGATGTCTGTGATGGTGGGGAGACTGACTCCAACATCTCTGTGCAGCCTTCACCACTCTCTGCAAAGCTTTTCTTTCTGCAGCTGTGCAGCCTCCATGCCACACGTTGATGCTGGAGCACAGGATGCTCTCCACTGCACACCTGTAGAAGGAGGTGAGGACTGAGCTTCCCAGACCAGCTCGCCTCAGCCGTCTGAGGAAGTAGAGTCTCTGATGAGCTTTCTTCATCAGGCTGGTGGTGTTGTTGCTCCAGCTGAGGTTGTTGTTCAGGTGCACACCCAAGTACTTGTAGCTGGAGACCACTTCCACCGCAGATCCTCT
>NC_056509.1:3933814-3948312 GCF_014905685.2 Nematolebias whitei
TGCATATGTGGCCTTGGCCCTCTTAATACCAGCAACCAGCTCTTTTCTTGTCCTACTCAGCTCCTCTGAGTTTCCAGACCTGAAGGCAGTGTTCCTGGCTTCCAGCAGGGTACGCACCTCTGCATTCAGCCAAGGTTTTCTGTTTGGGTAGCTTTTAACTGATAGTGGAGACGGTGTCAGTACATGCACTAATGTAACCCAGAACTGAGGATGTGTATTGGTCAAGATCAAGTGATCTTCCATTTTCAGCAGCTTCTCTGAAAACCTGCTAGTCTGTTCGGTCAAAACAATCTCTCAGTATGGGGCCACTGTCCTGGATCCAACATTTAACTTTCTTTTGTACCGGTCTGGAGCGTCTCAGTGGGGGCATGTAAGCAGGAGCCAGGAAGATTGAGATGTGGTCTGACAGTCCTAAGTGGGGGCGGGGTTCGGCTTTGTATGCATCTTTTACGTTCGTGTAAACACGGTCCAGCATGTGGTCTCCACGTGTCGGAATCGCCACATGTTGATAAAAGCTTGGGAGACAATCCTTTAGATTCACGTGGTTAAAGTCTCCGGCTACAACGTAAAGAGCCTCGGGGTGTTTGCTCTGCAACGAGCTGATGATATCATGTAGCTCCTGCAGTGATTCCTGCAGTCCGCCTGGTGGGAGGACAGCTTCTTCTTCTTTCAGGAAAAAATAAAAACTCAGTTGGTTGTTGTGTGATCGAAGTAAACACAAGCTAACATTATTAAGAATGTTGATTACCTGCTGTAAATCAGCTACTGATTATCACGGAGTAAAGTCCGACATCGTCGACTTGGTTCTGGTCCACTCAGTGACCAGTGTGGAGCTGTTAGATGAAGCAGTCCTGCTTGGTGTCAAATCCATCGACTCTTATCCACAGTCCAGCCAAAATCCAGCTTTAACTTGTTGTTAAGTTGTTGCTAGCTGAGCTTTTAGCCCACAGGAAAGGAGAATGCCGAGGCAGCATGCATGCACATTAGACAAAAGTACAAAATTCACAGCGCCAACTAATGACCCGGCATGGTAACTACAGCGGATTCGGGAGGGAGGGGGGGATTCCTTCGGATGCATGTAAACACTAAATCTGACCGTGTCAATGCGGATCTTTTCCTCTAATTAACATACTAAAAGCACTACGTTTCCACCCCATCGTGTCCGTGTAAATAGGGCCTGAGGCATGTTTAGAATGGTGTTAATGGTGTTGAAAAGAACGTGGGGGTTGTGACTGTTTAAGGTGATAATTTTTGAGAAATTTATGTTTTTCTCCTGTTTAATGGTGGTCTGATACACTTTCCAACATGATTTTAACATATCAAAGGAAACCGGGAGTTTATCTGTCTTCCATCTACGTTCAGCTCTTCTGCACAGGCGTCTTGCCTCTCGTGTGGTCTCATTTACCCAAGGGTGGTGCGTGCATTTTCGATTCCTGAACTTTAATGGGACGACTGAGTTCAGGATCTGAACACAGGCCTCCTGATGCTGAGAAAGCAACTCCTTTGTAATAAGACCCGCAGAGAGTTCAGAGTCTGTAACAGAATTTCTAGCAAAGATGGAAAAGAAGAGTGGGGCGGCGGAAGGATTAAAAATCCTACAGGGCCTGGTGGTGGGGGCAGGTTCACAAATCAAAGAGGTGTTGAATAAAACCATTTGTGGTCGGAAAAAACAGCGTCACCGGTTTCTAAATCAGAAACCGACAAACCATGCGTTAAAGCTAAGTCAAGAGTGTGGCCCTACTGGTGAGTTGGACCAGCAACACTCTGAACAAAGTTAAAGGACTGGATGAGGTCTAGAAAGTCCTGAGCTACTGGTTTATCAGGGCAGCACACATTGATATTGAAATCTCCTAAAATCAAAACACAATCATATTGGAACAGAACACCAGTTAGAAAGTCAGAGAGTTCATTTAAAAACTGTTTATGGTATCCGGGGGGGTCTGTAAAAAATAGCACACAGAACTGGGTTGGAGCGGCCCAGCTCACAACAGAGCAGTTCAAAACTCAAATAATTAGTGGAACCATGGAGCTGTCTGCAGTGCAAATGTTTCTTAAAAACAGTCAATAATCCTCCACCACGACCAGTTGTCCTTGGAGTATTAAAAAATGAACAATCCAGAGGCAATAATTCCAGAAAATCACTGAACTCACCAGGGCAGACCCAAGACTCTGTGATGAAAAGAAAATCCAGTCGGTTGCAGCAGAAAAAGTCATTCAAAATAAAAATTTTATTACCCAGTGATCTGGCATTTGTTTATCAGGGCCATCCTCGTAGAATCCACCACAGGAGGAGATGATTGCAGTGTCCAGTCCAGCAGCCTCAGATTTGCAGAGTTCGACATGCACCTTGGGCAGGAAACACAGCCGTGCACAGGCCCAGTCTGATGATCAGACCCCGAAAGCGGGACCAGACAGCGCGCCACAGGATCTGCATAGCGCCGGGATCAGAGGTGGAAATGTTGACCATCAGCTGGAGAGGATGATTCAGAGGCAGCAAGCAGGGCTTTAAGCTTGACCAGCCAGCCAGCGAGTTTTTCCCAGCGTCTGAAGCGATGTCTCAGGAGGCAGGTGCACAGCGCGCTGCAGGTAAACAGGCACATCTGCCAGCAGCAGGTATGGGGGTGGGATCCAGAGTTATGCTCATATTGATCAAAATAAGTGACGTTGGTGGCACAAAGTCGAAGATCCAAAAGCTGTTGTTGTTCATACACCAGCACAGATGAGAAATGAAAAAAAAAAATCCCACAAATAATACGAACACCATCAGCAGAAGTGGATTGCAAGCCATGTACACATGCGCCATCTTACCGTAAGAAAACAAAGGCCCAGCATTCTTTGAAGGAATGCATATCATCCACTGCCTTATACTCCAGAGTTTCAGACTAAAATAATTTATGATGAAAAAGGAGTTGTATCCATTTGGGTTAAACCCATATGAAGGATGCAACAATGTTCTGTCAGGTCATCTGCATGATTTCTTTTTTTGTGCTGATACGTTTCATCCTTCATCCAAAGGACTTCCTCAATCTGAGAAGCCACCAAACAAAACTGATTCCCACAAACAGCATATTCCATAGTGGAAAAAAACAGATGGCTTCTGTGGCCCTCCCTCTCCCCCGTCAACTCCTCAGAGACAATCATGCCAAAGTGATTCAAAACACCAAAGTTCAAGCTCAGTAGTACAGGTATAAAATCCAGCAATGTTCAGTCAGGTCATCTGGACAGTTTCTTATTTGGGTGGAGACATTTCGTCCTTCATCCAAAGGACTTACTCAATCTGAGAAACCACCAAACAAAACTGAGTCTGTCACGTTTCTGTGCCCACCTGCCATGTTTTGTTCCCCCTTCGTGCCACAGCTCCCTTGTTTTCATATTTCTGTTTATTCATTCATGTTTTGATTTGTCATGTTCTGCTCCTGCCACCTTCTCATCACTCTCACTCACTCTCTCCTTGCAATCAAGCTCATGCCTTACACCTGCTCAGTTCCCTATTTAAGCTCCTTGTTCACAGTCCTCTGTGCCAGATTCTTGAAAGCCTTGTGTGAGTAAATGTCTAGCACTCATGTTCAAGCCTTGCCTGTCTCTCAAGTCCTGATCCCACGCCTGTCTTCTGGATTCTACGCCTTGCCTTGCCCTTGCCCTTGCCCTTGCTTGTTTTGGACTTTGAACTCTGACCACGGTACAGACCCAGTTTATGATTGTTTTGACTACGCCTCCTGGATATTCCTCTGGTTTTGGATTCTGATCTCTGACCCACGGTTCTCGACTCAAGCCTGTCCCACAGAACTCTCTCTCTGGATTTTCCCCACAGCTGCACTCTGTGTGGTCACTCTCTGCTGCTGCCAACTCACGGTCCTTGACGTCATCCTTCCAAACCAGCCTAAGGAGTACAACTTGCTCTCGACAGTGAAGGTTAGTGACTCTGCTTATTATCGCTATTACCTGAACCTTCACAGTCCAGCCAAAGTCACTAACCCACGTGTCTCTGCAGATTGGACCCGGGCCCGGAACCAGACCTCCACCAGTGGCGTTTTCTTAATAAATCATTTTAACTATTCCTGGTGTTTTGTTTTGTGTTGTGTACGAATCCAATGCTCAAACCTTGTCAGATTCCCACAAACAGCATATTCCATAGTGGAAAAAAACAGTTTGCTAGTGCTAAGATGGCTTCCGGGGCCCACCCTCTCCCCCGTCAACTCCTCCATGACAGTCATGCTAAAGTGGTTCAAAACATCGAAGTTCATGCTCAATAATACATGTATAAAATTCAACAATGTTCAGTCAGGTCAACTGGACAGTTTCTTTTTTGTGCTGAGCCATTTCGTCCTTCATCCAAAGGACTTCCTCAATCTGAGAAGCCACCAAACAAAACTGATTCCCACAAACATGACTTCACTCTTCACGCATTAAAGCTTAAGAAATTTAAAGATATCCAGTCCCTGATGTCGGCCAGGCAGCCAAGAAGAGGTTGAATAGAACATGCACCACTGTACTTCAGAGGGAGAAAATTTTGGCAGTCATCGGCATAGAAATGAAAGAGTATGTTGTATTTAAGGAAAATAGCACCTAGTGGCAGCAGGTATAAAGAAAAGAGATGGGGACCGAGGATGGACCCCGGCAGTACCTCCTCACAGAAGAGCTGCCGATGTTGAACTGAAGTCCTTGATATTGATACAAAAGGTTGTCAGAGAGGTAAGATCTAAACCATTTGAGGGCTGACCCTGTGATGCCCACCCACTGCTTCAGCCTAAAAATGAGGATCTCATGGTCGATGGTGTCAAAAGCAGATGTAAGGTCCAATAGGACAAGCAACACAGAATCACCTGCATCTATGGCTATGAAAATGTCATTAACAACCTTCAATAGAGCCGTCTCAGTGCTGTAGAGAGATTTAAAGCCAGATTGAAATGCCTCTAAAATAGTGTGATCCTCCAAGAAACATTTCAACTGGGACTCAACTATTTTTTCCAGTAGTTTTGAGACAAATGGGAGTCTGGAGACAGGTCTAAAGTTGAACACCACTGATGGGTCAAGGTTAGTTTTTTCAGTAGAGATTGAAGAGCAGCATGTTTAAAAGTTTTTGGCACCACACCTGACTGTTATTCACAATAAAAACAATAGAGGGACCCAGAATAGGAAATTCCTCCTTTAGAAGTGGAGGGGGAACAATATCAAAGGGGGAACCAGATGATTTCATGCTGCACATTACCTGCTCCAAAAAAAACTGAGATGGGCTCAAAGTGGTCAAATAATTGGGTTACCTAAATGCACTGTAAGATGAGATGATGAGATGGACGGATGGAGAAATGAGTGCCTGGGTGTTCACAACTTTTTCTAAAAAGAAATGGAGAAAATTTTCACTCAATTCAGTTGAAGCTTCCAGAGGTGAAGGTTCATAGGGTGAATAACTGAGTTCAGGGTGGAAAAAAAGAACTTGTGAGAGTTGGAGACAATGATATCGCAAAAGCATTTTGATTTAGCAGCTTTTACTGCTTTCTGATAACAACACTAACTCTCTTTCAGCATTTGAAAAGAAACCTGCAACCTGTCTTTCTTCCACCTGCACTCCGCCCTCCAGCACTGCTCTAACAGCTTGAGTGGTGTCATTCAGCCAAGGTTCTGATCTGAGTTTCAGTTGTCTGGTTTTAAATGGAGCCATGAGGTCCAAAATATTTAAACACACCGAGTTGAACTGGAGGGTTTGCTCCTCAGTGGTTGAAGACACCGAGAGCTGCTTGATCCTTTCAGAGTTGTAAACATCAGTGAAACGAGCAACAGTGAAGTGGTTAATGGTGCGGCTGTACCGCGCATGAGCACGCAATGTATCAATGAAACAGGGAGGGGTGAATTGAAACAGCATGGGCATGTGATCTGAAAACACAGTGTCACAGTGTCACTTATTTCCAGATTACAAACACAAACATCATGTGATAACACCAGATCCAGTGTGTGTCCATGTTCCTGGGTGGAACCATTTACATGCTGAATTAAATTAAATGAGTCCAATAAATCTAAAAAGTCCTTCACTAAGGGCTTCTCCTGACAACAAACATGAATATTAAAGTCCCCAATGATAAAAACATGGTCATATCTTGGTGTGATTTCAGCCAAGAAATCAGAGAATTCACTTAAGAAGTCCTTATTGTATTTTGGATGACAGTAAACCAGTGCGCACAGCAGCACGGGAGAATATCCTAGTTCAAAAACACTCAGCTCAAAGCTGGAGAAGGAAACCAGGATTTGCAGCTGTTTACAGGCAAAGCTTGGTTTGAAGATCATTAACAGTCCACCACCATGGCCCAATGACCACGAGGCATTAAAATACAAACAGTCCAGAGGTAATAATTCCTTGGGTAACCTCTAAGTGTAGAAAAATTTCAGTCAAAATATTTTTTTCTGCTTTAATCCATGTATATATCTAAGGAAGCCAGCAGATTGTGTTGAATCTTAACAATGTCTCAGACTCTTGTCCTGAGTCCTCCCTAAGACATCCTTAAGTCCTCCCATCCTCCCTAAGACACACTGGCAACAGTAGAAAGAAAAAACTCCCTTTTAACAGGAAGAAAACTCCAGCAGAACCAAGTTCAGAACAAGTGGCCATCTGTTCCAACAGCTAGGATTCAAAAGAACTGGAAGGAGAAACAGACAAACAGAATTCATTCAACCTTTATTTATACAGGTTAGTCTCATTGAACCTCAATGACTCAGTTACAAGAGAGGGTCTGTCGGGCCCATGTGCACTTTCTGTTGGAGGAAAGACAACAAACCACTTTAAATATATAAATAATTACAAATACAAACAGGTAAAATAGAGCAAGACAGAAGCTACTGTAAGTGAAAAAATGTGGTCAATTTGTCCTCCAGCAATGTAAGCCTATAGCATCATAACTCATGGATAGCTCAGGAAACCCAAGCCAACACTAACTATAGGATTTATCAAAAAGGAAAGACTTAAGTCTAAAATTAAAAGTAGACAAGGTGCCAGTCTAACAGACAGAGACTGGAAGTTGGTTCCACAAGAGGGGAGTCTGATAACTGAAAGCTCTGCCTCCCATTCTGCTTTTGGAAACTCTAGGAACCACAATTAAACCTGCAGTCTGAGAGTTGTAGGGGAACACCACCTTTGAACAGAGTTCACCTCATCTCAAAACAAACATCATTCATGTTTTTTTGTGTTTTAAACTGTTAAAATAAGATGCATTTATTCCCTTGGGAATGAACATACTTTATTTTACAGGTGTTAAACTCAGCTTACAAACTCCTTAGTTGCCACTAAACTAATGTAATGAAAACTGTCATTGTGTTAACTTCACTGCCAATATGACCTCATTTCCCACGAAACGGACAGATCGTCTTAATGAGAGCTGTGGTTCATTTTTGACCTCGAGGTGGGACACCTGCCGAGGAGTTTACTCCCAGGATTTTCCCATGGAGATAACAGTTTTAAAAGAATCCTTTGTTTTCAGGACATTCTCTTTTCAGGAGATGAACAGCGACACCTTTTTGACGAACATTGCATGTTATTTCCACAGCTTCAAAACTGAATGTTTGTTATTGAAAATGTCTATTTAAAGTAACCTCTCTTTAAAGATAATCATATTTATTTTTCTCCTTTTAAAAAGAAGTGTGACTTTTAAAGGCAGACCGAGAAAATGGACTGTTGTTTTATATAAAATAACATGACAGAGTTAGAACCATCCCACTTCCAGGGGGGAAGGTCCTAAGTCAATCTGTAACACACAGACAGACACTTCACTTCTTCATCTTCTACTCCACTTCTACATTACACTTCACCGCTCTTCCTACATAAACAAACTTCGAGCAAACTGAAGAGAAGACGCATCCTCCTAGTGAGATATTCTAGGAAGGAAGGGAACGGGAGAGAAGCAGCCTTTTCTGCAAACGTCTCAGGACGAGAGACACCTGACTGAACCAGAGCCATCGCACCGCAGAGTGATAAATCCCAGCTGACTTCAGAGCCAGTGGCCGGACCTTCGTCCTTCCAACGGTGATAGGTGACTTTTGAGGACACAATCCACCTTTCAGTCACCAGAGCATCTCAGGCCTTGCTGGTGTCATTTTAAGCAGTTGTGGAACATTCTGACAGCTCGTTCTGGTGAGAAAGAGACTTTGATGCCTTTCTGGTGATCATACATTCACAATAACATTAATTTAGATTTTTTGGATTTTTCTACCTGGATTATTGTGCATGCATCAGGATATTAATTTAGATACACCACAGTTAATTAAGACACAATTTTAACTACACCCCAACAAACCAGTCCAAGATTCTGCCTTTTATAAAAAGTTACACTGAATTTAATAATCAAATAACCTTTGACACAAGGTAATTTTGTGATTAATTTGTGTATTAATTTTTATGAATAACCTTCATCAGATATATACATCAGAGTATTATTTTTGTAATAAAATTAATAAAAATCAACTAAATTTGTGATTGTTTTGACATATCTGTGTGTATTAACTGATTTAATGCCCTTTAATCACGGGGAAAGAATTCACGTTTCAGTTTACATTTAATTTGAGGGTTTTAGAGACTGATTTTCCTCTCCAAGAGGTGGTACCCGTATAACGAGGTTATTTGCATAATAAATGCATATCTTATGAGCTTAACTCATAACTAATAAATTATATAGATATCTGATTTAAAAAAAACAAATCCCTCTACATAATTGGTGCCCCGTGTGAGGCTCGTTAGAGGAGCATTCTTATACAATGCACACAGAAAAAGTATGTCCTACGCTGGTTTTTGTTGAACTGTGAGCATAAAACTGTGTTTTAAAGCTGCATTTCTTCCTCACATTCTGCTGCGTTTCTCTGTCTGCTTGAAGCTGCATGTGCATGTGTGCCTCTCATTCTGAAGGTGGGGGACACTGCTCAAACCACGTCCGCTTCTCCATTTAAAATAAATATGTTGCATGCAATTTATAACCAATTGAATTAAGCTGATTTAAACCCAAGGTCTTAAGGATTTGATCAATCCAGTTTTCAAAATGTTAAGTGAAATAGTTTAGATTTTAAGCCACAACGAACAGTAAAATCTATAATATAGAGTGGGTTTCCGGTTAGCGTTAGGAATTAGCTAAACTAATCGCTAACAGCCCGTTTAATGACACTTTAACGGTAAAAAGTCAATCTGATTCACTAAGGCAAACCGACAGAGTCGCGTTTTTATAGTGAAAAATTAACGGCAAAAAATCTGTTTTTAAACCATCCAAAAAGGCGTTTTTGGATCGGTAATAGCAGCTAAGCTGAGAAGCTAAGCAAAGCTAACAGGCCCACTGGCTTAAAGGTGACGCTTCATTCGTCCGAATTTGTAAAAAGACTTTTATGTCATGTTGATTGCTTGTTTAAGCTTCGTTTTGCCGCGAAAAGAAGTTGAAAATTTGTTTAGTGACTTTAAAATACTTGTGTAAATACAAAAGCTAACAATAGTTCCAAAACCGAACGTCCACCATTTTGAAGTGAGCTTGACCCGGAAAGAGAAATGTCAAAGCTCCGCCTCTTCCTTTACATGTCCTTCCAAACAGCGCCATGGTACATAGTGGTCAAAGAAAGTACTACACTAAAAATAAATTTTTAATTATTGGAATTTAAACCCTGATAAGCATTAATAAAATTTAACTAACTTAAATAAAAACTCTTACTAGTAAAATTTAAGTAAAGCATTTGTGGATAACACATTTTTAAACAAATTAGCCAACATTTTCTCTTAAATTTTACAATATTTTCAGCTTAAATCCAAACTAAGCTGAAGCCGAACTTAGGAAATAAATAAAAATAAAAATATTTATTGTCCAAAGAAACTTAATTTTAACTGAAATACTCAGTTTAACTAATCACTCTAAAGAATTTGGCATACACTGGAAATGTTTTAGGGCAGCACGGTGGCGCAACTGGTAGAGCTGCTGCCTCTCAGCGATCAGGTCTTTGGTTCAAACCCCGGTCCAGGGGCCTTTCTCGGTGGAGTTTGCATGTTCTCTCAGTGCATGCGTGGGTTTTCTCTGGGTACTCTGGTTTCCTCCCACAGACCAAAAACATGAATGTTAGGCTGATTGGTAACTAAATTGTCCCTAGGTGTGAGTGAGAGAGTGAATGGTTGTTTGTCTCGTTTGTCTCTATGTGGCCCTGTGATGGACTTGCGACCCGTCCAGGGTGTACCCCGCCCCTCGCACAGTTGATTGCTGGACATGGGCACCGGCGACCCCCCGACCCAAAATGGAATAAGCAGGTAAAAGATAATGGATGGATGGATGGATGGAAATGTTTTAACAAATTTGAGAGCTGATTAAACTAATGTAATATTTGTTGATATTAAATGTTGTTTATTAATTTAGTTTTAATTTTAAAAAGTGAAGCAACCAAGCTCCTTCCAAGAATTAAACACCTTTTTTAAACAACTTTTCATCATTAAAATTTTAAATTAAGCAACCCCTCAGAAGTAAACACATTTTTAAGTTAAAGCCTAACTTGCTTAAATGGGAAATAAATAAAGTCACAAAAATGGCTTTCAGCTCTAAAGAAGATGACACTATCTCTTTGTTTTCTGATTCAACCGAATTAGACAACAACCTACACTTAAGTTCATAGCTTGAAAAACAAAATACTCTGAAACATCAATATGACTCCAGGCTGTCCAATGCACAACCCTTACAAAACAAATTATCTCATGCTGAATCAAAGTTGTAGCTTCTCAATCAAGAATATCTGAGAATGCAAAGATATTATGATGATTTACAACAGAAGTTGATTGACACACAATCTCAACTTTCTAATGAAATCAAAACCTCACAAAATCACTTTTCCAGATCTGATGACTTGGAACAAAACGATGAGTATCCATGGACTTTCGAGTCCTCCAATGAGGTAAACAGGCATTACCCTCCAAACAAACTTGGAGTGGTCAAACTGAACCCCTCCTCATCACAAATGAACACGCAAGTTCAATCTGAACTAACAAACCAAAATCTGAACATGATTGCTAAACACATTCAAAATTTTGACTCTCACACAGGAATGGATGTAAAATTGTACCTTGATGATGTGGAATATCACCTCAGCCAGTTCCCACATGCATCTATTGAAGACAAGATTTATCTTATTAAAATCACTTCTAATATAGAAGTCAGAAGGTTCATCGACCAACAAATATCCAAAATCAGAAATGACTTTTTTCTCTTGCGCCAAGCCATAGCAAAAGAGTTTTCTGACTTTGCTTCCACATCAGGATTAATATTTGTTCTGAAAATCAAACAAGGAAGAGACGAACACCCGCAGGCTTACTACCACCGGATGTTCAACGCTTACTTTGGTCATAACAATTACCCAACATGGAAGAAGATTTAAATTTGAAAACACTTTTCATCCAGAATCTCAATGAGTCAATTACCAACTTACTTGGCATTTCTGCTGACCCACAAATCTTCACCATCCATCAGCTAAGAGAGTTAGCCTGCAGGGCTTTTCAAAAGCTGAACCAATTTAAGCCAGTGGAACCCAAAAATGTTTTCTCTGTGAACACAATACCCTCAACTTTGGGACTTAACAGGACAAGTGTGGACACTGACTCAACCAGAGCAAAAGCTGCACCCCTCTTTCCCAAAGCTGACAAGAACCCATCATATTTCGGGCTTAAGACACCTTACCAGAAGAAAGGTCCCGGTAAATACCAAGGTTCTTGGAAACCTCTCCAGGGGGGTAAACACTCTCCTAATCAGACCCACACCTTTCAGGATCATCACTCTCGACCTGAAAGAAAACCACCTTTAGTACGTCAGAAACGTTCTGAAAAGTACAAAGGATCACCCAAGACAAAAATAGGTAAGTCTACCAGCTTGACTCCTAGAGAACTTGAGATAATTAAACGTTTCCTTCATGAAACATGCCAAGACAATGACACCAAAGGTGCTGACTTTCGGTCAGTGACCTCTCTGGCCAACCAACCGTTAGACCAACCAGCTACAGATTTAGAACTTCAATCAGCCACCGCAGATTGTAACTCTATTTCTGACGTTGTTCTTCCTCCAGATCAACAGACTGACTATTCACACACCCTGAATGCAATCTCAGAAGTTCAAATGAACCCTGAGGATCTCTATTTCGAGAACCATTACTTTGAATTCCCTCCAAATCACCAATTTTTGTGTAACCTTACCGAACGGGGGCCCACAGGAAAGTTTTACTTTTCACTAACGCTGGAACAAGTTCTCCCTCATGACGCATTGCTTGACACAGCTCCAGATGTAACCCTGATGCCCACCACCCTGTTCAAGAAACTGTAGTCAGCAGCAAAAAATGCTAACAAGAACTTGGTTCTTAAGTCGTGCCTCCTTGGTATCACACCGTACGTGTCTAACAACACAACTGTATCCTTTGTGACCCAGATACAGTTCAAGATTGGTAACATGACACTTAGCCATTCAGTTTATTTGTGTGATTTAGAAATAATTCCACTATTGGTGGGAAAAGATTTGTTGACACGTTTTCAGCCTTTGATCGATTTTAAGAATCTCAAAGTTTGGGCCCAGGTGCGCCAACCCCTGCCCATCTTTGCTGAACCAGAACGGTACTCACAGTGCTTGGCACTGGATACGTCTGGAAGGTCAACCATCTCCCCACCCAAAGACAAACATCAGGTGACTGAGAACACATCTCCCACAGAGGTAGTGTCAGTTACACCTGCACAACCACTAGAGCTGCAAAGAGCTCATATGATTGACACTACAGTGTCTCTCCAGACTAACAAATCCAACACTAAAAGGCATCTCTATGATGCTCTGACTCAGAGTCCATCTATTCTCAGAGAGGCCAGAGGCCACTCACAGGTGTCAGGACAAAACAAACAGTTCAACGATCTCACAGACTCGTTAACTAACAACAGTACCACTAGTGGTAACACACAGTCTTTTGACCCCTCCTGGCCACCTGATTTTATCCCAAACCCACCCACCCAAGCGGTGCAAACACTCGCACATCCATGTGCTAGACTGTGTGTGTGTGAGACTTCCGGTAAGATGGCGCCCGTGTACATGGCTTACAATCCACCTCTGCTGATGGTGTTTGGATTATTTTTGTTTTTTGTATTCCTCATCAATGACATCAACTCTCTGCTGGTGTATGACAGACAACAACTTTTGGATCTTCGTTTTTCTGTCACTGAAGTCGCTTATTTTGACCATTATGAGCGTACCTCTGGACCCCCCCCCCCCCTTCTTCCCCCCCTGCTGGCGGACGTTCCAGCTTACATTCGCTGCGCTCCTCACCTCCCTGCCCGGAGATCTCGCTTCAGACGCCGGGGAAAACGTGCTGGTCAGCTGGTGAAGCTGAAAGCTCTGCGCGCTACATCTTCCTTTCCAGCTGGCGGTCATGGTCTCCAGTTTCCCGCGTGCCCGGACCAGGTAACCAGCGGGAGTTGTCAGCCATTGCGCAGCCTGGACCGACTTGGAGGGGCTGTTATTGAAAACCTGCGGCCGTTAGCGCGCGCTAACTCCACCGCTACTGGCTCTACTTTGGACAATATCCGGATGTGTTTGGTCAACGCAAGATCTGTTACCAACAAAATTTTATCCTCAGGGATTACTTGCAACAGCACGATTTGGACTTTCTGTGCATCACAGAGACTTGGATGTCTCCGGGTGAGTCCAGCGCCTTGACGGAATTACTACCATCGAACTGTCTGTGTTTTAACGCCCGGTGGCCATCAGGCCGGCGCGGTGGTGGATTATTAACAATATTCAAATCAACTTTTGACTGTAAACAACTGCCCATCCCAGTTTCCCTCGCCAGCTTTGAGCTGAGCGTCTTTGAACTCGGACATTCACCTCCGACGTTATTTGCACTCGTCTACCGTCCACCTCGGTCTAAGGATTTCATAAATGAGTTTTCTGACTTCTTGGCTGAAATCACACCAAAATATGAGCATCTTTTCATTATTGGTGACTTTAATTTGCATGTGTGCAGTCCTGAGAAGCCCTTGGTTAAGGACTTTTTAGATTTATTGGACTCATTTAATTTAACTCGGCATGTAAACGGTCCCACCCAAGAGCGTGGACATACACTGGACCTTGTTTTAACTCATGATATGACTGTTAATAATCTTCTGATGCATGCTCAATAATCCAGGTAGAAAAATCTAAAAAAAGTTAAATCTGGTCCTCTGGACATTCAAAAAAACCACAACAAAGCAAATCAACAAAAAAATGTAGAAACGTTTCGTCTCTCATCCGAGAGACTTCCTCAATCTGAGGAGCTGTATTCAGCTCAGTCTCTTAAATAGCACCGTCTCAGAGTGGATCAACCAATTTTGCTGCAAACAACCAAAACCAGCTGATCACATGCTCAAGAAGGACCAACAGCCTAACAATGGATCATTAGCACACTGATGGCTGTTTACTGTTCACAGAGGGCTGAGTGATACTAGCAATCACAGCATTGTAAGAGGGGGACAGTTGAACCCGGAGGCCTCCACCCCTGTTTAA
>NC_056509.1:3953312-3982425 GCF_014905685.2 Nematolebias whitei
AAAAATGTGGTGTCATCTGCAAAAAGGACACATTTGAGGAGTCCTGATACATTCACTAAGTCATTCACATATAAAATAAATAACTTTGGTCCAAGTACAGAGCCTTGAGGAACTCCACAAGTGATATTGCACAGGTCAGATCTTACACCATTTATTTGTACAAACTGTTTCCTATCTTTTAAATAGCTAGATACCCAGTGTAATGCTGGTCCTCTTATACCATATTTATTTAATTTTTCAAGGAGAATAGTGTGGTCAGTAGTATCGAATGCTTTTTTAAAATCAACAAAAATACTAACACAACACTGTTTTTGATCGACAGCAGTAGTTATTTGTTCTATTAATTCCATGAGAGCCATTGATGTAGAGTTTTTTGCTCTAAACCCATACTGACTGCTACTTAGAATGTTTTGTTTAGTAATAAATTTATCTAATCTGGTCACAAATAGTTTTTCTAGAATTTTTGAGAACTGTGGTAATAAGGATATTGGTCTATAATTATTGAACATACATTTATCACCATTTTTAAAGAGAGGAACTACCTTAGCTACTTTCATATTGTCTGGAAATATTCCTTTTGAAAATGATAAATTACAAATATATGTAAACGGCTCGATAACATAACTCATTATGTCCTTTACAAACGTCATATCCATGTCCACCCAGTCTTTTGATCTCTTATCTGTAAGATTTTTTACAACATTCATTATTTCTTCTTTGTCAGTTCCATTAAGAAAAATACTGTTGTCACAACTTATAACTGAATGGTTCACATTATTGTCTACTTTTGGTATTTTAGCTGCAAGTCTTGATCCAACGTTCACAAAATGATGATTAAATCCATTTACAATTTCATTTTCATCATGGATTTCATCGTCATCCTTCAAAAAATATTGTGAAATACCTGTTTTTGCTTTATGACTTTTCAGAACACTATTTATTACTCGCCATGTAGCTTTCATATCACCATTGCTTTTATTTAATAAATCACTATAATATTCCTTCTTGTGTTTCCTTATAATCGCTACTAATTTATTTTTATACTTCTTATATTTCTTTTCGGCCTCTTGTGTTCTCAATTTCAAGAAACATGTATACAAATAATTCTTTTTTTACAAGCATTTCTCAACCCTTTCGTCATCCATGGTTGGTCAACAACATTTCTCTTTGTATAATTATTTTGCACACAATTCTTTTCATACAGAGCTCCTAAAATATTCATAAACTCATCATATGATCTGTTCACATCATCAACATACACGTCTTTCCAGCTTTGTTTATGTAAATCATCTTTTAATTTGTCCATTGCTTTTTTGATGTGTTTATTGTTTTTTCCTTAATTGTGATTTCTTTTGTAATGCTTTGATCATTTTTATAAATCATGAAAACTGGTAAATGATCACTCAAATCACTCGTTAAAATACCTCCCATCACATCCCCATTTGTTACATTTGTGAAAATATTATCGATTATTGTAGCACTATGAGTTGTAATTCTTGTTGGTTTTGATATTAACGGATAAAGATTTAAACTATACAATGAATTTGTAAATGTACTGATGTTATTTGAATCTGTTTTATTTCCCAGGTCAATATTAAAGTCTCCACACAAAAAAATGTTTTTATTAAAACTCTTGTCCAATAGTTGTACGATTTTATCAGTGAATATTTCTATATTTGATCCTGGAGATCGATATACACAACTTATCAATATGTTTTTATCATTCTTGTTTATTATTTCTATTGTTATTATTTCCATGATATTATCAACAATTATTGACATTTCATTAATTAATTTACATTTTATTTCATTTTTAACAAATAGAGCCACTCCACCACCTCTTTTGTTGCTTCTGTTCACATGATATAATTCATACCTTCCATGTGAACATTATTTGTGTTTTCATCGTTGAGCCATGTCTCTGACAGTGCTATTATTGTAAAGGTTCTGTTTAGCTGTTTTAAATAATCTGTTATTTTGGATATATTTGCATTTAAACTTCTACTGTTAAAGTGAATAATAGAGAGACCTCCATTAGTTATATTGATGTCATTAAACTGTTCTTCATTGTAATATTCACAGTCTTGTATTGCAGGGAAAAAATTTGTATCAATCGCATCTTCAACATTGTATATTTTAAACTTTAAGTCTTCATATGTTGCCATGTTTAATGTATTTGTTTGTTTTATATTTTGTTAATTTCTTGTTTTGTCATCTCCTGAGCTCATTTTAGTTTTTCCAGATCTTTCAGGTCTTTTATTATTTTAGCCTGAGATCCTTCCTGTATTTTGATCCAGATGTTTCCATTTCTTGTCCAAGTTGATGCTATTTTTTTCTGTTTTTTCAACCACCTTGCTTCACGTGCAATATTTCCATTTTTTTTAGTTAGATGTTCGTTTATGTAAACATTTGTTCCCTTCAGTTTTTTTGCATTATTACATTGTTTCTTGATTTCCTGCTAATGAACTTGATGACTATGGATGGTTTGGCTTTATCTGATTTGTTGGGCAGTGTGTGACAGATTGAAATGTCCTCATGTTCGATGTCAATGTCTTTGTTTTGTAAAAAATTCACTACTTGCTCCTCCAGAGTCTGTAGTTCTTCCTGTGGTGCATCTTCTGCTGTGTTAGTACCAGCAACAACTCTTGCATAAGTTCGGTTCCTAACTTCCAGTCCAGTGATCACCAGGTTGTCTATTTTTGAGTATTGTTCCAAGTCTTCTACTTTTTGTTCCAGTTCAGCTATTTTTCTGTCTTTATTAGTCATCAGTTCTTTCAATTGTTTCACTTCTTCAGACAGTCCTGTCAGTAAATCACATTTAGCTGATACTTTAGTCACACCAGCACTCAATTTAGTCAGTTCAGCACTTAGAAAGTTCAAAGATTTTTTAACTTCCTCCATATCTTCAGAATTATTTTCCGACATTTGTCTCTTATCTCTGTGTTTGCTCGGCATTACTCACGATACTTCTGGATTATTGGTCTCAACTCTCAGAAGCACAGGATCCAGCCACGAGGTTCACAGGCTAGTGTTGTTAGCCACGAGGTTCACAGGCTTATGATGTTAGCTTATGTTGTTAGCCGAGGCCTAGCCAGGTCTAGCCGAGGACTAGCGGCAACAACCTCCAGGTCCCACGCGGTCCCACGATTCACTCGGTCCAGCAGCCCCAATGGTGACAGACTAGGTCCCGGTTGTAACAGCTCCCAAATCCCACAGCTGTAGCTTAGCTTCCTCGGTTACCGCGGCTTGCAGGTCCAACAGCGGCGGACCGGGTCACCTCCGTACACAGCTCGGTTCAGCGGCTCGCAGGTCCAACAGCGGCGGACTGGGTCTCCGCCGCAGACCGCTCAGTTCCAGTGGCTCGCAGGCCCAACAGCGGTGGACCGGGTCTCCTCCGTAAACAGCCCGGTTCAGCGGCTCGCAGGTCCAACAGCGGCGGACCGGGTCTCCTCCGTAAACAGCCCGGTTCAGCGGCTTGCAGGTCCAAACGGCGGCGGACCGGGTCTCCGCAGGCCTCACTAGCCGAAGTAGCTCTCTGACCAGCTCGTTAGCCAAACTTTAGCTAAACTCGTGGCTCAGCATCCACGGTTCAGAGCGCGCGGACTTCCTTCTTCCACCTGTTCTGTATATATATATATATATCCACATATGTATTATCTATATAGACATATACATACACATATACAGTTGGAGTCAGTTTTGTAAAGTTGGCAAAGTTAGCTAGTTAGCTAGCGGGAGCATCAGTCAACACCTCCTACTCCATGGGCGCCATCTTGAAAATGATTAAGAAAATGATTAATATTTAAGAGACTGAGCTGAATACAGCTCCTCAGACTGAGGAAGTCTCTCGGATGAGAGACGAAACGTTTCTACATTTTTTTGTTGATTTACTTTGTTTTGGTTTTTTTGAATGTCCAGAGGACCAGATTTAACTTTTTTAGATGTTAATAATCTTGTTATTGGTGATAATGTTTTTTCAGCCCACATGCCAGTCCAGTTTGAGTTCACCCTCCCCCATCTAACTCCTAAGTCATGCATTCCTGCACGTCACACTCGGACCATTAACCACTTCACTGCCACACGTTTCACAGATGTTTATAACTCTGAAATAATCATTCAGCCCCCAGTGTTTCTCACCACCACTGAGGAGCTGGCATCCCAGTTCAATTCTGTCTGCTTAAAGACTCTGGATCATGTTGCACCTGTTAAAACCAAAAAATCAAAACTCAGAGCAGAACCTTGGCTGAGTGACGTCACCAAGGCCGTTAGGCAGCAATGTAGGAGGGCGGAGCGAAAGTGGAGGAAAGACAGGCTGCAGGTCTCTTTCCAGATACTTAAAGAGAGTTGGCGCTGTTATCAGAAAACAGTAAAAGCTGCTAAATCAAAATTCTTCTCTGATATAATTACCTCAAACTCTCACAACCCACGTGTCCTCTTCTCCACCCTAAACTCTGTTCTCCACCTCACTGAACCATCACCTCTGGAAGCCTCGACTGAGCTGTGCGACAACTTCCTACATTTCTTTGTGGAAAAAATTGCGACCACCAGGGCTCTCATTTCCCCTCCAACTCATGACCCATCCATCCCACCTCAACCTGTAGCTCCTTTTGACCATTTTGAACCCATCACTCTATCTTCTCTAGAGCAGGTCATGTGCAGCTTGAAACCTTCTGGCTCCCCCTTTGATTTGGTCCGCCCTCGACTACTAAAGGAGTTTTTTCTTACTCTAGGTCCGTCCATTCTTGCCATAGTAAACAGTAGTTTATCCACTGGCATGGTGCCACAATCCTTTAAACATGCTGCTGTCCAGCCTCCTGAAAAAACCAAACCTTGACCCCTCAGTTGTTTCCAACTTCCGGCCTGTCTCCAAACTCCCATTTTTTTCTAAAATACTGGAGAAAACAGTTGAGTCCCAGTTGAAGTGCTTCTTGGAGGATCACGCGATCTTAGAGCTATTCCAATCTGGCTTTAAACCTCTCCACAGCACTGAAACTGCCCTATTGAAGGTTTTTAATGACATCTTCAGATCCACAGATACCAGTGATTTTGTGCTGCTTGTCCTATTGGACCTCACAGTCGCCTTTGACACCATCGACCATGAGAGCCTCATTGCTAGGTTGGAGCAGTGGGTGGGCATCACAAGGTCAGCCCTCAATTGGTTCAGATCCTACCTCACTGACAGATCCTTTTGTGTCTCCATCAAGGATTTTAGTTCTGTAGCGACAGAGCTTAAATGGGGGGTTCCGCAGGGGTCCATCCTGGGTCCCCTCCTATTCTCTTTATACCTGCTGCCGCTTGGTGCTATTTTCCGGAAACACAACATACCATTTCACTTCTATGTTGATGACTGTCAAATTTACTTCCCCCTAAGACACAATGGTACATGCTCTATTCAGCCTCTACTCGACTGCCTGGCTGACATCAGTGACTGGATGGCTTTAAACTTCTTAAGTTTCAATGAAAAGAAGTCTGAAGTCATGTTGTTCCCTCCCAATGACATGATCACAAACCACTGCATCGACCTTTCCACTCTAACCCTGTCAAAAAAACAAAGAGTCACTAATCTGGGAGTGATTATGGACCCTTCCCTGAAACTTAACAATCATGTAAACATGATTGTTAAATCATGTTTCTTCCAACTGAGGTGGCTGTCTAAACTGAAGCCCATATTGTCCAAAAAGAACCTGGAGACAGTAATACATGCATTCATTACATCTAGGCTTGATTACTGCAATTCACTCCTGTTTGGTATCAGTCAGACCTCCATTGCACGACTACAACTGGTCCAGAATGCAGCAGCCCGATTTTTAACCAGTACAGGCAAAAAAGAGCACATTACACCAGTTTTGGCCTCACTGCGCTGGCTACCGGTTCACCTTCGAATCCAGTTCAAAATACTCATGTATGTCTACAAACCGCTGAACAGCCCCCCCCATCTCTCTGATCTGCTACAACCGTATGTCCCATCACGTTCCCTCAGGTCAGCGGATCAATTGCTCCTCACAGTTCCAGGAACTCGTCTTAAGCGCAGAGGTGACAGGGCCTTCTCTGTAGCAGGACCAAGACTTTGGAACGAGTTACCTCTGCTTGTCAGACAGGCCCCCTCCCTCTCGGTTTTCAAATCCCGTTTAAAAACCCACTACTATTCAGTAGCATTCAACACCATAGGATCTGTGTTTTGAACCTGTACGCTCCACACTGGTTTGTCGTCATATTTATTATCTGCATCGATTTTATGTCTATATTATGATTTACCTCATTTTGTCTATTGCTTCATGCGTTGTCTGTTGTTCTGTCTATACAGCACTTTGGTTGGCCCTGTAGCTGTTTTAAGTGCGCTATAAATAAAATGGTATGGTATATGAAACTGATTTGGTTTGTATTGTTAAATTTTGATTGACTGTGTGATTTTGACTTTTATTGTGACATGCATCAGAAGTTCATTGTTGTCATAGTCTGTTGACCCTCTCATGCATTCCAACAGTCTTAAGTGGCTCTGGGATGCACTGCAGGTCGAGCTTGTTGCCAGCTCAGTGAAAACGCGCTGTTAGTGGTGAAGATATGTGTTAGAGGCCAAACCCAACATCTTAAACGGTTTCTTGCATTATGTGTGTGTTATTGTGGAAGTGTTTACCAAATTATGCAGGGCTCAGAATAATTATAGTTCACACAGACAAAAATAAAAAGAGCAATGGCAGCTGGCAGATCTTGAAGATCTCTCAGGCAACAATGTTTGAGTTTTCTGGGGTTTTTGTTTGTTTTGTTTTAATAATTTAGAAATATCACATACAAATATAGCACATAGATCAAAACAGTAGCAAGATATATTTATTTGTTTTTTTTTAAATTAGGTTTTTTAACTTGCCAAGTCATCAGAATATGTTCATTATGTACTTTAAAGCCTACACATGGTTGTGTGGTGTTTGGCTTTATTCAGAAGAACATAGAAATTGCTTTGTTTTGAGAAGTACAGCTTTAATGTCTGGCCTGTATGATGGTGGAAGGAGGCCCTAATAGGCCAGAACTCACAAGGAGGCAGGCTTACAAAAAACAAACAAACAAACAAACAATTTTGTTGTTGTTTGCAGAACAAAACACCAACTTGTGATTTTCCATCGATCCTGAAAGCTAAAAACCACAAGGTAACAATTTGGTGACAAAATCAAGGGTAGAGACAATGTCATAAATTCATATTGGATGTAGACTTAGTATGAAATATGTAGGCTTTGATGAAGTGAAGATTCAATGCAATCTGTTGCTTCCTTAGATAGATGACTTCTACTAATTGGCTTTTATAATGTATATGAATGTTTTTGTTCCGTGCTCTGAGGTGATTTCTGTTGCGACTTGGCACTATATAAATATGAATAAAATTTCTTAATTGTTCAAAATGATTTTGTTAATAAGATATGGATTTGCTCTTATCTTAGTCATTTTATGGCTATTTTTGCATTGGTGATCAAAAGTTTAGCAGTTCTGATGATTTGTGTCATAAATGCTCTGGAGTGTGGATTTCACTCACCGGGCTGCTTTTGTCACTGACATTTGTTGTTTTTTCTTGGTTAAGGTTTTATTTTAGGTACGAGGCTGGGAAGAATCTCTGTGAACCATTTTTAGCACCGTGGGAAGAATACTTAAATAAGTTCAGAATCACTGGATTTTCTTTTGTTTTTTTTTCCAATGCAGTGAAATCCACCGTTTCTCAGCAAAAATTACTCGGGAGTAAGTTATAAGTATTTATTATCTTATCAGCTGTAAAAATATCTCAAATTTAATTTTCATCACCAGTGATAAACAGATAGTAAAATTAACGAGTTTGGAATGAGCTTATTATGCCTATTATTAAAGATTGAACATACAGTTAATACATTAATGTTTATTAATAACATACAGTCTAAGACCACTCCGTTACTGTATGGTGTTCCTCAGGGTTCAGTCTTGGGTCCTATTCTGTTCCTTCTATACATCACCCCCCTGGGAAAGATTATCAGTAGCTTCAGAAATGTGTCTTACCATCTCTTTGCTGATGATATTCAACTGTACTGTTCCTTCTATGACTCAGAATTACATAAGTTAGCTGAATTGGTAAACTGTGTTTCACATATTAAGGCGTGGCTAGTTAACTACTGCCTTCAGTTAAATTCTAACAAGACGGAAACCCTGATCATTGCCCCTGAACAGAAAGTTCCTGGGATCAAACAACACCTCGGTTCTCTGGGCTCCTCTTCTCAGCCGAGCCTCAGAAACCTCGGTGTTCTGTTCGACCAGTCCATGTCTTTGGACAAACATTCAAAGCTTCTGGTAAAAAACTGCTTTTATCATCTGAGAAACATTTCTAAACTGATGGCAATGTTATCCAGATCTGACCTGGAGATGATTATTCATGCTTTTATTTCTTCTCGTTTAGATTATTGCAATTCCCTTTTTACTTGTTTTAACAAAACTGCCGTCTCTCGTCTCCAGTTGGTCCAGAGCTCTGCTGCGAGGCTTTTAACAGGAACTAATAGAAGGGCTCACATTACACCAGTTTTATCTTCTCTTCAGTGGCTGCCTGTTGAATTTAGAATTAATTTTAAAATCTTAGTTTTGACTTTTAGAGCTTTAAATGGTCAGGCCCCCCAGTACATCACTGAAATGTTGATTCCTTATTCTCCAGCCCGCACCCTTCGGTCTTCAGCACTGAACCTTCTTAAGGTTCCTAAGACCTGGTTTAAAACTCGGGGTGACCTGTCCTTTCAGGCCGTAGCCCCCCGGCTGTGGAATGTCCTGCCCCTGTCTCTTCGTGTGAGCGTCTCTGTTGATTCTTTTAAAACGCAGCTTAAGACATTTTTATTTTGACAAGCTTTTAGTTAAATGTTTTACTGTTTTTACCAGCTGTTTTTACTGTTTTTATTAATGAGCTGTTATTATTTTTGTTTTATTTTAAGCCTTTATTTTTTATTGTTGTACAGCACTTTGTGATTTTATCTATGATAAGCGCTATATAAATAAAGTTTATTTACTTACTTACATTCATCCATCCATCCATCCATCCATCCATTTTCTTCCGCTTATCTGGGGTCGGGCGGCGGGGGTAGCAGCCAAAGTAGGGAGGCCCAGACTTCCCTCTCCCCAGCCACTTAGGCCAGCTCCTCCGAGGGGATCCCAAGGCATTCCCAGGCCAGCCGAGAAACAGTCTCTCCAGTGTGTCCTGAGTCTTCCTCTGGGTCTCCTCCCGGTGGGACGTACCCGGAACACCTCACCAGGGAGGTGTCCAGGAGGCATCCTAACCAGTTGCCCGAGCCACCTCAACTGGCTCCTCTTGATGTGGAGAAGCAGCGGCTCTACTCTGAGTCCCTCCCAGATGACCGAGCTTCTCACCCTATCTCTAAGGGAGAGACCAGATACCCTGCAGAAAAAATTCATTTTGGCCTCCTGTATCCGTGATCTCGTTCTTTCAGTCACAACCCAAAGCTCATGACCATAGACGAGGGTAGGAACATAGATCGACCGGTGAATTGAGAGCTTCGCCTTTTGACTCAGCTCTCTCTTCACCACAACAGACCTGTACAGCGCCCACTTCACTGCCGACGCTGCACCTATCGATCTCACGCTCCATTTTTCCCTAATTCGTGAACAAGATCCCAAGATACTTTAACTTCTCTACTTTCTCAGTTTATTCAGTTTATTCACACACACACACACACGAAAGAAACATAGTACATAATACACATCTGCAAAATAACAGTGCATGAATCAGGTCTCCAAAAAGCTATTTAAAGCTTATAGACAGAGCCTGGGTACATATTGCATACAAATTATAACATGTTAAAATAACAACACAATAAAACATCAGTCCTCATAAAAATTCCACATACAATACAGATTATGTTACCTCTGATCAATCAGTTACAGGTCCTACAAGTGATCTCAAGTATATAAATGGAGTAATTTTGTCTTTAACTGTTTTTTGACGGTGGAGATGAATTTCAACTCTTTCAAACTCTCATCAAGCTCTTTCCAAATCTGTGGACCCCTCCCAGAAAAGGTTTGACTAGTTATTCTAAGTCTTCTATATTTAGTGTAGATAAGATGTTTTTTCCTGGTTTCATAAGTATGTTGTGAACCACTGATTGGAACGAGCTCTGTTAATCTTTTAATAGTTTTATTTACAATTTGAAACATCAAACAGGCATTTTGATACAAATTTAATTCTGTTAGCCGAAGAAGACCAAAACGATGGAATAGATGGGATGTGGGGGCATTATACTCGGACCATGACACGGCTCTTATCTTTTTTTGAAGACTTTCAAGTTTCTTAAGAGAACTAGGGTAAGTATTGCACCATGTAACATTACAGTATGTAAGGTGTGGCGCAATGAGAGTTTTATACATTGTTAAGAGTGTGGATAGAGGCAAATAATAACGTAATTTAAAAAACAAGCCAACATAATTGGACAACTTTGTTAGGAGATACTTGATATGCAATTTAAAATTTAAGGATTCGTCTATGTGGACCCCCAGGAATTTTGTGGAACTTACTCTCATTAATTTCTCATTTTTGTTTTTGAGAATTACATGATCAATTAACAATTTAGGTTTATTGGGTTTAAAGAGAATAAAATTTGTTTTGCTGATATTAAGAGATAACTTGTTACTCTTGAACCAGATATTTATTTTTCCAGTTCTGCATTTACGATATCCTCCAGTTCTGAATAATTTTTATGTGAAAAAAACAAGTTAGTATCATCAGCAAAAATGACCTTATGAAATATTTTGGAAGAATTTACAAAGTCATTAATATATATAATGAAAAGTAATGGTCCCAAGATTGAACCCTGGGGGACCCCATGTTTGATGTCTTGAATTTGGGATTTTTGATGATTATTATTTGACTTGGGGCAGGACCTTCTCCCCGACCCGGAGAGGGCACTCTACCCTTTTCCAGCTCAAGACCATGGTCTCGGATTTGGAGGAACTGATCTTCATCCCGGCCGTGTCATACTTGGATGCAAACCGCTCCAGTGAAAGCTGTAGATCATGACCTGATGAAGCCAATAGGACCACATCATCTGCAAAGAACAGAGAAGCGATCCTAAGGCCACCAAAACCGATCCACTTCACTTCCGGCGAGCTGATGGACGGCAGCTCCCTCCGGCTTCTCTGCAGTCTTTTATCATCAAACTGACCCGTTTTTTCGAACCGGACTAAAGTTGGTCCCCCTTCCAACCGAATTCGGTGTTCAGTGACTCAGAGAGCCAAACAGGACCATCCAAAAATATATTTTGGTCCAGGACCAGCCGCTCCCACTCCACCGGTAACTCTGAGCGCACCCTGCCGGCCAGGTGACCCCTCGAGCTGGGGAGTCATCGCACGAAGGTCCGGTGTTTTTTCTCTCTCTCTCTGGACCCCAACAAACTCTCATGTGGACCTTTGTGGTTCTACCTGGTTCTGACAAGAATCATCGGGTGGTATTTCGCTGGTTTTCTGCTGGACTGGCCCTCGTGGTGTCTTCGTTGGTGTGGGGGAAGTGTACCTGTGACCCCCGAACTGGACCAGAACTGAACCGAGTTGGCTGTGGGAGACTTCATCTTCAACAGACCCCGTCTCAGCTTCAGTGAGCAGCCCGTTACTTTTAATGAAGGATGGTCCACCTCTGTGGAGTCGCTGTGTTTGCCTGGAGGAGACACTCCGATGCTTTGAAGCACCGCCGGAACTGGACCGGAGCAGAACTGGGCCAGGGACAACTTCAGCCTCTTCGTCTCTCGTGCTGTGGAGCACCAGAGCCGGACTGGAGCAGAACCGGATCGGACCAGTGACTACTTCAGCCTCAGCCTCTCCGGTCAGTCTCGTTTTTCACCGGCGGTGCCTCTCGTGCTGTCGGGTGCGGAGGTGTCGTGCAGAGAAGCGGAGGAGCAGCGTGAAGGAGCAGGGCTGCGTGGTGCTTGAGAGAAGTTCGGAGTTTACATCGGAGTTGCTACAGGCCTCCATCCAATCTCTCCTGGACAATAATTATTTTTATTCCGGATCATGCTACTGTCCCCTGTTGACCTGAAATGAGCTAGGACCATGCCTTTCATTTCAGGAGGATTTTCTGGCAGCTCGCTCTGTTATTTGCTGTGAATTATCTGTTTCTGCCTGTTGATATTGGACCCATCTTCTGTTTCCCATGGGAGCGTCCATCCATCTTTGCTGGGGGGCTGGAGCCCCCCTCAGCCCAACTCAAACTGCAGTTGGGCCACCTCGTCAGGTTTGTTTGCCCAATTGATTTGTGATGTTTTATGGTCTGAGACTTTTCCGCACCATTTATATTATTGTCACTATTTTCAGATCTCAGACTATCTGGAGTCACTGAATCTTGTTAATACACTTGGATCTGTCCATCACTGCAACTTTCACTGTTTTTGGGTTCTGAATGATTGCGTCTTCATTAATCTTTCTCATAGTTCGATTATGGGGGCTAATTGTCACACTGTTAACTCCTGTAATTATACATCAGTCACGAAAAACTCAAGAAAATGTCTGATAATAATGTTGTTACTGCTCTCAGGGATTCAACCCAACCCTGGACTCCCCACTATTTATATGACACCAAATGACTTTAAAAACGTGTCTGGACTTCATTTTCTGCATGTAAACACACGTAGCCTTCTGAAAAAACTTGATGCCTTGAAAAGTCTGGTCAGTTCTTCTGGGGCAGATGTAATCTTCATCTCTGAGACCTGGCTCAACAAATCTGTACTGAATAATGACCTGGCAATCAATGGATTTAACATCTACCACTGTGACCGTCAAAAAAAAAGGAGGGGGGGTGGGAAGTCGCTATTTACATCAGAGATTCTCTGGTTGCTAGTCTTATGTCTTCTAAAACAATTCATAACCAGTTTGAAGCCTTAGCTGTAAACATCACTTTGAATGGAGGCCAGATCTTATCTGTAGTGGGTTGTTATCGTCCCCCCTCAGCAACACCTGAGGCTCTGTCCTCCCTGATAGAATTCCTTGGTAATTTAAAATTTAACGAGATCTTTTTGGCAGGAGATTTCAACATTGACTGGGATAAGTCGACCCCCCTCTGTGATAAATTCAAGGAATGTTGCCGTTCACTCAAGCTAACCCAATTGATCAACTCTCTCACTAGACCAAACAAAAACAGTCCTGAAAAATCTTCCATTTTAGACCTGTTTCTAACTAATATGCCTCACAAATTCCCTGGTATAGGTGTATTCGCTGACATTTTGAGTGATCATTGTGTAATAGCGGCTCTCAGAGATATTAAACTTCCACCTTCTAAGCCCAGATTAGTTTAAAAAAGGGACCCGAAATGTTTTTGTGAACAGTCATTCCTCTGGGATCTGTCTCACTTTGACTGGCATCATATTCTTTTAATTGATGACTATTTTCATTATAGTTTAATTTATTTTGTGAACAAACATGCTCCTTTTCGTCAGTTCAGAATAAAGGGAAGAGACAGCCCCTGGTTTACTCATGAGCTAGCTGACCTCCTGCACAAGAGAAATCATCTCTGGGCCACAGCGAGAAAATCTGACTCAGACACTGATTGGTTGAGTTTTCGACAGATGATGAAAAAATGCACAACTGCTGTCAAAACAGCAAAACGCAACTATTTCTTATCTCAGACCTCCAAAAATCTAAATGACCCTAAAAGATTCTGGAAAACCATCAAATCTCTCTCAGGCAGCTCCCAATCATCTGACCTCCCATCACAACTTCTCATTAACTCTGTTCCTGTGTCAAATAAGCATGAGATCCTGAACTGTTTCAACAAACATTTTGTTGCTTCTAGTTCTTTATTTGACACAGTTACTAATGGAAAATCAACCACTTCACTTAATAATCCAACTTCTACAAATCAAATCCCTCTTACAAGTCAATCCTTAGTTAATCACACCTTCTCTTTTTCTCCGTTCTCAGTCAGTGAGGTCAATAAACTGTTAAAAGATCTTGATCCTTAAAAAATCTGCAGGTCCAGATGAACTTCCACCTTATTCCTTAAGGCTGGCCATTCGCATCATCACAGTCCCTGTGACCCACATCTTTAATCTCTCCATAAGACAAAACTCCATTCCAGATGCTTGAAAAACAGCCTTTGTTCTTCCTTTGCTGAAGGGAGGTGACCCCGCCTCACTGAACAACTTTCAACCAATCTCTAAACTCTGCATTTTAGCCAAGGTTCTAGAAAACGTGATAAACTCTCAAATCAAAAATTACTTGGATTCATTTAACATCTTACCTCGCCTTCAATCTGGTTTCAGGAAACAACACAGCACAACGACTGCTTCACTGAAGGTTCTTAATGACATTGTTGAAGCACTGGATGCTAAGGATTATTGTGCTGCACTTTTCTTAGACCTGTCTAAAGCTTTTGATACTGTGGATCATAACATCTTGTGTCATAAATGCTCAGAAATTGGTTTCTCAGATCACACCATTGGTTGGTTCTCTAAGTATCTCTCAGACCGGAGGCAATGTGTTCAACATAATGGTAATTCCTACAATTATTTTATTTAACAGTCAACAATGGTATACCACTAGGCTCAGTCTTAGGACCCACCCTCTTCACAATCTGCATAGGTCAAAGCATCCCTGATGCATCCTTACATTTCTATGCTGATGACACAGTTGTTTATTGCTGTAGTGATGTAGGGACAGCTTTCGCTGTAACATACTACTAATTAATTATTCTTAATGCTAGTTCAAGCACAAAGAATATTAATTGTTCAGTTACAACGGATTCTTTCTTTTTCGAGTTAAATTTCTTCCATGTGACCAAGATAACTTGTGAAGTGGAGTGGTAATTAGTGACATGAGACGCCATTTTATCTTTGACCCATCTGAATAAATGCGGTCATTTATTTAACAGGATCAAAATTTAACATCAGACATGTACACATTGATTTTCTGATCTGTTTCTGATTAATAAACTTGGCACGATTTACTAAACAAGACAACAGAAGATTACTAATTGAGACCGATTCATCTCTGAAGGCATCTAGCTTGATTTACTGGCAAATAGAAGTTTAAAGAGAAGGAATAGATTTAAAGAGGAGGTTTAGATGGATGAAAGTTATGTGTTGAACCAAAAAATGGCACCCTTCCTCCGAATCCAGCTCAGCCCTCCGGTACACTTCAGGGCGTGCAACGACTTTGTTACCTTAGCAGAGGATACATCAACTCCGGAACAGATGTCCATTGGCACGCTCCCTTTTCAGCTTCTCCGGTCAGAGTGGCTGGGGTCGTCAGAAGTAGTTCCATATGCTCCGTTCAACAGAATATGCTTCCTTCGAAGTTGAGAGCATGTACTGCTCGGGGAGAGTCACAGCGAGGCAGCTGGGACTCCGCTGAAATGGAGGGACCCTTGGCACATGGTCCAATCCATCAGCTATTTTTCAGCTGTAAGACTCCATCAGACAGAGTCTCATCTTCGACTGAAAGTTCCAGGAAGACTGGAAAGCCTCAGAAGACTGGAAAAGATTCTGGAAGACTGAATAGTTCCAAGAAGTGTTGACTTTTAAAGGGCATCCACTTCCTGTCACTTGGTACTTCCTGATTGGTTGAAACAACCAGCAGGGGTGTAGTTTTAGTGATGTCAGAGGGTTATTAGGAGTCAGTAGACAGCAGAAATGTTTTAAGAATGGTTAATACAGACAGAGAAATATTTTGAAGAAGTGACACAGCAGGTGCCAGCTAGTTCTTATTTACTGTCTGAGAGTTTTAAAAACAAGGCACTTCGTTCTCATAACTTGTCTCTGACTTTCGCCCTCAAATCTACTACTCCTCATTCAGACAGAAGACTAAATGCACACTTATTTCGTAAATAGACATTTAACTGTATGATCCAAGTCTAATGAGGTTAAAAAATCATTAACACTGTTTCACAGTTGATTTAAATGAGTGGTTTACTTCAACATTTAGAAATGGTATGAACTAAACACACTTTTGATTACCAAGATATTGTAAAATAGTTAATGATAATATAAAAAAGAAGAATGTTCTTTCAATTGATTAATTCAGGATACAATTAAATAGTCTCTTGATGAGATAATTTGCATTTCTGGATTCAAATCAATGAAATAACAGTTCTTGTCCCCTGAAGGTCCTCAGACACAGATTGATGTCCTTTGGAAATCATCACCTGTCCATGGGGATGAATTCAAACATGAACTTACACCTCCGAATGTCCTTGATCTTGATGTAATGCAGCAAGAGCAAAGCAAAAGTCAAAGAAGGTAATCCCACAATGGTTTTGATAATTCCATAATGTTGTTAGTAATTCCATTGTAGCAACGCTTTAACCCCTTGGAAATAAAGTCTGTAATCCATTGGAAAAAGTCATATAATCCACAACAATAAATCCACAATGATTGGAGGTGTTGATTGATCAGCATGTAGAGGGGTTCCCTCGATTGAACTGCAGAGGCGACCACTGGATGGAGTCTGGAGACCCACGTTGGAGTTGTAGGTCCCTTCAGCGAAGGTTGCTGCTGGTGGTTCCCAGTGGATGCCATTCTGGTTCTATGTGTTCATGCATTTATGTGGTTTTAGTTGGGCTTATGAGTGGGATTTTACATAAGACCTTAACCTATATGCACCTGGTGTGTAAGCTATCATGGTTCAGATCAGCTACAGATACCAGTTAAAGGGTGGGTCATGCTGAAAAGTTATATATATAGGGATTTATACCTACAGAAGGGCATTCCAAACTATTCTTCCATTGCTAACTTGGTTTAAGTTAGATTTACATGGCGAAATATAGTTTGGTTCAATTGTCTGTTGTCCCTTTAGACGAACGACTTGAGGTTTGGTTTTTGGTTTCCCCCTAAATGTTTTTGGAGTCTATGGTGAGACTCAACTTAAGGATTAGCTAGCCCCCCCGAATAGGATTGTTCGAGTAGGTTCGGCTTGAGAATCAATGTCAATGTCAATGTCAATTTATTTATATAGCACATAAAAATAACAAAAGCTGACCAAAGTGCTTTACAGTTAAGACAGATTAAAATAAAAAAAGAGTAAAAATGCATCTAGTGCCACACAAAAACATAAGTTGACAATAAAAACAACACATAACAACAATAAAATCAGCTCAACTTGTTCTCAGACTCTGCGTGGATGAAATGCCAAGGAATACAGATGAGTCTTGAGCAAAGATTTAAAAGTTTCAACAGTCTGAGCGGTCTTTAAATTCTCAGGTAAACTGTTCCACAGTTTTGGAGCAGCAACCACAAAAGCCCGATCACCTCTGGATTTCAGTTTGGATCTGGGGACATCTAAGAGGAACTGGTTGGTAGACCGGAGTGCTCTTACTGGAGTGTAAATGTTAATGAGATCACATAAATATAGAATCAGTGAGACCAATGTAGGTTATGGTACTTAAGGTAGCATTAATCTACATTGACTCCTCAAAGGTTGAAATTTAACAAATGAACTGCATGTTGGCATAGTTAAAGTCCTCATAGTCTCTAACTAAAGTACACACAAAATTCATTCTTGCTGGGGGTGTTCAGAAACAATACCAAAACCAAATAAACAATGTCTCAACATTGACAAAAGTAGTGATTAAGCAACTAGAAGACAACGTTTCAACATCGACAAAAGTAGTGATTAAGCAACTAGAAAACAACGTTTCACTGCGTCACTCACTCTGATTGTCAGATTTGATCACGTTATCGCGTTTGAGTTGTTATCTTAACACTTAATTAAGCTTAGACTTATTTAGTTTCTGCTTGGACTACCCTTTTTCCCACGAGGTCTGAGTTTGTGAGATCTTTGTCTCCTGTGGAGTTATTGAACGCCTTGTGTAGTTTGACCTGGTTTCGATGTACCCATTTAACAATTGGCTCTTTTTGGCCTTTGCTGATTTTGATCTGGTGGACAACTGGAGACAGTTTGTCTGTTATCAGGTGGGGTCCAGTCCACCTGGGCATCAGTTTGCGGGCGAGAGTTCCGGTCCTGGACTCTCCTTTCCCGGTTGTGGGGGCGAATGTGTAGTACCAGACCCTATTTCCCACTTGGAGTTCCTCGTGAGAGGCCTTTTGGTCATAGTACGCCTTTCGTCCTTCAGCGGATTTTTACAGGTTTCTCTGGGCAAAAGCAAAGGTGTTTTTAAGGTGTTTTTCCAAGTCATTCATGTATTGTTGTGTGGTGAAGGCTGTTGCCATGGCGGCATCGCCTGGTTGGTACAACAGGTGTAGAGGGAGAGTCATTTGTCGACCCGTCATCATCTCGAAGGGAGAGATGCCAGTCGATGTGTGTGGAGTGGCCCTTATGGCCATGAGGACCAGAGGGAGTTTCACGTCCCAGTCCTTGTGGTTTGCGGCTACGTATTTCTTCAAAATACTTACCACAGTTCTATTTGCTCTCTCCACTTGGCCTGAGGCTTGTGGGTGGTAGCCAACATGGAAGTTGACTTTGATGCCTAGCATCTTCCACAGTTCTTTCATCACTTCAGCTGTGAAGTGTGTACCTTGGTCTAAATTTACCATGAGGGGAAGTCCAAACCTTGAAAATACATGATTCATTAGTAACATAGCAGTTGTTTGTGCTGTGTCGTTAGGAGCTGGTAGACATTCTACCCATTTGGTAAATGCGCAAGTTACCGTGAGAAAATATTTATTTCCTCTAGTGCTCTTAGTAAGTGGTCCAACCCAGTCAATCTGGAGGTTGGACCATGGGAATGCAATGCCTCTACTTTGTAGTGGTGCTCTGTGGAGTGGTCTGGATGGCTGAAACTGGCCACAGACCAGGCACCCTTTTATGTAGTCCTTGATATCCTTTTTCATTCCAGACCAATAAGCAACTTGTTTTAATGTTTTCAGCGTGGCGTTATCTCCTTGTGTCCTGCGGATGGGAGGTCATGCGCGTGAACTAACATCACCTCCCTGTGGTCATGGGGGACCACGAACACGGGTGAGGACGTCGGTCCATGAGCAAAAGTTAGGATGCCCTTGATTAGTTTTAGCTGTTTGTACAGCTGAAAGAGGACTTTAAGGTCTGGATTGGAATCCAGGTTGACTCCGGACGGAGTGTTTTTGTCTGGGTCAGTCAAGTACAGTATCATCGAGTTTATCGTAGGATCCAACTTTTGAAGTTGGATGATGTCTGAGTCAGTCAGCATGGGTTGTACAGAGACTGTGTTGTCAGCCGGTTTGGCTGCAGCCTGTGCACGTGTGACTGCCATGATCTCGGCTGTAGGTTGTACTGAGGTGTTTTGGTTGTTAGCAACCTGGCAGACCTCTGGAATGGTCTGTCCAGCCGTAAGGTTTGCTGTGTCTAGCACAGGAGGATCCTTTGTGGCTGGTTTTAGTGACCACAGTACATTGTGGCTGGTGTCCACTCGGACACCTAATCTTACCAAGATGTCAGAGCCTATGTAGGTTGCATGTGGTAAGTCTGGGACCACGAGGAATGGGTGGACCAGTTCCCGTTGGTTCCAGGTCAGTTTCAGGTTAATGACTCCTTTCGCAGTCATCACTTGTGAACTGTTGGGATACAATGGAAAGCGGAAAGCTTTCTCGATCAGAACTGGACCCAAATGTTTTTTAACCAATGTTTCGTAGAAAGCTTGGTTAATAGCTGATTTATCTGTCCACAGCGACAGTATAGCATCTTCGGTGTGGAATCCTTGGATCTCTACACCTCTAACTACCAATGGTAGGTAGTATCCGGTGGGCTCTGACTGTCTCAGCTCGCAGAGGAGGCTTTCTTGTTCGGTCAGAGTTGGGTCCACCGGTTGGGTCTCTTCGGTATCACATGCTTTTGAAGGATTATTTACCGGGACTGTGTTCTCTGCTGAGAAGTCCTCGGTGCCTTCTGCATTGCCTGCTGTTGGGCAGTCTGTGACCGTCCCAGAAGGCATGAGTATTGGCAGGGGTTTGCTCACTCTGGCCCACATTGCCTGTTCACCCTAATCTATAATCGCATCAAAGCGATTTATAAAATCCTGGCCAATCAAAAATGGGAATGAGTCAACCGTAGACACATTTACCGGGTGGTATAGTGTCATCTCGCCAACCTGCATGTGAACCATAGCTATAGCTATTAGGGTTGTCCTCGTCTCAGCGAGGCCCTACAATTCTATAGCACATTCTAAGATAGGTATTTCCCTGTGAACACCGTTAGCGGCGGTCATGAGCTCCTCGAACTGTTTGGCTGACATAATAGTTATGGCGGCTCCACTGTCGAGTAATGCTTCATGTGTGAGGACCCCTTCAAGTGTGATCGACAGGTAAGCTTTTTTAGCGACCCCCTTTCTGATAAGGTTACACAGGAACCTTGTACGTTTTGGCCAACGTTTCTTCTTACTGTTGTATTTTCGGGCAACCCAGTTGTAACGAGACCCAGAATGAATCAAGACTCAAGATACAAAAAGGTGTTATTTATTTACAGTGTTTGATATGTATATACACAATATATATAGGCCCTGGGACTGGAACTCCTGGAAGAGGGGAATAATCTTTAGGCAGGAGCAGGCAAGTGGCACAGGTGAGTAGATACTGAAATTGTTGTTCTTGTCTTACAGCTTCCTGGGTACCGGAGTGAGTCCAACGGGTCCAAGAGGCATGAGTCCCAGAAACAAAGCACGGGTATTCAAGATCCGGAAGGCAAGGCACAAGAGACCAGACAGGAACTGAGCGACCAGGAATGGAACGGACACGTCAAATGAGGAACTGCTGGCACAAAAAACCACAAGGTAAGTATCTCATATACTTAAGAAACAAATGGCTGAGAGCATCAGTACCGGGAGGGAATCAATGCTCCAGCATGTAGTGGTAGGAGCTCGTCAGGGAGATGACCGCCAGGTGTTGATCATCAGCGGCCATCTTGGAGCTGCAGCCAGTGCTACTCTCACACTTACATTTACCTTTGCCTATATAATCCCGGTTTATCCGAACCGTTGGTGCAGTCGCTGCTGTTCCTGAGAGTTCGGTTTTTGATGGGCCTCCGTCATTGGTGTATGAGATCACCCACTCTCTGTGTGTTGAGGGGCTCTCATTGTTTGTAACAACAAGGTCCTGGTGGCTTTCCGTGACAGCGGCGTCGTTGTTGTTTGTGTCACCTTGATTTGTCTGAACCGTCCGCACAGCTGTTGCTGTTTCTGATGTTTCAGTTTGTGACGGGTCACCATCAGTGACGTGTGAATGTACCCCCCCTTTTTCTGATGAGGGGCTCTCATTAGCAGTGATATTGCCACACAACGCATCAGGTTGTTTGTCCATGGCAATACCTTTCAACATTTCCAAGAACCGACGCACACTCTCTGTCTCGTCCGAGCTCAGAGGTCCGGGGCTCTCTTTCTGGACCCGCTGCTGTTACTTTTTCGTCTCAGGCTGTTCAGGCCGACGTGGAGGGGGAGCAGCCCCCCCCCCCCCCCGGGTTCCTGGTGGGATCCCTGGTTGTATGGGTTACCTTGGGTGCCATACTTTTTACTCTTAGGACGTGCGCCCCCCTTCTGGTACATTCGTTCATCCTCTGGTTTCTTGGGAAACCATTTAGGATCTCGTCTGAACCAGGGGGCACTCACCTGTTATGGTTTGGCAGATGGGAAATCTCGTTTCCTCTTGCCTTTCTTGGGAGGGGGATCTGAAGCTCTCGTCCCTTCCAATTCCAATGACTGGGAAGGAATCCTCTCACCTGGGAACACCTCAATGGGTGTTTTGGCCTGTGAACGGGTCTCAAAGGCATTCACAGCACAATTTTTTATCTCACTGATGGTTTTCTCTTTGAAATTAGCCATCATCTGTACTGACGTCCTTATGTCAGGGTGGAGACTTGCTGAAAACGAACTTAAACACCTCCTCCTCCTCCATGCCGGTTTCGTTCCTGTAACCAGAATAAGCCTGCAAAATTCTGGAATAATATGCCCTTGGGCGCTCGTTCTTACCTTACATGTCCTTGTCGGCAGCTGGATAACCGCCAGGTCCCGCGCAATGTGTATACTCTTTAATTAGAGCAGCACATAACAGGCTGTAATCCTTTTTTGTGGCATCTGGTTGACGCTCGATAAAGGAAAACACCGTCCTGTCTGACGTGAGCCTGATCAAACCTATTTTATCCGCAACTGTAGCGTTCGGATAGCTTCCCAGTTAGAAGTCAAGGTCTTGCAGATAGGCCTTAGTGTCGGTCGAACCCAACGGCCCTGGCTCGAAGCGTTGGACATATTTCGCTATTTTTTGCAATACCGCTATTGAGAGCGGAGGATGAGGGCTTAGTGGGGGTGGAACAAAGTAATCACGTGGAGGTGGTTCACCAGAATCACGTGGATGTGGCATAAGGAGATTTTGTGTAGGAGGTACAACAAAATCACTTTGAGGTGGCGATGGTTGACCTGGACTCTGATCCAGTTTGTCTTTGAGTTACAGACATCTTTTCACCTCGTCAGAGATTTTATTTGTGGCTACGGCAAGTTTTGCCTCACAGGCTGTTAACCGTTCACGTGATGTATGACACTCGCTTTGTTAGCGCACGCCTTGTTAGACTAATGCTGCTTTTTTCAATTTGCACTCGTCCAGAGATTTTGATGTTAGCTGCAACTGTTGGTGGAGAACATCATTGTCTGAACTCAGTGCTTGGCACCTTTCATCTCCTTCACGTAGCTTTTCCTCATATGAGTCTGCTTGCAACAACAACTGAGCTTGTGAGAGCCCTTTCTCACGTTGCAATTTTTCCTCCCAGGTCTCCTTTACCAATTGAAACTGTGCCTTGAGTTGTAGACACTCATCAAGTGTTGCTTCGCGGTCCTCTGTCTCATGTTTCAACTTTATTTCAAGGGCTTCTGTCCTGCTGGCCTCCAGGTAATATTCAGCTTTTAGTAAGAGTGCTATTTTAGCTAGCTGTTCGTAGCCTGACTTCTTTATGGCTACAGAAGTGACACTGCCTGCCACTTCCTTAAGCTCGTCCAATAACTCTGTTGAGTTCATGCATTCCACCTGGTCACCATATGGAAATAAGGAATCTTTGAGCAGCCTCAAAGCGCTCCCAAGCCAGTCCTTCTTAACACTACAAGGAGCAGGAGCAGCATGTTCAGCTTTTGTTGAATCTTCCATGGTCGTATTTACTGTTCAGCAAAATCTATCTGGTTAAACCTTCGCAATCTAAGAGTTTTCAACAGGTAAATGTTTGTATTTAAGTGAGCAGCGAGTTTCACACACTATTCAGCTCTGCGGTTCCATCAACAGTACTGTTATAAGCCAACTTTTCAATAATTGGGCACCTGTTTTAGGTTTTACCCCATTAATATTATAAGTAAATGCTTCCTGTGGCAGTGTTACTTAATATGAGCTCAATTCTAACAGATACAATGAACCAGGCTATTACAGTGTTTATTTACTCAAATGCACTTAAAATTAATAAACCTGTAATATTTTCTAAAAAGTCTGATAGCAACTTTGCAGTTTTTAAACGTTCTTTAAGCAGTTTAATTTACCAGAATTTGCTATTTAAAACAGTAACTCATAAACCAAGTGAGAAATATTTTTATGTACCCACATGCTTTTAAAAGAAGTGAAATGAAAAGCGAGTTTGTAACTTTCAGTTCTGAAAAACTGTTATACTCTGTTTTCACACCAGGTGGTGGTGCAAGCTTATTTTTACCACAGGGTGACTGTAGCTACACGTCTTTGACGGTAGGAGTCACTGTCGACTTCCTGTGAACCGTCCAGTTGACATCCGGTCGTTAGCCGTTAGCTTCGATTAGCAATAGACGAACACGGTCCAAATCAGCAATTATAGACGGATTTAAAGCTTGAACGTGGCGTTGCTTCAAAAGCACGCTCTTTATGCATAAACTCATCAGGTTAGGACCAATGTGAGGGCTATAATTCAGCTTTTTTAACCACTAAGGAAGACTCCGTTTAAAAAAACGAGCTTCATTTCCGGTGTCACGTGACTTTATAGACACGTAGACATCGGGGTGGGCTTTATGCACTGACGCCAGAGTGAGTGGGCGTATACGGCGTTACGTCACCAGCTCCTCAGCAAATCAGAACGTTTCACACAGCTGTCCTCGACCAATCACAGCTCGTGTGTACCTGTGTAAGCTAGCTGTTAGCTTCAACAGTCCGGCCACAATATCGCCCATTAACGCTTCAAAAATGCACAAATTAACTGTGGAAAGTAGCGAATCAGCATAGAAGTAGCTTTCTGAGTCGGCGCTCAGTTTCACAGACAGCGTCTCACCATTTAAAACACGACTCGTTCGAGTCCAATAATCAGAACCGGGTCGGAAACGTAGAACCCCCGGTCATGAAAGAGTTTCAAACAGAATGAACCGTCTTTCGCTCTGCTTACATCTTAATCACACACACACACAGAATGACAATTTCCAGCTTCAAATGAACTTCAACACAATTATGTATCTTTCTGAACACCACAGCCATGAAATATGTCTTACCAAGGTCAAAACTTGGACGTTTTATATGTGCCACTATGAAGCGTTTTTCCACGATATCAGGTCACACATAATTTATCTCTTCAGATCCCCGTACAGGCCACCAAAAATGTAGTGAGCTAGCTGTTAGCTTCACTACTAACTAATTATTCTTAAAGCTAGTTCAAGCACAAAGAATATTAATTGTTTAATTAACGGATTATTTCTTTTTCGAGTTAAATTTCTGCCATGTGACCCAGATAACTTGAGAGTGGAGTATAATTAGTGACATGAGACGTCATTTATCTTTGACCCATCAGAATAAATGTGGTCATTTATTTAACAGAATCAAAATTTAACATCAAACATGTACACATTGATTGGCTGATCTGTTTCTGATTAATAAACTTGGCAAGTTCAAATAACATGACAACAGAAGTTTACTGATGGAGAATGATTCATCTCTGAAGGCACTTAACTTGATTTACTGGCAAATAGAAGTTTAAAGAGAAGGAGTAAAGAAGTTTAAAGATTTAAAGAGGAGGTTTAGATGGATGAAAGAACATGTGTTGACCAGAAATGGCACCCTTCCTCTGACCCCAGCTCAGCCCTCCGGTACACTCAGCGTGTGACGACTTGTTACCTTGGAAGAGGATACAGCAGCTCCGGAACAGAGGTCCATTGGCAAGCTACCTTTTCAGCGTCTCCGGTCAGGGTGGCTGAGAATCTTCTGAAGTAGTTCCATATACTCCGTTCAACAGAATAAGCTTCCTTAGAAGTTGAGAGCATTTAATGCTCGGTTTGAGTTCACAGCGAGGCATGCTGTGACTACGCTGGAATGGATGGACCCTTGGCTCATGGTCCAAAAATCCAGCAGCTATTTAGTTCAGCTGTAAGACTCCAGCAAGACTGCAGTCCCAGCCAGAACTCCAAACAGACTTTCAGTAAGAACTGAAAGTTCCTGTACGATTCGCCATCAGACCGAGTCTTCCAGTAAGGCTGAAAGTTCCAGGAAGACTGGAAAGACTGGGAAGATTGAATAGTTCCAAGAAGTGTTGACTTTTAAAGGGTATCCACTTCCTGTCACTTGGTACTTCCTGATTGGTTGACACAACCAGCAGGGGTGTAATTTTAGTGATGTCAGAGGGTTATTAGGAGTCAACAGACAGCAGAAATGTTTTTAAGAACGGTTAGTACAGACAGGAAAATATTTTGAAGAAATGACAGACTTTGCAGGTGCCAGTTTCTTATTTACTTTCTGAGAATTTTAAAAACAAGGCACTTCGTTCTCATAACTTGTGCTCTGACATTTGACCGACATAAAGTCCACTCCTCACACAGACAGAAGAGTAAATGCACACTTACTTCATAAATAGACATTTAACTTGTATGATCTAAGTCTAATGAGGTTTAAAAATCATTAATACTGTTTCACAGTTGATTTAAATGAATGGTTTACTTTCAACATTAGAAATGGTATGAACTAAACACACTTTTGATTATCAAGATATTGTAAAATAGTAATGATAATATAAAAAGGAAGAGTGTCCTTTCAATTGATTAATTCAGGATACAATTAAATAGTCTCTTGATGAGATAATTTGTATTTCTGGATTCAAATCAATGAAATAACAGTTCCTGTCCCCTGAAGGTCTTCAGAGACAGATTGATGTCGGAGGTCTAGTTCACTACACTCAGATACTTGGTGTTTACCAGTGGTTGTAGCAGATTGGCTGGTATTAACCTCATGCAGAATTTCCAGATGCCTTCTCTCACACATCTAAAAAAGTTAAATCTGATCCTCTGTACATTAAAAAAAAAATATATATAGAAACGTTTCGTCTTTCATCCGAAAGACTTCCTCAGTCTGAGGTGCTATATTCAGCTCAGTCTTATAAATAGCACCCTCTCGCAGTGGATCAACTAGTTTGCTGCTGACAGCCAAAACCAGCTGCTCAACTAATCAAGGAGGACCATCAGCCTAACTTTAGATCATTAGCACACTGATGGCTGTTTGCTATTCACAGGGGGCTGAGTGATACTAGTCATAACAGCATTGTAAGAGGGGGACAGTTGAACACAGAGGCCTCCACCCCTGTTTAATGATGGACGGTTTCTTTTCACAAAGATGGCCTCCTTTACTCCTCTCTCAAACCATCGTTCCTCTCTATCAAGGATGTGAACATCTTCATCCCTGAAAGAGTGACCGCTGGCGTGGAATTGAGTGTGGACTGCAGAGTCCTGGCCTGATGATGTTGATCTTCTGAGCTGGGCCATCCTTTTGGCCAGTGGCTGTTTAGTTTCCCCGATGTAAGACTGATCACAGCCCTCCTGACACTGAACAGCATACACAATATTACTCCGTTTGTGCCGGGGTACTGGATCTTTGGGATGAACCAGTCTTTACCGTAATGTATTTTGGGGTTTAAAAGCCACTGGGACGTTATGTTTAGAACATAAACATCTCAGTTTCTCTGATACTCCCGCAACATATGGAATGACCACTGGTCTGGGTCTGGGTTCTTCCTTTTCACCTGATAGCTGGCTGGAGTCCTGTTTGGGTTTCTTCTCTGCTTTCAGGAAGGCCCAGTTAGGATATCTAGTCATGTGTGACTTCTTTAACAGCTAGATCCTTATTTGTTCTCACCTTTGACTGTTGAGATTCACTGCTGAGTTGGACTGTAGTAGATATTTGTGACTTATAGTCAGGACGATGACTCTTGGGCAGGGATTGTCTCTCTCTGGTGAAGGTACTAACTTGAACTCGTACCTCATACTCAAGCCAGTCAGCCAGATCAAGCAGGGTTGGAACTGGAGTGTTAATGGGATTCACATATCTGCAAAAGTTTGCTCTTAGGTCATGCGGCAACTTCTCTAAGAGATGGGATACATGTGAGTCACACCTCAGTCTGTCCATCCTTGGCTTCTGAGTTGCTGCAGCATTCCTACTAATGCTCGAATGTGAAGGACAAATGACTTGAAGGCCTTTATGTCTCCAGTTCGGATATTAGGTCCATCCATCAGGTTGGAAATCCTCTTTAGTGCCAACTGCTGTGGTTGACCATACATCTCTGTGAGCGCCCTCATAGTGTCCATAAATGATAGTGGACTGTTAATGTAAGATTTGGCTATAAGTAGCGCCTCTTCGCACTTGAGATGGTCCATGAGTATTTGAAACTTAAAGCTCTCTGAAGCATCACGTGGGAGTAAATTATCTAGGGCTAGTTTTAATCTGGCAAACTCACGTGGGTCCTCAAACTTAAAGTCAGGGATAGTTGGTTTGGGACTATGATAGGAATATAGAGCCTGGTGTTTGCCTGGTGAATTATGGCATGGAGAATAATATCGTTGGTCAGGAGGGTATCTGCTTCCCCTATATCTCTCTCTGTCATGCCCATGATGAGACACATAGGGGTCATCAGGGTGATCTCTGTAATCAGTAAAGTATCCCTTCTCATGTCCATAGTAGTGGCTGACATGGTGAGCTCTTGGACTACTTGATCGGTGGGGCTTAATGGAACCATATTCACCACTGTAGTCTAGATGGCTTGACTTAGTTGGGGGGCTCCTGTGAGAGCGGACATATCTGTTGTCACGGTGATCGGGATTGTCAGAGCAATCGTTGTAATCCTCATATTTGGGATGATAATTGGCATCAGATCTAATGCTGCTTTGGGACGTTGCCATTGGTTAACACTTGATTTACCACAAGCTTTACCAAGTGGTTTACAGTCTTTGTCATCCTTGTGGTGTGACAGCTCTGACTCTGGACTATCATTGTCCAAGTCCAGATGCTGGGCTTGGGAACAAGGAGATGAACTTCAGGATGTTAATGGAGATATTTCATCTTTAGTAATCAGTCCGGCTTCCTGCAAACAATCAATATCTTCAATGAAGTCACAGTACTGGTGTTGTGAAGATGAAGGGGCATCACTGCACCCTGGTGGGGCACTTAATGGCTGACGTGGGTCTCTATGACCACTAGATGCCGTCAGCTTCCTTAAAGGTGCTGGCGTAGTGGATGTGTCCTCTTCTCTGCATTTGGACCGTGATTGGGGTTGTGAGACCTGACATTTTTGGATCATGTCTGTAAGACGCTGGACATCTCTGTCTAGTTGGTCATTTTCGTCTCTCATATTGTGAAGACATCTGAACACCTGAGATGAAGATGCCAGCTCATCAGTCGGAAGGCAACACCTTGGATTGCAGTGGACCTCATAGTCCTGAAGATGTGATGTTGGGTGCCTTGATCTCCGTGGCCGGTCAACATCTCTTGTATCTCTCTCATATGGCCTGGACATATTGACTGATGTGGTTGCTCAATTCGGCTCGAAGGACCATAAATTGTAATGAGGACTGTAACTGATTTGTATGAGGATTAGCAATCACTTCAGGGTGTCGGGTCAGGACAGCAATTATATATATCCAGGTGAGTTGAGATAAAACAAGAGAATGTCCAGGTTCAGGGTTTAACTTGAACTTGTCTTTAATTAAGCTTGAACACAAACATTATCAATCCATTATGGTTGAGTTTGTGTGTTTGTATTTGTGTGGTTTTCTACAAGAGGATAAACAAAATACTGTATAAATTATAAGTACTAGTCTATGAGAACTCCATATTTAAATGCAATTTAAATGTCCACATGGGAACAAACATAACTAAGACCTGGTTGATAATTGGCAATGAAAATGTACAGCCTAAATGTGTCATGAATCACGTCCTTGTATTTAGATCTTTATCACTCTGTTCAC
>NC_056509.1:3982435-3991938 GCF_014905685.2 Nematolebias whitei
CTGTTGTGTTGTGATCTTGGTCCAAACCCTCACGAGAGTTCCTTACAAAATGCACATAAATAACTATCACATTTACCAGTACTTGAATCAACATAAAGTATACATCACACAACAATGCACAGCATAGCAGTTGGAAAATATAAGCTACAGCCATGAACTGCATCAAACTCATTCATTCAACCTTTATGTAGACAGGTAAATACCATTGAGCCTTGAGGACTCATTTACAAGAAAGACCTGAATATACTGGCCTAGGCCTATAGGCCTCAATTAAGTAATGTTAAGTGGCTAGCAGTTAACTCCTCCAAAACATTCAGAAAGACCTCAAATGATCATTACACTTAACAAAACTTGGTCAAATACTGCTTTGAGTTTATATAGGATAAGAATAGAGCAAAAATAATGTTCAAGTTCAAGTTCAATAAACTTTGTCATGACGTGCCAGTTTGCAATTACACTCATCATTACTCCCAATCTCTCTCCTTGTGTAAATAAACAATTTAAATGTAATTACTGTAATATTTGGATTGTTTATTTAAAATATGACAGTATTTAAATTTAAATTGTATAGAAGAGAAGTGCAACAGTTTCTGCTTTTTGGAATTGGTGGATACCTAGGATATCGACAAATTAGGAAAACGTTGGCAGCAGTTTCGGCCATGGTAAAGCTGCCACCCAGCCAGCCTTATGTGAAGGACTAGTCCTTGCCTCGAGCTCTCAAACTCATATGCTTACCAACAAGTGCATCAGAAGCATCTGTAATGTGTGTGTGTGTGTGTGTGTGTGTGTGGGGGGGGGACACACTGTGCGCACGCGCATGTGTGTGCAAAAAAAAGGGTACACTAGTGTACAAAAATCTAACATTTCACCTAGATTTCCTTATTTTAATTCCACACATTTAAAGCACATTTATCACCAAGTTTGTATAAATTCAGCTGTGGGTTTTAAAGACATTTCAGCTTTAATGCACTTTAACACACAGCGTCAGATCAGCACTATTTAGAGAAATTAAATAAAAAACAACATTACCACTAGACTTTTTTAAGTGGGGGAGTTTAAGAATCTTGGGGTCTTGTTCACGAATGAGGGAAAAATGCAGCGTGAGAGTGATAGGCGGATAGGTGCAGCATTGGCAGTGAAGCGGGCGCTGTGCCGGTCTGTCGTGGTGAAGAGAGAGCTAAGTCAAAAGGCGAAGCTCTCAATTTACCGGTCGATCTAGGTTACTACCTTCATCTATGGTCACGAGCTTTGGGTTATGACCATAAGAACGAACTCATGGATACAGGTGGCCAAAATGATTTTTTTTCCGCAGGGTGTCTGGGCTCTCCCTTAGAGATAGAGTGAGAAGCTCAGTCATCTGGGAGGAATTCAGAGTAGAGCCGCTGCTTCTCCACATCGAAAGGAGCCATTTGAGGTGGCTCAGGCATCTGGTTAGGATGCCTTCTGGATGCCTCCCTGGCGAGGTGTTCCAGGCACGTCCCACCGGGAGGAGACCCAGAGGAAGACCCAGGACATGCTGGAGGGACTATGTTTCTCGGCTGGCCTGGGAACGACTTAGGATTCCCCCGGAGGAGATGGTCCAAGTGGCTGGGGAGTGGGAAGTCTGGGCCTCCCTACATAGGCTGCTACCCCAGCGACCTGACCCCGGATAAGTGAAAGAAAATGAATGAATGAATGGATGGATGGATGGATGGATGGATGGATGGATGGATGGAAGGATGGATGGATGGATGGATGGATGGATGGATGGATGGATGGATGGGTGGATGGCTGGCTGGCTGGCTGGATGGATGGATGGATGGGTGGCTGGCTGGCTGGACGGACGGACGGACGGACCACTTGTGGCTCATGGACCTCACCAGAATTAAGGATTTGATCTTGGAGAATGCTAAATCAAGCATGGACCGGGCGGCATGTCCACTAATTCTGGCTGTTTGGATTCACCATTGAGTGTACCAGCAGAACTTTGAAGGCAGACAAAAAACAGAGTGTGGTGGTCCAAACAATTGTTGTTTATCTGAATTTGGCCTCCTCCTGGCCTTGGACAGGCCAACTTATCTCAAATTGCTTCTGGAGAATACATAACAAGAAGCTCTGCACCCCCCTCCCCCAAGTACATCTGTGGCCTTATCAGAATCATGATGCTGATAGACACCGTATCATCTTGGTTCATGGATAACTCACCGGCTTTGTCGTCCTCTATGCATAATGATTTATTATGATGTCATTGTATGTTGCAGCATTATGTTGCAAGTTTTTTTTCATCTTTCACACAGTTTCCTGGCCAGGAAATGGTGTGTGACATGATTTTTTTGGCTTCCTCCTTCCTCGCGTTCTCTTTATTTCATCTGCCTGTATGTTGTATGTCATCAGGTCTCTTGAAAATGAGTCTTTGAGGCTCATTGGGAACTAACCTGTATAAATAAAGGTCTAGTAAAAGTTGGAAGACAAAAGTCGATCGGTGCATCTGGATAGCAAAGGGTTAACCATTCACAAAGCCGCTGCAGGACGGAGTAGAAATGCAGGAGGGAGATTTCCCTTGCACTTGCGGGCTGCACACAGGTGCTTAATCATTTTAAATAATTTATTTTAAATAAAGAATCCATGGCTCATCCATCAATCAACAAGTTGTATCATGTCCAATCTTACTTTGAAAACCTGCAATAGAGCGAGTCAGTGAAAAACGAACCACAAAGTAGTGTGAGACTACTGTATTACTGCTTTTTGGCATAGTTTTAAGACCTGGACATGTGTCTAATATTTGCTGTCAGAGGACAGTTTCTTGCAAAAATCCAAATAACTGCTCTAGCATTTTGGAGACGAGTTGGAGGTGCTCATGACAACTCAGTGACTCTTGAGAGAAACTTTTGTCCGCAAAATATTTTAACTTGTTCAAAACTCAAGCAACACAGCTGTGTGCCTCTCTGCACGACATGAAGAAGTTGAGACATCTGGAGGCTACCAAGTTACCAACAACTCACAGTTCTGTGAGTTAGGGCCTCATGGCATTTAGAGTAATCTGACAGTGTCCAGTCCTCAAGGCTCAAGGTCCTTTATTGTCATTCACATCACATGTGGTACATGAGTGGAATGAAAGTGCATACACAGGGTTCCAGTTACACCCAAAAATAGCAAAAAATATAAAGTATAAAAAGAAACAGTATACAAGGATCTAGGATATACTGTACACTAAACACTAATAATGTGAAATAATATGTTATATTAAACAGTAGCCCAAACATGAGTCTGTAGTGAGCAGATGGGAATACAGCAGTTCAGAGGCAAGAGATCAGCAGCATGGATAATCAGCAGCACAGATAAAGTCACATATCACCAATTAAAGTGGCATTACATTGATTTTTCTTTTTTCTTACAGTGAATTTCCTTATTAGGGATTCATGAGTCTAACAGCTTCAGGGTAGAATCTGTTCCTCAGTCTAGTGGTTCTACACTTAATGCTCCTCAGCCTTCTGCCTGAGGGGAGCAGGGCAAAAAGTGTGTGTGCTGGGTGAGTGGGGTCCTTCATGACGCAGGTGACCCTGGTCCTGGTACTGGAGTGCTTCTATTCAGCATATTTAAGGGTCAGTTCTTCTCTACAATATTGTTACTGGAAGTTCATTAAAGCACAATTCTAAATCAAAAAGTTTTTTTTTTTTGTTTTTTTTACTAATGGGTATGTGAACAGTTCACATTGTATTTTATGCACATTTAAATGAGTGATATGAAAGGTGGCCGAATTTTTCTTTTTGTTTTCCAGACCACAGCATGTCCATGTTGGATAAATGTCAAATGACTCAGCTCTTAATTTAAAGGGTGGGGTGGGGGGTGGGGGGGTGGGGGCGGTGGGGACACTGGAGTTTAGGGCTGCACAGTGAAATTTGGGACAATATTGGTTAAGGATCAAGAGCACTGGTTTTTATGGTAATCCAGCAAATCCAAATTAAGACTGCTGTTATGGCAACAGTTATATTTCAAACATGGCATTAAATTACTAAAGCACCAAAATACATCAAATCCACCATCTCTGCGACCACTCACTCTTTTCAGTGCCCTCAGCTAAATTTGCTGCTGACATTGTGTAACTCCTTACAGAAAAAACATTTGGAGCTGCCTGGGTCTGACAGCTTCAGGGTGTGCAGACTCTTTCAATCATAAAAACTGTGGTTTGTCATTTCACTTTCTTCATTATCATAGTTTAACTGCAGTTTGACATTTTTCTTCTAATCTGTGTTTTAAAGTTGTCTGACTTTTCTTAAGTTCCAGGTCATTAACCAGTGCTCTGGAGTAGAGCCTTATTTTGTAATTTGTCAGGAACTAAATTAGATTGTTGGGTGATTCTCGATGCTGTTACAGTAGATCTTTTTCTATACATAAATCACCCACTGTGTGTTTAAATGTCTTGGTGAAACACTGAATGTGTACATGAGCCACATGGCTGTTGACATAGTAACTGTATCCATGATTTTACAGTCTTGTAAAGATTAAAAGAGGCGATGAAGTCATCCATGTCACAAGCCTTTGGTCTAAATGAGTCTGCAAAGTGGCAAGCCATGTTAATTTGATGTCTTTGTTTGGAGTTTAAATGTGTCCACATGCCAGACTTGGAACACAATAAACATTTTATGGGGAGGATGGGAGTTTGAAATCCTTCTATTAAACAACATCTAACAATGCCGCCATGTGATTTCTTTTACCATCTCTTCATCAAATGCATTAATTTAGTTTTTTTTAAATTTTGCCATAAACTTATCAGCTTGTATTTAGGACTGCAGTTTCTGAATATCTTAGTCATCAGGTTCTCTCTTACAAAACCCATCAATGTTCAGGGAAATGGGTACATGATATCCACCAGTGACCCACTTCATCAACATAGAACTGAAAATGGATATAAGTATTGCTATTCATGTACAAGACTTAAAGTAACCGACCACTTACAGTAACTAAAAAATTATCCTAACCCTGATCTTGCATACCTCAGTCCAGGGATGAAGTGTCAGGATGATGTAATGATTTGTTACAGACTTTCTTTTAATCACTTGCTCCCAAAAGTCACAGGCAAAGTGTTGATGTTTTGGTGTTTGTATGTGTTTGTTAGCAAGGATTCAAGGATTTTTATTGTCATACCAGGTCACATTTGCATGTTTATGGTATGAAATTTGGACTCAGGTCCCAGATCAAGAAGCCTAACAATTAACAAATAAATAAATACAAAAAGAGTTTAAATATATACAGGTGCTGTCAGAGATCTGATGGCAGAGGATCTTACACACAAACTCAGAAAGTTTTTTTAAAATGTTTATTGAGTAATCAAACAGCTTCTGGTTTCTCAGGTCATGGGACAGGAACTGTATCTAAAATGATACAGAGGGGAAAGGTTAGTGTTTGACAGAATAACGAGTAGTTATCTGAATACAGACGGTTTGATGAAATACTAACCTTTCTTGTTGTAACGGGACGCTCCAGCGGAGACACAAAGCTGCAGAGACCAAGGGAAATCCAGAGGCGTAGTCGAGGATGAGCAGGGTTCATACACGGGATCAGAAGAGGAGACAGTACCGATAGGTAGAGGCAAAGGCAAGATCCAAAAACAGGTATAGGTCGTCAACAAGGTCAGAAGGCTGAGGCACAAAAAGGGACAAGCAAAAACGTGGTCGAGGGAAACAGGCATGGATCGAGAATAAAGAGCTGTGAACAAGAAGAGTATGCTGGATAACTGTGGTTGGAAGCAAGCAGAGGAAAAACCCAGGAGAGCAGAGAAGAAAAAGTCAAACAGTGAACAGAGTGATGAGAAAAGGAAAAAACAAAGTGTAAACTGTGACAGGTGCTGGTCATAAAATTAGAATATCATGAAAAAGTTGATATATTTCAGTAATTCCACTCAAAACGTGAAACTTGTATATTATATTCATTCATTACACACATATTGATATATTTCAAAAGTTTATTTCTTTTAATGTTGATGATTATAACTGACAACTAATGAAAACCCCAAATTCAGTATCTCAGAAAATTAGAATATTGTGAAAAGGTTCAATATTGAAGACACTTGGTGGCACTCTCTAATCAGCTAATTTACTCAAAACACCTGCAAAGGCCTTTAAATTGTCTCTCAGTCTAGTTCTGTAGGCTACACAATCATGGGGAAGACTGCTGACTTGACAGTTGTCCAAAACATGACCATTGACACCTTGCAGAAGGAGGCCAAGACACAAAAGTTCATTGCTAAAGAGGCTGGCTGTTCACAGAGCTCTGTGTCCAAGCACATTAATAGAGAGGGGAATGGAAGGAAACAATGTGGTAGAAAAAAGTGTACAAGCAACAGGGATAACTGCACCCTGGAGAGGATGGGGAAACAAAACCCATTCCAAATTGAAATTGACAAAGAGTGGACTGCAGCTGAAGTCAGTGCTTCAAGAACCACCACGCACAGACGTATGCAAGACAAGGGGTTCAGCTGTCACATTCCTTGTGTCAAGCCACTCTTGAACAAGAGACAGCATCAGAAATATCTCGCCTGGGACTTCTGCTCAGTGGTCCAACTTTATGTTCTCTGATGAAAGTAGTTTTTACATTTCCTTTGGAAATCAAGGTCCCTGAGTCTAGAGGAAGAGAGGAGAGGCACAGAAATCACCTTGTTTGAGGTCCAGTGTTAAGTTTCCACAGTCAGTGATGGTTTGGGGGGCCATGTCATCTGCTGGTGTTGGTCCACTGTGTTTTCTAAGGTTCAAGGTCAATGTAGCTGTCTACCAGGAAGTTTGAGAGCATTTCATGCTTCCTGCTGCTGACCAACTTTATGGAGATGCAGATTTAATTTTCCAACAGGATTTGGCACCTGCAGACAGTGCCAAAGCTACCAGTACATGGTTTAAGGACCATGGTACCCCTGTTCTTAATTGGCCAGCAAACTCGCCTGACCGTAACCCCATAGAAACCCTTAGCAAAAAGTAGTTTATTTAAGAGTACTACAAGTATACTTATTTTACACTAAAAATGAAGAAGTGCACTTGAAGTTTACTTTTTATAAACTTCATTCGATATACTTAAAAATAGTATAAAAATGTCCCAATTTAGTCCAAACAAGTATTAAATCAGTATACTTCTAGTACACTACAAGTATGGTGTGTAGTATACTTGATACACTTATACTTAACTTAAAGTATACTTGCAAAAATAAACTTCAAAATGTACTACTTTTTGTTAAGGGAAATCTATGAAGTATTGTGAAGAGGAAGATGCGATACGCCAGACCCAACAATTCAGAAGAGCTGAAGGCAACTATCAGAGCAACCTGGGCTCTCATAACACCTGAGCAGTGCCGCAGACTGATCGACTCCATGCCACGCTGCATTGCTGCAGTAATCCAGGCAAAAGATGCCCCAACTTAGTACTGAGTGCTGTACATGCTCATACTTTTCGTGTTCATACTTTTTAGTTGGCCAACATTTCTAAATATCCTTTTTTATTGGTCTTAAGTAATATTTAAATTTCTAAGATACTGAATTTGGGGTTTTCAGTAGTTGTCAGTTATAATCATAAACATTAAAAGAAATAAACATTTGAAATATATCAGTCTGCCAGTAATGAATGAATATAATTTTTAAAAAAAGAAAATAATTTTTTATATTCTTTATTCCTGTTGATCTTTGTTCTTACTGTAAAGTGTCCTTGGGTGTCATGAAAGGCGCTTTTTATATAAAATGATTATTATTATTATTATTATTATAATATACAAGTTTCACTTTTTGAATAGAATTACTGAAATATCCTGATACATGATCAATAATCCAGGTAGAAAAATCTAAAAAGTTAAACCTGGTCCTCTGGACATTCAAAAAAACAAAACAAAGCAAAACAAAACAAAAAAAATGTAGAAATGTTTCGTCTTTCATCCAAGAGACTTCCTCAGTCTGAGGTGCTGTATTCAGCTCAGTCTCTTAAATAGCACCTTCTCAGAGTGGATCAACCAGTTTTGCTGCTGACAACCAAAACCAGCTGATCACATGCTCAAGAAGGACCATCAGCCTAACAATGGATCATTAGCACACTGATGGCTGTTTACTGTTCACAGAGGGCTGAGTGATACTAGCAATCACAGCATTGTAAGAGGGGGACAGTTGAACCCAGAGGCCTCTACCCCTGTTTATTGATGGACGATTTCTTTTCACAAAGATGGCCTCCTTTGCTCCTCTCTCAAACCATCGTTCCTCTCTGTCCAGGATGTGAACATCTTCATCCCTGAAAGAGTGACCGCTGGCCTGGAGATGAGTGTAGACCGCAGAGTCCTGGCCTGATGATGTTGATCTTCTGTGCTGGGCCATCCTTTTGGCCAGTGGCTGTTTAGTTTCCCCGATGTAAGACTGATCACAGCCCTCCTGACACTGAACAGCATACACAATATTACTCTGTTTATGCCGGGGGACTGGATCTTTGGGATGAACCAGTCTTTGCCGTAATGTATTTTGGGGTTTAAAAACCACTGGGACGTTGTGTTTAGAAAATAAACATCTCAGTTTTGTCTGATACTCCCTCAACATATGGAATGGCCACTGGTCTGCGTCTGGGTTCCTCCTTTTCACCTGATGACTGACTGGAGTCCTGTTTGGGTTTCTTCTCTGCTTTCAGGAAGGCCCAGTTAGGATATCCACATTGCTCTAGAGCCTGTCTTGTGTGGGATTTATCCTTCTGCCTGGCTCCTGAGTTAGTGGGGACGCTGTCTGCTCTGTGGTAGAGTCCTGATGACTCCTAACTTATGCTCCAAAGGGTGATGGGAGTCAAACTGCAAATACTGGTCTGTGTGGGTGGGTTTGCGGTACACCTCAGTTTGCAAATATCCTCTATCAGAGACTGAGACCTCACAGTCCAAGAAAGCCAACCTGCCATTTTTTTACATCTTCTCGTGTGAACTTGATGTATTTATCCACAGAGTTGATGTGGTCAGTAAAATGTTGGACTTCCTGAGATTTAATTTTAATCCAGGTGTCGTCAACATACCTGAACCAATGACTTGGTGGTGTCCCTGAAAAGGATGTCAAGGCTCTCTTTTCTACCTCCTCCATGTACAGGTTGGCACCAATAGGAGAAACGGGAGACCCCACAGCATGGGTGTGCTACGGGGTCTGCAGTTGCTGGAGCAGACTGTGTGATGAGGTGCAGAGAATGCTCTCCACCACACAGCAATAAAACTTGTCAGTGCTCCCAGGTCCAGCCCTCTGCAGCTTCCTTCATTCACAAACACACAGAGTCCTCCTCCCCGTGTATTTCCCGACCGATGCTCACGATCCTCTCAGAATATCTGAAGACCATTGATCTGGAAGGTTGAGTCCGGCATGTTCTTGTTAAGCCAGATTTCTGTTAGGCAAAGGACAGCACAGTTCTTCATCTCTGTAGAAACACTCATTCTCAGATGTAACAAGTTCATTTTATTATCCAGTGACATTGGTCAGAAAGAGAGTAGGAATCAGTGGTTTTTATAGCCTTTAGCTGGGGCACCCCCCCCCCCCCCC
>NC_056509.1:3992038-3992416 GCF_014905685.2 Nematolebias whitei
GGAAATACACGGGGAGGAGGACTCTGTGTGTTTGTGAATGAAGGAAGCTGCAGAGGGCTGGACCTGGGAGCACTGACAAGTTTTATTGCTGTGTGGTGGAGAGCATTCTCTGCACCTCATCACACAGTCTGCTCCAGCAACTGCAGACCCCGTAGCACACCCATGCTGTGGGGTCTCCCGTTTCTCCTATTGGTGCCAACCTGTACATGGAGGAGGTAGAAAAGAGAGCCTTGACATCCTTTTCAGGGACACCACCAAGTCATTGGTTCAGGTATGTTGACGACACCTGGATTAAAATTAAATCTCAGGAAGTCCAACATTTTACTGACCACATCCACAGAGTTGATGTGGTCAGTAAAATGTTGGACTTCCTGAGAT
>NC_056509.1:3992516-4010061 GCF_014905685.2 Nematolebias whitei
ACACACACACACACACACACACACACACACACACACACACACACACTTTCCCCTCTTCCTCCTGACTGTTGCTCCTCACACTCACTGTGTCATACTGCTGCACCATTCCATTGTCCTCAGGAGCCGCTGTCCACCAAGTGCGGATTTCAAACCGAACTGTCTCTGATGACCATCAGCTCGGTTGAGTTGTACCTGAGCTGCGAATCCAGCACTGAACCAGCACCTAAAACAGCCTCATGGGAATTAAAATAATGCTTAATCCTAGGAGCATGAGAAGCTGCTGCACTTTCTGTGCACCACCATAGCAACCAGCCACATGGTTACAAGATAAAATCAGTCATACCTCGTTAACAAGATAAAACATTAACGGTTAAACAAATTGTTATCAAACTTTAATAAAGTATTCATTGGATGTTTATATATGTCTGATTGGGAGTTAATCACGTTCAAGATAGCTACTACAACTAGTCAACATTTCTCCATCTCCATCTTCTACCCCTTATCCATAGTCAGGTTGCTGAGGCAAACCAGAGAAGATTCAAAACTCCTCCCCTGGGCCTCCAACCAGTGGGATTTACCTGGTAAACCTCTAAAGGGAGGTGTTCAGGAGGCTTTCTAATCAGATGATCGAACCACCTCAACTGATTTTTTTTGATGCAGAGAAGCAGCGAGAGAGGTAAAGAAGGGGTGGCACAGAGATTAGAGAAGGTAGGCATGTGATTGAAAGGGTATTGTTTCAATTCCCCAGACTGACAACATCAAAATGTGGATGGGAAAGGTGAAACACCCACACCTGCCTCCACCCTTATTTGCCCCAGTCTGGGCCCTTGAGCAAGGCCCTTAACCCCCACCATCTGCTCCCCTGCTCCACACAGAGGGCTGTGGTAGCTCAGTGATCTGTGGTTACATCAGGAAGGGCATCTGGTGTAATAACAATTGCCAAGTCTTCATGCGAGTTAGTTCACTGTGGTGAACCCTAAAGAAGGGAGCAACCGAAAGAAGAAAATAAATAAATAAATCTGTGAGAGGTAAAGAACATCCATCCATCCATCCATTATCTTCTACCTGCTTCTTCCATTTTGGGTCACGTGGGTCACCGGTGCCCATGCCCAGCAATCACTGTGTGAGGGGCGGGGTACACCCTGGACAGGTCTCCAGTCCATCACAGGGACACCTAGAGACTAATGAGACAAACAACCATTCACTCTCTCTCTCACCTAGGGACAATTCAGAGTTACCAATCAGTCTAGCATGCATGTTTATGGTATGTGGGAGGAAACTAGAGCACCCGGAGAAAACCCACGCATGCATGCAGAGAACATACAAACTCCACTCAAAAGGCCCCCAGACTAGGAGTTGAACCAGGGTAACCTGCTCGCTGAGAGGCAGCAACTCTACCAGTTGTGCCACCATGCAGCTTCCACTATTTGGTCTTCTCTGATTTTACTCTTTTTTTCTCTTTTTCACAACAGTCATTCTACACACAACCATCCGATGCTGTCTGGTCACGCTCTCTCCTGCCACAACCTTAAGGCTCACACAGACTCAGACGGTCCTCAGGCCATGCGGAAACTGTGCGCACTGTCAGCAGAGGGTTGAGACTTCATACTTGAGCATACACCCTGAGCGGCTGCAGCCAGCTCCACAGGCAAGGGGTGTTTACCTTCAGGAAAAATTGAGTTTTCCAACTGGTCATGTGCTGAAATGCCTACTGAATTTATTCACATGTCACAAAAAACAACAAAACGAGAGCTGGCAGCAAACCGCAGCGGCTTTATGTGCTTATATGTTGTTAATAAAAAGTTCTAAAAAAATGTTTTAAAAGGGGAGCGCTGGCCCTGCAGCCCACATGTCAGACCAGCCCACCAGGAAATCTCAAGACCCTCCTGCAGCCATGCTGGACCTGATTTTAATTTGCTCGTGTCGTGACAAATTCATTCATTTCTCACAATTTCAGTCATAGTGTCAATGGACGAGGAGGAAGAGATCACTTGCCTCTTGGGAAAAAAACAAAAGAAAAGGCCGTTAAACCAGACCAGGGATGAAGAAGGGGAATTTAATACTTTGGTGTTGCATACCAAACAGTCTGTCGCCAGGCTGTTTATTGTGCGACACAGAGTGCGCATACGCAGTCATAAAAATTGATCTTTGCATGGACATACCCTGCGAGCGTCCGCTTCAACTCTAATCCGGTAAGCACTGACTTCCACAGACTACCATCCATGTGAGTCTGTGTGTGCCTTAACAGTCTCCAATCTCCCTCAGGTTTCCTCTTCTGCGCAGAATGTAGTCAACCTGCGTACTCCTTCCTCCACTCTTATAGGTCACTCTATGCTCCTCCTTTTTTTGGAAATAAGTGTCGACTACATCCATTTCCATTCTCTTGGCAAAGCCCACCACCATCTGTCCTTCCTGGTTTCTTTCCTTGACACCAAACCTACCATCACTTCATCATCCCCCCTGTTTCCTTCACCAACATGTCCATTCAGGTCTGCTCCAATCACCACTTTCTCCTCCCTGGGAATACTCTATATCACTTCATCCAGATCTTTCCAAAATGTATCTTTCTCCTCCACATCACATCCAACCTGTGGAGCATAACCACTGACAACATTTAGCATCAGACCTTCTACTTCTGCCTTCAGGCACATCACCCTATCTGACACTCTTTTCTCCTCTACTACATTCTTTGCCAACTCCTCCTTCAGGACCACCCCTACTCCATTTCTCTTTCTATCTACACCATGGTTAAACAGTTGGAACCCTGCTCCAATACTGCGAGCCTTGCTGCCCTTCCACTTGGTCTCTTGGACACGTAAAACATCTACCTTCCTTCTTTGCATCATGTCAGCCAGCTCTCTACCTTTGCCTGTCGTTGTCCCCACATTTAGAGTTGCAACCCTCAGTCCTACATTCTTCACTTTCCTCTTCTCCCTCTGTCTCCTGACACGTTTCTTCCTTTTGGTCTTCGACTAACAGTAGCACAATTTCCACCGACACTCCGTTTGTCAACAGCACCAGTGGCAGTCATTGTTAACCCGGGCCTTGCTCGATCTGGTATGGTTTTGCTTTGATGAACTGGCATTATAGTTTTGGCCAAAGTGTTTTATGTCGGATGCCCTTCCTGACACAACCCTCATCCTTTACCCGGGCTTGAGACTGGCACAAGAAATACATTGGCTTGTGCTCCCTAGTGGCTGGTTTATGAATATGAACTGTTGAAGTTCAAAAATTGCATAATGATTTACTCTCCGGGCAGCACGGTGGCGCAACTGGTAGAGCTGCTGCCTCTCAGCGAGCAGGTCCCTGGTTCAAACCCCGGTCCAGGGGCCTTTCTGGGTGGAGTTTGCATGTTCTCTCCGTGCATGCGTGGGTTTTCTCCGGGTACTCCGGTTTCCTCCCACAGTCCAAAAACATGCATGTTAGACTGATTGGTAACTCTAAATCGTCCCTAGGTGTGAGTGAGAGAGTGAATGGTTGTTTGTCTCGTTTGTCTCTATGTGTCCCTGTGATGGACTTGCGACCCGTCCAGGGTGTACCCCGCCCCTCGCACAGTGATTGCTGGACATGGGCACCAGCGACCCCCGTGACCCAAAATGGAATAAACGGGTAAAGAAAATGGATGGATGGATGGATTTACTCTCCAAAAATGTACGGAAAAGATGTCTGTAATAAAATGCTGATTTTTTTTTCTTATTGAACCCCACATTTCCCAGGGAAAATCTCTCTGGGAAATGTGACCAACAAACAGTCACATAGTAATTAAATGGAGTGCAGAATCGAAGATTTTTGCCTCAAGGACTTTATGTAGTTGATTTGTTCGGGTTGTTCGGTGAATCACTTCAGCCCCAGTAACAATTGTAGAACTGTGTCATGACATAACCTTGGAGTTTTAGAGATTAAATTGACCATTTCATGATGGTCCAAGTGGGCAGCATTTCATGTCAGAGTTTCAGACACATATCATCTCATGTTAAGAAATAATGAAGTGCTGCTTTGGACAAACCTTAAAAACAACACAATCTAATGTAATGCTGCAATAAAATATATTCACAGCTTAGTTTGACCACAAGAAAGAAATTAGTAATAAATAAAATCAAGTTTCTTAATGTCTACACCAGTGAGGCGTGCGCATCACTGTGAGAGCAGCACTTTGAACTGTCTCTGTGCTGTGTGAACTGTGAGACACATTGTAATTAGATGTTTGTTTGTTTGCATATATGTGCTCCGGATGGACAAAATTTCCCTTCATTCCTCCTTCCTGTCTGAAAGTAAAGAGGCTGATGTAAACACTGTAAATCCACAAGTAAAATATAAGTACCAGCTTCTCTCTGCTGGAGTCACTGCTCGTCTATTTCCATGTATCAAATGATCCCTTTGCATGTGTCTTTGCTATTCTCTCACTCAGCTTTGTGAACAAAGTATATATTTGTTCCTCTGTAAGACGTCACTCAGCAGGGTGGAGATGTACACAGTTATGTTTGATTTGCTAAACAATGTTGGAGCGCTGGATGTGCTTTGATCTAGCTTGTGATTTCTTTTTAGATAAGCTGAACTTCTGCATGCAACAATAACAGTTAAAGCACTTTTTTGTAAACTACAAACAACACAGTCCTGATGAAGGAGCCTGTTAGCTTTAATCAATTTCCCCCTCAGATCATGAATGGATCACAGCAGAATTACTTCACCAGCAGCTAGCTACATTTACTTTTTTGGTCAGATATTATACATACAGTGACAAAAAACAGTTAAGCTTGCAAATGAAGGTGTGGAAATGAGCAAAATGCCACAAGTTTAAAGGTCACATGACTGTATTTTACTGATCACAGAGTCCAATCAGATGGATAGCAACTGTCAATACTGGCGCGTTGCTGGTGTAAAGGACCCTGCATACTCCATTCAAAGCTGAAAAATCAGTTCTCATTGATGTAGTTGTGTGACGAAAATTGTGTCGTTTTGTTCTCAGAGTAGCTTCGCTTGCACCTTCTCGATACAAGGCCCAGGCTGAACCTTTTCTTTCAGGAGTATGTGCCAAGTATTGTTACTGGTCAGAAGTTTGTGTGTGTGTTTGTTAATGCAGAAAAGCACTCAGACATTCAGCTGTACGACTCTTCAAAACACACTAAGATAGTCAAATGGCCAAAACTTTCTGGATGGAGATCGTGCAGACGGGCAGCGCGGTGGCGCAATTGGTAGAGCTGCTACCTCTCAGCGAGCAGGTCCTTGGTTCAAACCCCGGTCCAGGGGCCTTTCTGGGTGGAGTTTGCATGTTCTCTCCATGCATGCGTGGGTTTTCTCCGGGTGCTCCGGTTTCCTCCCAAAGACCAAAAACATGCATGTTAGGCTGATTGGTAACTCTAAATTGTCCCTAGGTGTGAGTGAGAGAGTGAATGGTTGTTTGTCTCATTTGTCTCTATGTGTCCCTGTGATGGACTGGAGACCTGTTCAGGGTGTACCCTGCCTCTCGCACAGTGATTGCTGGATATGGGCACCAGCGACCCCCGTGACCCAAAATGGAAGAAGCGGGTAAAAGATAATGGATGTATGGATGGATGGAGATCGTGCAGACATTGTGCACAGAGGAGTCTGTCTTTTGAAAAGTGTGGCACTTTCTTCAGGACAGAGTTGTCACTAAATGGCAGATGCAGGGACGGAGTTAATACTCTGTCTGGAAGAAACCCATGCAGTGACGTATACTGCAGTGGGAGACGTTTCCAAGAGCTCTGCACCTATGTCTCATGGAATTTGAAAGGTGTGTGTGAAAACAAACGTCCCCCAACCACAAAATCACAAGTCAACTGTTTGGCTTCAGATGGAGTATGCTGGGTCCTTAAGACCCCAGTTCTGGATAAAAGTGATTCTGTACAGACAGTGGTTGTATCCCCTCCTGCAGCCCACAGCTTCCAGATCCATCAGATCTACACTGGGACAAAGTTGATGTCCTAATTGATCCCACCGTGGATGGGAATCTTTAGGAACCTTATAATTTGATTACAATTTATAAGGTGGCAATGCCATTATAAAACCTACTTGATGCATCCATAATCACACTTCAATCAAAACCCTGATCATATACTCTCACAGATCTTATAGAAGCTATGTATTGTGGTCTACACTGTAAGAAGAAATAATTTCCATCCTAACAAGATTTTGGTGAGGATTTGGACTGAAGGAATCAAAGTGCTGAATACAGAGACATAAGATTCTGTGTTGATGGATGTCCATGCATCACATGTTAGAGCTATCTGACCAGCTCTATTGAGTGTTTCCATCACTGTATTTTGGTCCTCTTGTAAAATGTGAGAATGCTGTGTTAGAAAAGTTGACATTTGGTCATCTTCTATCACGGTTTCTAAAGCAGCAACGTGAGGTACTCCCAGATCGTCAATGTTTGACTCATCAATTTAATTCCCCTTGTAATTGCTACAAATCTGTACATCATCCTTGTTTTTAAAAATGGGCACCAGCACACTTCTTCTCCATTCCTCAGTCATTTTCTCACCCTTGAGTTTGCCATTGAATATTTGAGTCAAAAACCTCACTGCTATCTTTCCAAGACATTTCCAAACTGCCACTGGTTTGCCATCAGGTCCTACTGCCTTCCCCTTCTTCATTCTTTCCAGAGCTTTCTGAACTTCACCCTCATTAATCTTTCCCACTTCCTGGTCCACAGCTTCAAAGGCCTCTACTTTTTTCTTTCTTTCATTCTGTTCATTATAAAGCCCCTCAAAGTACTCCTTCCATCTTCCCATCACACTCTCCTCAATTGTTAGAACATTACCATTCCTATCTTTAAAAAGCCTAACCTGCTGCACATTCTTTCCAGCCTGATCCCTCTGTCTCACCAATAGCTACAAGCCCTTTTTGTTCTCTTTAGTGTCCAGCCTCCAATACAACTCATCGTACACCCTCTGCCTTTCCTTAGCTACCTCCCTCTTTTCTCTATGTCCCACCTCCTTATATTCCTGTCTCCTTTCTTCAGGCCTCTCAATGTCATATTTCTTTTTGGCTAATCTCTTTCTTTGAACAGCTTCCTGCACTTCACTATTCCACCACCAGGTTTCCTGATCATCCATTATCTGTCCAGATGACACACCAAGTACCTTCCTACCTGTCTCTCTAATTACTGTTGCTGTAGTAGTCCAGTCATCTGGAAGCTCTTTCTTACCACCCGGATTCTTTAACAGCTCCTCTCTGAATTTCTCACAACATTCTTCTTTTTTCAGTTTCCACCATTAGTACTTCTTTGATTTGACTCTTTTTCTCTTCTTCACAACAACAGTCATTCTACACACAACCATCTGATGCTGTCTGGCCACGCTCTCCCCCGCCACAACCTTACAGTCTCCAATCTCCCTCAGGTTTCCTCTTCTACACAGAATGTAGTCGACCTGCGTACTCCTTCCTCCACTCTTATAGGTCACTCTTATGTTCCTCCCTCTTTTGGAAATAAGTGTTGACTACAGCCATTTCCATTCTCTTGGTAAAATTCACCACCATCTGTCCTTCCTGGTTTCTTTCCTTGACACCAAACCTACCCATCACTTCCTCATCCTCTGTTTCCTTCACCAACATGTCCATTCAGGACTGCTCCCATCACCACTCTCTCCTCCCTGGGAATACTCTCTATCACTTCATCCAGATCTTTCCAAAATGTATCTTTCTCCTCCACATCACATCCAACCTGTGGAGCATAACCACTGACAACATTTAGCATCAGACCTTCTACTTCTACCTTCAGGCACATCACCCTATCTGACACTTTTTTTCACCCCTACTCCATTTCTCTTTCTATCCACACCATGGTAAAACAGTTTGAACCCTGCTCCAATGCTGCGAGCCTTGCTGCCCTTCCACTTGGTCTCTTGGACACATAAAACATCTACCTTCCTGTGAGGGTGCTGCAAAGCATTTGTGGTTTGGTATGGGGGCTTTCTTTAAAGATGGATAGCTTATACTGTATTCCTGTCTGACCACTGATGCTGTAACCCTGTGTCAGAACTTGTGACAGGTGAGATGTTTGTACAATTTTTTCTGAAGCAATTAAAAGAAAAGAAAAACATTCAGAGCTCTAGAAAACTGCTGAAGCCTGTTGTTTCCTTTCCCCCTCCTCATGACTGCTGGTTTTTCATCCTGTTGGAGGGTTCTACAATTCAAATCCTCACACTTCCTTCTCTGCATCATGTCAGCCAGCTCTCTACCTTTGCCTGTCATTGTCCCCACATTTAGAGTTGCAACCCTCAGTCCTACATTCTTCACTTTCCTCGTCTCCCTCTGTCTCCTGACACGTTTCCCTCCTCGTGGTCTTCAACTAACAGCAGCACATTTTCCGCTGGCACCCTGTTTGTCAACAGCACTGGTGGCGGTCGTTGTTAACCCAGGCCTTGACCAACCCAGTATGGTTTTGCTTTGATGAACTCTAATTATAGTTTTGGCAAAAGTGTTTTACATTGGATGCACTTCCTGACACAACCCTCACCATTTGCCCGGGCTTGGGACCAGCACGTGATACACTGGCATGTGCTCCCTAGTGGCTGGTTTAATGAGGATTTAATTCAATTCAATTCAATTCAAAAATACTTTATTAATCCCAAAGGGAAATTATTTGTTGTTGCAACTCATTATCCTCATTTCATTAAGAGATGTTATAGATACTGATGACTGTAGACAGAAAGGATCTCTTGTAAAGGTCCATCCCACAGTGGATCCTAAGAAACTGGCCGCAGATGCCGTCTGATCCCTCCACCCAGACTCGGCTGGCCTCTCGGTTCCCCCGAGCTGTAGGACCGCCCGAATGCCAGGCAGAACTCCTCCCAGAGCGATGGCCACTCCTCCCAGCAGTCTGCCGAGCTCCTCGCCACTGCGGACAGCCAACTGTAGGTGCTGAGGGACGATCCTGTCCTTCTGCTGTTATGAGCCATGTTTCCTGCTAGTTCCAGGATCTCAGTGGTCAGGCACTCGAGAACAGCTGGCAGGGAGATGAGAATGTGTCCACAGAACATCCTTTTCAACTCATTTGAGATTTGGGGCTGTAGTTGAGATATTTTTTGAGCTTTTGAGATGTTAATCAGCTGCTGATGGTTGTAGAAAAACTGACTTGTTGACATGGTTACGCATCATAACAAATGTCCAAAACTAAAAAAGTTTCAGTAAAAATCCTTCTAGCTGCACAGCATCTGATACCAGAGGAAACAATCATCCAAAAAATGTGATTTACATCCAGAAAAAGAGGAATTAAAGTTTCCAAAAGTAAAATCTCAGAATGAAAGTTATAATTACAAAAGGCAGATTTTCAGCGTGGCTGACGGAAGCCTAGCAAAACACTAATGCTAACTACAGGTGGGATTCTCTCAAATAATTTGAAAATTTCTTGACTCAACCACCTTCAGTGGTGATGTGAACCATTTGATTCCATATAGTTTTGGCAGTGGGTGGCACTGTAGCACAGTTGGTAGAGCTGTTGCTTCTCAGTGAGCAGGTCACCGGTTCAAATCCCAGCCTAGGAGTTCCACCCTTTCTGGGTGGAGTTTGTATGTTCTTTCCGTGCATGCGTGGGTTTTCTCGAGAGTACTCCCAATTTCCTCCCACAGAGACAAAAACATGCATGTTAGACTGATTGGTAACTCTAAATTGTCCATAGGTGTGAGTGAAAGAGTGAATGGTTGTTTGTCTCGTTTGTCTCTATGTGTCCTCTATGTGTCCCTGTGATGGACTGGAGACCTGTCCAGGGTGTTCCCCACCTCTCAGACAGTGATAGCTGGACATTGGGTACTGGTGACCTGCGCAACTTGAAAAGGATGAAGCTGTTAAAGAATGGATGGATGGATGGATGGATGGATGGATGGATGGATAGATGGATAGATGGATGGATGGATGGATGGATGTGAATGGACCATAAGAGTCCTGCATGGCTCCTTTGGCCATTATAAGTTGCTGTGTGTGGAGATTGCATGTCATATGTTTTCACTGTGTGTCAGAAATACTCCCTATGATTAAAACAAACCTGGCAGGACTTGTTTCAGGTATTGCGCATGTTGCTGTCTTTGCTTTCCCCCCATTTTTTCAATGCATAAGCAAAACCCAGCCATTATGATTATGGAAGACACATTTAAGTTGAATGGTAAATTTACTTGTGCATTTAATTTTAGTTTGAAACCTGCAGATACTTAAATCAGCATTATCTTTGTTAATTGTGTGAATGCTGAGTCAGCATAGTTTACCTTTTTGAAAGTTTCTTGTGTAAATTTTTGGACTGTAATTACTTCAACCCCCTCTCAGCTAGTTCTGTCATTAGTTTTATTTATATAAACATTCTGTTCATTCAGGACAGACTCCTGGTTTTAATCTGAAAAATGTGCCTGTTTTTTTTTCCCATTGAAAGGCTTTTCTCTCTTTATAAATAAGTTTGTCTTTTTTTGTCTCCTTATGCTTCCTCTTTTTTGTGACACCAAAACTTTACTTTTTTCCATCTTTTAATTTATTCTATATTCCTAATGGTACTTTTTTGTGCGTTTGTTCTTCATTAAATTTTTCAAATAACATTTAAAGTTCAGCTATCTTTCATCTTATTTGACTGATTTCAGCAAAGTCATTCAGCATTCATGCTATATTTTCTCAAAAAATGCACATTTTTTAAGTTTCTGATGCATTTACACCATTCAGGTATTTCTAGATAATCATCCCAAGTTCAGACATTGAAATATAAATCCTGACAGTTTTTTTTTTTTTTTTAAAGATAGCTCTGACTAAACATAGCTCTGGTTTAGTATAATGACAGGCTGCACTTTCCCTCACGTTTGCTCTGAGGTGAGCATGACTACAGCTGGCGTCACAGTCCCCACATAGACCTGCACACGGGTGTCCAAAACACACGGTTCTTTGTGTCCTCTCAGCTGCCATTGTTGCATTTTATCTCCTCTGGACATGAGGATTAAAGACATACAGGCCCTTTTCAAATAAATTAGAAAATCATGGAAAAGTTGTTTAACTTCCATAATTCCATTCAAAGGGTTAATCTTTAATAGATGATAGATTCAGGACCACAATTTAAACAATTTCAAATATTTATTTGTTTATTTTTACATAGTTACTTTACCAAGATCTGTAATATAAGATGGAGCTAGGTTGTTGAGAGCTTTGTAGGTTAGAAGTAAGATTTTGAATTCTATTCTGGATTGGACAGGGAGCCAATGGAGAGAAGCTAAAACTGGAGAAATATGATCTCTCCCAGTAACTCCAGTTAAGACTCTGGCAGCAGCATTTTGGATCATCTGAAGACGTTTTAAAGAAGTATTTGGACATCCAGATAATGAACCATTGCAATAGTCCAGTCTAGACGTGACAAATGCATGGACCAGTTTTTCTGCATCATTTTTAGATCAGATGTTTCTAATGTTAGTGATATTACGCAGGTGGAAGAATGTGGTTCTAGTAACATTTTTAATGTGGGGGATAAAAGACATGTCCTGATCAAAAATAACACCAAGATTTTTAACATTAGAGCTGGAGGACAGATGAATGCCATCTAATGAGGGAGAAAGACTGAAAAATTCATTCCTAAGGTGCTCAGGTCCAAAAACCAAAACCTCAGTCTTGTCTGTTCAACAGGAGAAAATTAAGGGTCATCCAGGTTTTTATGTCTTTAAGACATGCTTGTAGTCTAAGTAGCTGATTGGATTCATTGGGTTTAATGGACAAATATAATTGTGTGTCATCAAAATAACAATTAAAATTTATCCCATGCTGTTTAATAACTTTACCTAATGGAAGCATATATAAGTAAAGAGTATTGGCCCAAGCAATGAGCCCTGAGGAACTCCATGACTAACTTTGGTGTATGAAGAAGATTTATTATTTACATTTACAAACTGGAATCTATCAGATAGATATGATTTAAACCATTTTAGAGCTGTTCCTGTAATCCCAACATCATATTCAAGCCTCTGTAGTAAAATATTGTGATCAACTGTATCAAATGCAGCACTGAGGTCTAACAGGACCAGTATAGACACAAGTCCATTGTCTGAGGCCATGAGAATATCATTAGTTACTTTTACTAGTGCTGTCTCTGTGCTATGATGAGCTCTAAACCCTGACTGAAACTCTTCAAACAGATTATTTCTTTGTAGATGTTCATGCAACTGACCTGCAACTATTTTCTCTAGAATTTTTGAGATGAAAGTTAGATTAGATATAGGTCTATAGTTGGCCAGAATTTCTGAATCAAGGTCAGACTTCTTAAGTAAAGGTTTAATTACAGCAACCTTAAAGCTCTGTGGTACATAACCATTCATTAAAGACAAATTAAGTAGATCCAAAATGTGGACATTAATTAAGGGAAATACCTCTTTAAACAGTCTGGTTGGGATGGGATCTAGCAGGCATGTGGATGGTTTGGATGAGGTTATTATTTTTGACAATTCAGAGAGTTCAACAGGACAAAAACTGTCCAAACATAAATCAGGCTCTAGTGAAATTTTTAAAGTTGCTTCATTTGACAGAGGACTAGAGATAGTAGAAGGAAGGATGGTTTGAATTTTCTCTCTAATTGAAATAATTTTATTCATAAAGAATCTCATGAAGTCATCACTACTTATAGTTTTAGGGATACATGGTTCAACAGAAATGGGATTTTAATTAGTCTAGCAAAAATACTAAACAGAAACCTAGGGTTATTTTTATTCTCCTCTATTAAAGATGAGTAATATAAAGTTCTAGCTTTACGGAGAGCTTTTTTATATGTTAGCAGACTATCTTTCCAACTTAAATAAAATTCTTCAACATTAGTAGAGCGCCAGACAGCACGGTGGCGCAACTGGTAGAGCTGCTGCCTCTCAGCGAGCAGCTCCTTGGTTCAAACCCCGGTCCAGGGGCCTTTCTGGGTGGAGTTTGCATGCGTGGGTTTTCTCCGGGTGCTCCGTTTTCCTCCCACAGACCAAAAACATGCATGTTAGGCTGATTGGTAACTCTAAATTGTCCCTAGGTGTGAGTGAGAGAGTGAATGGTTGTTTGTCTCGTTTGTCTCTATGTGGCCCTGTGATGGACTTGCGAACCGTCCCTCGCACAGTGATTGCTGGACATGGGCACCGGCGACCCCCTTGACCCAAAATGGAATAAGCGGGTAAAGAAAATGGATGGATGGATAGTAGAGCGCCATTTTCTGTCCTGGTTTCTAGATGCTGCTTTAAAGTACGTAACTCAGAATTGAACCAAGGAGCCTCTGATTGATTACTTTCTTTCTCAGTGGATCAATTTTATCAAGTGAAGTTTGCATTGAAGTTGTAAGATGATCAACTAGATGATCTAAGTCTCTGTTCTCTGATGCATTACTCTGCAAGACAGAGGAAAACATTGATGGAAGAGATTGTTTAAATTTGGTTACAGCATTTTCTGATAATCACCTGCTGAGATGAAATTTATTCTCAGTGACTGTGTAGTCATTTAATGTAAACTCAAAGGTTATTAAAAAATGGTCAGACAGAACAGGGTTTTGAGGAACTATTACCAAGTCCTTAATCTCTATACCATAGGTCAGAACTAAATCAAGAGTGTGATGATAAGAATGAGTAGATGTGCGGACGTTTTGGGTAAAACCAAATGAGTCTATTAAATTATTAAAGGCTATGCTTAAACTATCACTCTCAACATCTACATGAATATTGAAATCACCCATTATGATGATTTTATCAGTATTTAATAATAAGTCAGTTAATAATTCTGAGAATTCAGACAAAAACTGAGAGTAAGTGCCTGATGGACGATATATAACAACTAGGAAAAGTGGCTTTTCTGATTTCCATTTTGGATGAGAAAGACCGAGGGACAGTGATTCAAAAGAATCATAACTAATAACTGGTTTGGCATTAATCAATAATCCTGACTGAAAAATAGAAGCTACTCCTCCACCTCGGCCAGTTGTTCTAGGAACATGAAAATTTAAATAATTAACAGGAGTGGATTCATTTATACCAACAAAATCCTCCTGTTGTTGCCAAGTTTCTGTCAGACAGAATAAATCAATATGATGATCGGTTATCAGTTCATTCACTAACAGGGATTTAGAGGAAAGAGATCTGATGTTCAATAATCCACATTTAATGCTTTTATGATTTTGCTCTGGTAAAGTAAATGTGTTTATTTTCATCAGATTTTTATGGTTTATATTTTTAGAGCTGATTTTTGGTTTATTTAATTTGAGCCGTGGGTGAGTTGACACTGTTTCAATGTGTGTGTGGGTGGGTAACAGAAGAGAAGCAGCAGAGAGGTGTGGAGGACTACAACTCTGCTTCCTGGACTGGACCCTGGGTTGTCAATAATTTGGGGGATAAACAAAATCAGCCATATTTCTAGAAAGAAGAGCGGCTCTGTCCAAAGTGGGATGGATGCCATCTCTCCGCATCAGACCAGGTTTTCCCCAGAAAGAACTCCAGTTATCTATGTAGCCCACGTTGTTGTCAGAACACCACCTGGACACCCAGCGGTTAAACGACGACATACGGCTAAACATGTCATCGCTGGTCAGGTTGGGGAGGGGGCCGGAGAAAACTACAGAGTCCGACATGGTTTTAGCAAAGTCACACACTGAAGCAACATTAAATTTAGTGACCTCCGATTGGCGTAACCGGGTGTCATTACTGCCGACGTGAATAACAATCTTACTGTATTTAGCCTTAGCCTTAGTCAGCAGTTTCAGATAAGATTCTATGTCGCCCGCTCTGGCCCCCGGAATGCATTTGACTATGGCCGCTGGAGTCCCTAAAGCCACGTTTCGGACTTAGGAGCTTCCAATAACCAGGGTCTGCTTCTCAGCGGGTGTGTCACTGAGCGAGGAAAATCTATTAGAAACATGAACGGGTCAGTGGTGAACTGGGGGCTTAGCCTTAGCACTACGCTTGCTCCGGACTGTACTTCAATTTAAACAGCAGAGCCTCAATGTGTGTGCATGTCATGACTCTGCAATGCATGTGCATCGTGCACTGTCCACTTGGCCACTGGAACTAAGGATCACCCATGGTTTAAGTGGTGATTCATTCAGGCGCAGAGAGTGAAAAGCCTAAGACACAAAAAGTGCAAAATTAATACTACTGTAATAATAATTACAAAAGTGAAAATAATAAAAAACAAACAAGTTTTTAACGTTCTTTTTTTTTTTTTTTAAGTAACACTAATCACCACACACGTGTCACAGTACTGTTTTGTTTAGAGATCACACTGAAAGTAAACCTCATCCAGTGTGGTCTAAGTTAAATACAATAATATAATACAATCAGAGTCTGAATAGTCTTACAGTTTAACAGTATTCATCATAAACAACACGTAACAGTAGTGTTTTGAAGGTGCAACGACCAAACGTCATGCAGTTTTTAGCCTCTGTAGTTTGAGAAAAGGTGTGTATGTGTATGTGTATATGTTCACGTACCTTTGTGAGAACTATGGTTTTCTGGTCATTGACGCTGAAAATCAGCAGATCCTGCACCCATCTATTAATAAATTGAAGGTGAGTTTCAAGAGTTTATAATTCTTGAACTGCTGAATGTGTAGGCGTTCACTTCACAAACAAGGTAGCTTAACAAATCTGGAAATGTTAATGGCGGTAGCTTGTTCAAATCACTTGTCCTCGCACGGTGTTCGTATGGATCAAGCCCATTAATTACCTTTATTTTCTCTATGTAGCGCTCCTTTGCATCCTGTTGAGTTTTTCAACGTAAGGAGCCTTGCACTTGCTCTTTCGACGTCTATTTCTGTTGCTTGTGTTTTGCGAATCCTTAAAAATGCCGACCACAATCCCAGAATGCAATGCGCCATCACATGGTTGCGCATTCTCTATAAGGGTCAACATTTAATGATGATGAACTCCACCAATGGTGACCTGTTTGTTCACAATAGCAGCATTCCGGCTCCAGCTATTGCTGATGTAAACACTAGAGCTTGACTGATAGATCAATAGGGCTGAAATTTTAGGCCGATATAGGCTTTTTTTTTACATGTCTGTATCGGTGATTATTGTCCCATTATGCACCGATATAAACACTGGGAACAAACCGTGCCCTGACTGGCAAAATGTGTAATTGCACAGTGTATCCAGCAGAGGGTGCATTTGGACAACTTTCAAGTCATGGCCATTTACTTTAAGTTTCACTTTCACATTCAGCTTAGCTGAAGCATGAAACAACTGTGTAGCGGATTTTGCTGAACGGAACAAAGTAAGTTTATTTTAACTGATCTGTAAAATACATGGACGTCAGAAGCATCTGCAATGTGTGTGTGTGTGGGGGGGGGACACTATAGTGTGTGTGTGTGTGTGTGTGTGTGTGTGTGCGCGCGCGCGCGCGCGCGCGTGCGCACACCAGTGTACAAAGTATTGTAGATTAGTGTACAAAAAAAGCAACACTTTATCTAGATTTCCTTACTTTAATTCCAATTAAAGCATGTTTCTCACCAAGTTTGTGTAAATTCAGCTGTTTTAAACACATTTGAACTTTAATACATTTTAACACAGAGCGTCAGGTTGGCACTATTTGTGTTTATAGAGAAATAAAAATCATCACCACTAGACTTTTTTACTTGTGTTCAACACTGCTCATCTAAATGATGTTTCTCATGAAGCTTGAGGACAAGGTGTGGGGTTTTAAAGACATTTCAACTTTAATGCACCTGAACACACCACATCCCTTACACCTGCAGCATCTTACAGCGTCACAGTTACTGCTAAGCTAAGATGCTACAGACGTAGCGCTGCACTTCTCTCAAGCATACTCCTAACCATGTATACTGTATATGTTCATGATCAACCCCTTGGTCAACAACTGCCCGCACTAAACTTGCTACACTGGTGAGCGAGCAACACAGAGGTGTCTCCATCTCCTCCACCTGTGAGCATTTTCTGACGAGGCAGGAGACACAAAGGAGAAAAAGTACAGGCTGGTGGAGAGTTGGAGGTAGCCAGGAAAACCTGGAGTGGATTTTTAGTGGTTTGAGGATTCTCCTATTGTTCAATTTATTTATTTTTTTCATTGACCCTTTATTTATCCAGGTAGTCTCATTGAGCCACGATAACTCATTTTCAAGAGAGACCATACCATACCATACCAATTTATTTATAAAGCACTTTAAACAGTGACAAAGCACACCAAAGTGCTGTACAGGGACAAACAAAACAAGCACATAGCAACAGATTACATAACAGGACACCAAAAAGTAGAAACCAACAAAAACAATAATGGATAACAACAACAACCGCAACATGACCAACACAGTGTGATGCACACAGACTCAGCACAGATCACACAGTGCTGAAAGCCAGGGGATAAAAGTGTGTTTTTAAGCGAGATTTAAAAACTGTGAGGGAGGGGGCCTGTCTAACGAGCAGAGGTAACTCATTCCAAAGTCTTGGGCCTGCTACAGAGAAGGCCCTGTCACATCTGCGCTTGAGGCGGGTTCCTGGGACTGTTAGGAGTAACTGGTCTGCTGATCTGAGAGAACGTGGTGGGACATACGGCTGGAGCAGATCAGTAAGATAGGAGGGGGCAGAGCTGTTTAGTGATTT
>NC_056509.1:4010161-4013498 GCF_014905685.2 Nematolebias whitei
TGGAGCAGATCAGTAAGATAGGAGGGGGCAGAGCTGTTTAGTGATTTATAGACATACAAGAGTATTTTGAATTTGATTCTAAGGTGAACCGGAAGCCAGTGTAGGGAGGCCAAAACAGGTGTAATGTGCTCTCTTTTGCTTGTGCTGGTCAAAAACCGGGCTGCTGCATTTTGGACCAGTTGGAGTCTAGCTATGGAGGTCTGACTGATACCAAAAAGGAGTGAGTTGCAATAGTCGAGCCTGGATGTAATGAATGCATGAATTACTGTCTCCAGGTTATTTTTGGACAATATGGGCTTCAGCTTAGACAGACGCCTCAGCTTGAAAAAGCAGGATTTAACAATCATATTTACATGATTGTTGAGTTTCAGACAAGGGTCAAGTATCACTCCTAGATTAGTGACTCTTTGTTTCACTAACGGTGACAGAACGGATAGGTCGATGCAGTGGTTGGTGATTGTGTCATTGGGAGGAAACAGCATAACTTCAAATTTCTTCTCGTTGAAACTCAAGAAATTTAAAGCCATCCAATCTCTGATGTCAGCCAGGCAGTCCAGTAACGGTTGAATAGAGTGAGTACCGTTGAGTGTGAGGGGGAAGTAGATTTGGCAGTCGTCGGCGTAGAAATGAAAAGGTATGTTATGTTTCCTGAAAATAGCACCTAGTGGCAGCAGGTATAAAGAAAATAAAAGAGGACCAAGGATGGACCCTTGCAGTACCCCCCATTTAAGCGCTGCCGAGGCTAAACTAAAATCTTTGATGGAGACACAAAAGGACCTGTCAGCGAGGTAAGATCTAAACCATTCGAGGGCTGACCCAGTGATGCCCACCCACTGCTCTAACCTCGCAATGAGGATCTCATGGTCGATTGTACCAAAGGCAGATGTGAGGTCCAGTAAGAGAAGGAGCACAGAATCACCAGCATCTGTGAATAGGAGAATGTTGTTAAAAACCTTGAGTAGAGCAGTTTCAGTGCTGTGGAGAGGTTTAAAGCCAGACTGGAATAGCTCTAAGATGGCATTAGCCTCTAAAAAGCATTTCAGCTGGGACTCCACTATTTTTTCCAGTAGTTTAGCGACAAATGGGAGTCTGGAGACAGGCCGGAAGTTGGACATGACTGAGGGGTCAAGGCTAGGTTTTTTGAGGAGAGGTTGGACAGCAGCACGTTTAAAAGTTATTGGTACCACACCTGAGGCTAAGCTGCTGTTCACAATGCCAAGAACAGGAGGGCCCAGAACAGGAAGAAGCTCCTTAAGGAGTCGAGGGGGGACAACGTCAAAAGGGGAGCCAGATGGCTTCATGCCGCACATGACCTGCTCCAGGGAAGACAGAGAGATGGGCTCGAAGTGGTCAAGAACAGCAACACAATGAGATGGGATGGACGGATCATGAGCAGGTGGAGAAATGAGTGTTTGCAACTTTTTCAGAAAAGAAATGGAGGAAGTTTTCACACAGCTCAGTTGAGGCTTCTAGAGGTGAAGGTTCACTGAGGTGTAGAACTGAGTTCAGGGTGGAAAAAAGGGCTCGGGGGTTGTGGGAGTTTGAGGCAATTATTGCCGAAAAGAACTTTGATTTGGCAGCTTTAACTGCCTTCTGATAATGACGCCAACTCTCCTTTAGGATTTGAAAAGAAACCTGCAGCCTGTCTTTCCTCCACCTGCATTCTGCTCTCCTACACTGCTGTCTAACGACTTGAGTGATGTCATTAAGCCATGGTTCTGATAAAAGTTTTGTTTTCCTGGTTTTAACGGGAGCAACACGGTCCAGAATATTTAAGCAAACAGAGTTAAGCTGAGAGGTTAGCTCCTCGGTGGAGAGAGACACTGAGAGCTGATCGATCCTCTCAGAGCTAAAAGCTTCAGTAAAACGTGCAGCAGTGAAACGGTTAATGGTGCGTGAAGTACGTGCAGAATCACATGACTTAGCAGTAGGACAAGGCGGGATGATATCAAACAAGACAGGCATGTGGTCTGAGAGAACGTTGTCACCGATTACCACATTACAAACAGAGACATCACGTGTTAAAATGAGATCCAGAGTGTGACCGTGTTGTTGGGTGGGAGCATTTACATGTTGAGTTAAATTAAATGAGTCCAACAAATCAAGGAAGTCCTTCACTAACGGCTTCTCCTGACAACAGACGTGAATATTAAAGTCACCAACGATAATAAAGTGATCATATCTTGGTGTGATGTAAACCAGAAAATCAGAGAATTCACTTATGATGTCCTTGGAACGAGGGGGGCGATAAACAATCGCACACAGAACGGGAGGAGAATGTCTGAGTTCAAAAGCACTATGGGTGTTGTCTACCGGCCCGGCACTTGGACCGTCCTGCAGGCGCTGTTTTTGAAAATCAGCAACCGTTGGCGCGCACCACCCCCACCATGGCTGGTTCTGTGTCGGACCAGATCAGGACGTGCCTCATCAACACAAGGTCTGTTGCCATCAAGACTTTTATTCTAAATGACTTTTTTAAAGACGAGGGACTAGATTTTCTTTTTCTCACTGAATCCTTGTTGCCTTTGGGTGATTCAAGCGCCTTGGTGGAACTTTTACCTCCTGACTGTCTGTGTTTTAATGCCCCGCGGCCATCAGGTCGGCGGGGTGGTGGAATATTAACTGTATTTAAATCAAACTTTTCCTGTAAACAGTTGTCCACCCTCATGCCCTGCTCCACCTGGTCCGGGCACGTAGGAAGCTGGCTGTGGAAACGTTGACCACGCAGAGCTTTGAGTTTTACCAGCCGGCCGGCACATTTTCCCCAGCGTCTGGATCGATATCTCCGAGAAGGCAGGCTTGGGGCCCAGTGTAAACAAGCAGGCACGTCTGCCAGAAGGGGTGGAAGATGGGGGGGTCCCGAGTCACGATCAAAATGGTCCGAATCAGCGACAGCAGATACAGACAATCGAAGATCGAGGAGCTGTTGTCGGTCATACACAAGCAGCGAGTTGATGTCCCAGACAAAAAACGAAAAAAGCAGAAATAATCCAAACAGTATCGTCAGAGGTAGATTGCAGGCCATGTACACGGGCGCCATCTTACATCTTAAACAAGACCTGTTTAGGGAGCAGATGGTGGGGGTTAAGGGCCTTGCTCATGGGCCCAGAGTGGGGCGAATGAGGGTGGGGGCAGGTGTGGGTGCTTCACTTACCCCACCCACATTTTTGATGTTGTCCGTACCGGGGCTTGAACCGGCGATCTTCCGATCACAGGCCCATTTTCTCTAACCTCTGTGTCACTATTCCCCAAATGGAATGAATTTGTTCACAAGAAAGAGAAACAGCGCAGACTGAACTATTGTTTTATAGTAAAAGTGTGTGTGTGTGTGTGTGTG
>NC_056509.1:4013598-4016999 GCF_014905685.2 Nematolebias whitei
CAAGTGGAATGGATTTGTTCACGAAGAAAGAGAAACAGCGTCGACTGAACTAAAGTTTCACAGTAAAAGTGTGTGTGTGTGTGTGTGTTTTTTTTTAATGTGGGGGGACACGTCCCCTTCACATATAATGGTTGCGACGCATATGGTAAAATAAGATAAATCAAAAATAATAAATTCTCACGCAAGCTAATGTTTAGCTAACATATCATAGGCTATTTACCTGGATTATTGAGCATGAACTTTGGTGTTTTGAACCACTTTGGCATGGCTGCCTTAGAGGAGTTGATGGGGGAGAGGGTGGGCCCCAGAGGCCATCTTATCATCATGATCATCATTTACTTTATTTCAGACATAATATAAGATCCATATAGAAAACAAAAAACAACAAGAACACAGAGTTAAAAAGTTTTCTATAAAGGCTCAAACGCCAATGAGTCCGTAAAGCAGAAAAGTATCGCACAGAGTTTAGTCCAGGGTTGGTCATTGTAGCGATGATACAGTTTTCAGATTCAGACAACCTACACATGCATCTATACATGAGGTTACGCAGCACCGCAGGGCAGATAGGCACACCTGCATCTACAAACATTTTGCTTGCACTGCTCCATTGAGGTACTCTCAGCAGCATCTGCATGCCATCATTATATGCCACATGTAGTCTATACATACTGCTCCTTTACAGACTGCAGAGGAGTGCAGTAGGCCCAGCAAACTGGTTTTCCACTATGGGAGTGTGCTGTTTGTGAGACTCAGTTTGTTTGGTGGCTCCTTACATTGAAGAAGTTCTTTGGATGTAGGACGAAACATCTTAGCAAAAAAAAAAAGAAACCGTCCAGATGACCTGAGTGAACATTGCTGAATTTTTATCTGGATTACTGAGCATGAACTTTGGTGCTAGCATAGGCTGCCTTGTAAAACTTTATTGCGAACAATAAATCTAACGTGTTAGACGTGTAAATATTGTTAGTAAAATTATCTTTGTTATTCTCAATGAAATGCATTGTTTATCTGAAATCTTTCTACCAAAATTTAAAAAATGCAGCTGAGGTCAATACTAATTAGTCATTCACCATACATGACTGACTGTTTAAACAATGAACAGGGAAATCTTTCTTCATTTTATATTTATGTAACACACAATAACTTTATGGTGAATAGTGGAGGATAGAAAATGTGAACGCACGTTAAGAAGACTGTTTCAAGACTTCAAGTGTTAAAACAGGTTTAAAAGTATCTGTTTACTTACATTGTTGGGGTGGACAAACCTCCTGTGATTGTTGTACAAGGTGACATTTGATTGCTGTTCCCGATGAGCGATTGTTTTGCACATGTTTAAAGTCGACTTCTGAGATTCCAACAGGAGGTTGGCTTGAAACACCGTAGTGAAGGCTACTTATGGGACAGATCTGGTTGGCAGGCCGCAGACTGAGGAAGTCTTCTGGGTGGGGAACAAAACGTTTCTCACAAACTGGTCCAGATGAAACAATTTAATGTTTTTTTTGTTGTTATCTACCTGGATGATTGAACTTACAACCCTTTTTCTGAACCACTTTGTCCTTGGTTGTCCTCAGGCTGTTTCTGTGTGTAGCAAGTTGGTCATCTGGCCTAAAACATTTGATTGTTGTACATGATGGGTGTGTTTTGTACGTGACACGATTTAATCTTTTTTGTTGTTTTCTTAATAACAATAATTGCTGGATGTCCAGCCCCTGAGCTCTTGACTTTCAGTAACGGTGGCCCCCTGAGCAATTTAGTTGAATAGCCCTGTCATAGACAGAAGTAGTTCTTTTTTGACTGCTTGGCTATTGAGAAAAGTTACTTTTATCTCATCACAAGTGTTATTTTAGGTGTTTCTTCTGTCTTATGTTCTACCACAAGACACACAAAACCTACACAATAAGGGACACGATACAGCAATTTGTGGTGCATCTGCTAAAAATGGAAAGTCCACAGCCAAAACGTCCACGTGTTGTCAGGCAGGTGTTGGAAAACACTATATGTCTGGACGCCATACAAACGAAACTCTGGAGATTATAGCTTCTCTTTCTGCCTCTGAGCCTCAGACACTTCAAGAGATTTATGTTCATTATGTATAATGAAGAAAAGTCTGCTTTTGTTTTTCCCTCCTTGCTTTCATACCTTTTATCGAATGAAGAAAATAAATCCACACTCAGCCCCCTCATCACTGTTGGTGTGGCTGTTTGTGAAACGCTCTTGTGCCCTGCCCTAATTTGCACTGCAACTGTTGATTTGTGTATCCTGTCGGCCTGCTCTGATGTGTGGAGAGAGTGAGCTGCTGCCAGCTCTGGTTCTCTCTCTGAAACTTGGCATCTCTCCAGCTGGCCCAGCCCAGCTCCTGGTCGGAACCGCACAGTGCCGGGCCACAGGCTCACTGGCCTTCAGGGCGTGAAAGTCCTACGTTCACAGCCAGACACGTTGTACTACAACTCACACAGGTTGTCTGTTTCTATCTGGATTGAGGTAATGCATAAACTTAAATAGCCTAATCCTGACCCATGACCTTAACCTAACCGATACCTGCTGTAAACGTGTAAATGCCTTGCCCTAACCTCACTTCAATTTACTCCTTAGCCTTTAACCTAATCCTTAACCCAGTCCTTCTCAAATAGTGGGGCGCGCCCCCTGGAACAATGCCAGGGGGACGCATGTGACCCCAGGGAACATTTTGCGGCAGGGAGTAGTTTTTTTTCCACCATTTTCATTGTGTCAGGGTGCGTTGGCAACTGTTTGCTAAAATCTGTCACCTGTCAGGTTTACTAATAATAAAGTTATGAACAAATGTGGCTCTTGTTGTTTGGGGGGGCCTTGATTGAACCATGTCGCTCTGCTGCTGAGAAACTCCAACACCTCCTCAGCTGCTGATGCTTGTCACCCACAGCACGCATGCGACAGAGTGTAAACTAAAGCGAGACACCTGCCCCCTCTTCCTCTTTCGCTTTAACAATATTATTTTAGTTTTTATTTTTCTCGATTGTCAAAGCACAAGTTTGATGTTGTTTTTAAATTTGTTGTAAAAACAGATGTTTAACAAATGTTAGGACTCTATTCTTTGCTAACTACCGACTGTGCGACTGTCAGCTGAAGCCCATATTGTCCAAAAATAACCTGGAGACAGTAATTCATGCATTCATTACATCCAGGCTCGACTATTGCAACTCACTCCTCCTTGGTATCAGTCAGACCTCCATAGCTAGACTCCAACTGGTCCAAAATGCAGCAGCCCGGTTTTTGACCAGCACAAGCAAAAGAGAGCACATTACACCTGTTTTGGCCTCCCTACACTGGCTTCCGGTTCACCTTAGAATCAAATTCAAAATACTCTTGTATGTCTACAAATCACTAAACAGCTCTGCCCCCTCCTATCTTACTGATCTGCTCCA
>NC_056509.1:4017099-4022430 GCF_014905685.2 Nematolebias whitei
CTGATGGCTGTTTACTGTTCACAGAGGGCTGAGTGATACTAGCAATCACAGCATTGTAAGAGGGGGACAGTTGAACCTGGAGGCCTCCACCCCTGTTTAATGATGGACGATTTCTTTTCACAAAGATGGCCTCCTTTACTCCTCTCTCAAACCATCGTTCCTCTCTGTCCAGGATGTGAACATCTTCATCCTTGAAAGAGTGACCGCTGGCCTGGAGATGAGTGTAGACCGCAGAGTCCTGGCCTGATGATGTTGATCTTCTGTGCTGGGCCATCCTTTTGGCCAGTGGCTGTTTAGTTTCCCCGATGTAAGACTGATCACCCTCCTGACACTGAACAACATACACAACACTACTCTGTTTGTGCCGGGGGACTGGATCTTTGGGATGAACCAGTCTTTGCCGTAATGTATTTTGGGGTGTAAAAGCCACTGGGACATTATGTTTAGAAAATAAACGTCTCAGTTTCTCTGATACTCCCTCAACATATGGAATGACCACTGGTCTGGGTCTGGGTTCCTCCTTTTCACCTGTTGGCTGACTGGAGTCCTGTTTGGGTTTCTTCTCTGCTTTCAGGAAGGCCCAGTTAGGATATCCACATTAACTTAATAACTGTTATTTATCATAACTGTTATTTATTATAACTGTTATTAGAGCAGAAAAACTGGATTGCAGCCACCTGGAGAGAGCTTGTGCCACTTCACATTTGGAGCATTTCATACCTCCGAGGGGTGGGGGGGATTCCCCTGAACATCTCCACTCTGAGACCTGGACTCAGAAACCTTCAGTTTCAGAGAGGATGAGACTGTTGTCTGTAAATGAACGACCGAACGTTTCATGTCGTGTGAACGGGGCCTCAAACTGGCTGCCCTGTCTGTCAGTTAAGACTAATTTCATAGATGGATGATCGGCTGACGTCTGTTTTTTTGAATGCCATGTGATCTACCCAGAATACCTTAGAGATTGATTGGCAGATTATGATCTAGGTATTGGACACTGCTCTAACATACAGTATGATGCATGAACATCCATCAAACGCAGAATCTAAGGGTGCATTCACACCGGCCGTTTATTCCGCTTTAATCGAACTCTAGCTCGTTTTCCTAGAAAGTCTGGTTCGTTTAGGGAGGTGTGAACGAGCCATTGAACTCTGTCACGGAACAAAAAGGTGAACTCTGGCCCGGGCTAAAACCTAGGTCTCGGTCCGGTAGAAGAGAACTCCAGCGCAGTTCGAGTGCAGTGTGAATGCAAATGCACCTGTTCAAATGTAAACAAAATGTCATGAATATTGGTCCCCAACCGAACCGAGTCTACCGGACTATCCGCTGTGAAACAACCTAAATTCTTTGACTTGTGAACTGGACTCCTTTTGTTCTTTAAGATCCCCAAATTTTGTTTGAATGAAAATTGTTTTATACCATAGTTTAAAGCAAAATAGATTATTACTTTAAGGTCGGAACGACTCTACGCTCAAAAATTATGTCACTTCCATAAATATTTTAAAATTGCACCACAGCCCTCAGAATCAGACTGCTGTGCCTAAAGTTGCCAACACCTAAAGATCAGTGAGTGTAAGAGGGCCTTCAATCAGTTATCTGTCTGAGCCGGTCTGACAACAGTATGAGAGGTCAGAGGTCAAGCCAATACTGAGCTGAACAGAAGCATGTGACCAAACCACACATTCTGCAGAGCTGTTTAAAATGCTGAACTTGTACCAGTGAATGTGTGTGTACATGTGCATACCTGTTTTTCTTACCTTTTAGCACCATTTAGCATAGCTCAGTCCTCATATGGTGGAACGCCCATTTTGGGTTAAGGCAGTGCTTCTCAATTATTTTCTGTTAACACCCCCCCCCCCCCCCCCCCCCCCCCGAGGAAGTCAGGATTAATGGCTACAATGAGCACGTTTTGCAGTGCACAGATTTTAGAAGTGGAGTTTGAAACATGATCCTGCAGCTCTCAGTTCCTGCTCAGTGTTTAGCTGGACCTGGACCTGGACCTGGTCTTCAGAGCAGCAACAGCGGCCTGGCAGGTGGTGGTGGTGGTGGTGGGGGGGGGGGGGGGGTCCAGGGGGACGTGCTCACAAGAGAAGAAGCTGACAAGTTGTTTAGTGACAGAGTGGATTTTCTCTGCGTAACAGAGACATGGCTGAGAACCGGCGAGCCCACCGCTCTTATTGAACTGTCACCACCTGACTGCTGCTATTTTAATTCCCCGCGCCTGTCGGGTCAGAAAGTAGGAGGAATAGCAGTTGTTTTTAAAAATGATTTTAAATGCCGGCAGATCAGCCTGCAGTCTTCTTTTACAAGTTTTGAACACTGCTCATTTGAAATCGGCCGCGCTCATGTTGTCTTGTGTGTCGTCATCTATTGGTCACCCAAGCACAATAAGGATTTTATAAATGACTTTTCAGAATTTCTGGCTGACATCCTGCCCAAATATGATTATTTTCTCATTCTTGGAGATTTTAATATTCGTGTCTGCTGTCCAGAAGAGCCGATCTCCAGGAGCTTTTTAAATGTTATTGACTCTTTTAGCTTTGTGCAGTCTGTGTCTGGTCCTACTCATGAACTCGGGCACACACTTGACTTGGTCCTGTCTCATGGTCTGGATGTTTCCAACTTGGACATATGTGATGCTGTTTTTTCAGATCATATGCCCATCCTATTTGACATTCCCACCCACTGTCCAGTTAAAGTGTGTGCTCCTCCTCAGCGCTGTCGCATGTTTAACTCCTCCTCTCCAACCTTGTTCTCCTCCACTTTTCTTGGTCTCTGCGAGGATAACTCTAAAGACTCTCTTTGTTTAAATATTGATGAACTGGTTTCCAGCTTCCACTCTGTCTGTTTACAACCACTGGACACGATCGCTCCTTTGAAGAACCGGCGCACCAAACCTACCCCCGAACCCTGGCTGGGTGACGTCACGCGCGCTGCCAGGCGCGAGTGCAGAAAAGCGGAGCGCAGGTGGAAAAAGGACAGATTACATGTTTCTTTTAATATTCTCAAAGAGAGTCTGTTACATTATCAGAAAACTGTAAAAGCCGAAAAGAACAAATATCTCTCAGGCATAATTTCTTCTAACTGTAACAGCCCCAGAGTTTTGTTCAAAACCATAGATATTGTTCTCCATGCTCCCAAGTCTGTTGGTTTTGATGCCTCCACTGAAATCTGTGAAAGTTTCCTCCACTTCTTCACTGATAAAATTGTGTCAACCAGAGCTTGTATTTCTCAGCCTTCCTATGATCCTTCTGTTCCTCTACACCACTCATCTGTTTTTGATCAGTTTGAGCCTGTGTCCTTCTCTTTTCTACAGGACACAGTTGATCATATGAGGCCCTCTGGTTCTCCTGCAGACTCCATCCCACCTCGTTTGTTTAAGGAGGTTTTTTCCACTATTGAACCAAGAGTACTTCAGATTATCAATAGCAGTCTTTCCTCTGGTATAGTACCTGAGGTTTTTAAACATGCATTTGTACGCCCTCTACTCAAAAAAACAGGTCTTGACCCCTCTCTCTGCTCCAATTTCAGGCCTATCTCTAATCTCCCATTTATTTCAAAACTATTAGAGAAGGTTGTTTACAACCAGTTGTTACCATTTTTAGAGGACCATGGTATCACTGAGCCGTTTCAGTCTGGGTTTAAAGCCCGCCACAGTACAGAGAGTGCACTTTTGAGGGTTTCAAATGATATATTCTTGTCCACAGACTCCGGAAAGTCTGTTGTTTTAGTGCTCTTAGATTTGCCTGCTGCATTTGACACTGTTGATCACAGCATTTTAATCTCTCGTCTTGAGCACTGTGTGGGCATCAGGGGCGTCGCCCTCAATTGGTTTCGGTCATATTTAACCAATAGGAGTTTCTGCGTAAAAATCGACAATTTTATGTCTTCCACTGCTCCTCTTCCACATGGTGTCCCCCAGGGCTCAATCCTTGGCCCTCTTTTATTTGCCCTTTACTTACTCCCCCTTGGCTTGATTTTTAGGAAGCATGGCATTTTATTTCACTTTTATGCTGATGATTGCCAGATCTATTTTCCCATGGCACAAAACAACACAGTTCAACAACTTACACACTGCCTTAATGATGTTAAGACATGGTTCTCTCTTAACTTCCTTAGTCTAAATGAGAACAAGACTGAAGTTATGATGTTTGGACCAAGTTGCCGTTCCTCTCCCAGCATAGATCTTGGCTCACTGTCATTTTATCTCAAGGACTGTGTCACCAATCTGGGGGTGAAGTTTGAGTCTGATTTTAAATTTGAAAAACAGATCAGCAGTGTTGTTCAGAAAAGTTTTTATCAGCTCCGCCAAATAGCAAAAGTGAAACCAATCCTAGCAAGACCTGACTTGGAGAAATTAATTCATGCTTTTATCACAGCTCGTCTTGACTACTGTAATGCGCTGTATGCAGGCATTAGCCAGACGTCTCTTGCTCGTTTGCAGCTTGTGCAGAACTCTGCTGCTCGCCTGTTAACTCAGGCTCGTAGGCGCGAGCATATTACTCCCATCCTGGCGTCCCTTCATTGGCTCCCTGTGCACTACAGAATTAATTTTAACCTTTTGCTGTTTGTTTTTAAATGTCTGAACAACCTTGCCCCACCATATCTGTCTGAGCTGCTTCAGCCTTACTGCCCACCCCGATCCCTACGATCAGCTGATCAGCTGCTGCTGACAGTCCCTAAAACTAGGCTGAAGCTCAGAGGTGACAGAGCGTTTGCTGTTGTTGCTCCCAGGTTGTGGAACACTTTACCCTTGAGTGTCAGACAGGCCTCCTCTCTTCCTGTTTTTAAATCTCTTTTAAAGACACACTTTTATTCTTTGGCTTTTAACACGTGATCTTATCTTTTATGGCTTTTTAATACACCTGCTGTGAAACTGGTATGTGAATGGTTTTTATGTTTCTTTGTGTATGTTTTTATTGTTTTGTTCGTTTTTATTGTTTTATTGTGCAGCACTTTGGCTACCCTTGTGGTTTTTAAAATGTGCTATATAAATAAAGTTGATTGATTGATTGATTGATAAAATATATTTAGTTACCATACCGTACCAATTTATTTATAAAGCACTTTAAACAGTGACAAAGCACACCAAAGTGCTGTACAGGGACAAACAGAACAAGCACACAGCAACAGATTACATAACAGGACACCAAAAAGTAGAAACCAACAAAAACAATAATGGATAACAACAACAACCGCAACATGGGCCTGTCTAACGAGCAGAGGTAACTCATTCCAAAGTCTTGGTCCTGCTACAGAGAAGGCCCTGTCACCTCTGCGCTTGAGACGGGTTCCTGGGACTGTTAGGAGTAACTGGTCTGCTGATCTGAGAGA
>NC_056509.1:4022530-4028612 GCF_014905685.2 Nematolebias whitei
GGAGCTGACACAGAGTTTATTGATCAAGAGTTTGCCAAATTTGTGGGTATTGAACTGGTCCAAACCACCAGACCCCACAAGAATTTAGCTTTAGATCTGGCTTGACTTCTACAAAAATCAAGCCAGATCCCTGGCTTAATGGTACCACTCGGACTTTTAGACAACGCTGCAGGAAAGCAGAACGCAGGTGGAAGAAAGACAGGCTTCATGTGTCCCAGGACATACTGAGAGACTGTCTTCATGAATATCAAAAAGCTGTTAACAGGCCAAATCACAATATCTTTCCAATTTAATTTCTACCAGTTGTAACCGCCCAAGGGTTTTATTTAATACCATTCAGTCTGTCATTAATCCCTCCATCAATGTTCTGAAAACTGCTACACAGTCTACCTGTGATGGTTTTCTTGATTACTTTGTGAACAAAATAGACTCTATCAAGCAGAACATTGTCAGTACATATAATGCTGTTCAGTTATGTGCTCCCTCAATAACCTCTGCTGTGTTTGATCAATTTGACCTGGTCTCACTACCTCACCTCGTTAAGGTGGTTCAGCAGATGAAACCTACAAACTGTACCCTGGACATCATTCCCTCTAAGATGTTCAAGCAGTCCTTGGATGTTATTGGTCCTTGTCTTCTGACATTTATTAATAGCTGTCTAAGTTCAGGTTATGTCCCGTCTGTTTTCAAACATGCTGTGGTCAGGCCTCTTCTTTAAAAACCGGGTTTAGATCCTACAACTCTTTCTAATTTTAGGCCAATTTCACACTTGTCATTTTTATCCAAAGTTCTGGAAAAGGTTGTTTTCATTCAGTTGCAATCTTTTTTAGAACACAACAACTTGTTTGAAAAATTTCAATCTGGCTTCAGACCCCGTCATAGCACTGAATCTGCACTACTCAAAGTACAGAATGATATTCTTTTGTCCCTTGATGCCAAAAAACCTGTTCTGCTGGTGATGTTGGACCTCTCAGCAGCTTTTGATACTGTAGACCATCAGGTCCTAATCACTCGTTTGGCTCAGCAGGTTGGCCTTCAGGGTGTTGTGCTCGAGTGGTTTAAGTCCTATTTAACAGACAGAACTTTCTCTGTTATGATTGGTGATCTGTCCTCTTCTTCAGTCTCTTTGACCTCTGGCGTACCGCAGGGATCCTTTCTGGGGCCTGTTCTCTTCTCACTTTACATGCTACCATTAGGACCCATCATTGCACGCCATAATCTGTCTTTTCATCTGTATGCAGATGATCTACAAATCTATCTGCCGGTCACTCCCAGTTCCTCACTCAGTTTCAACTCTGTTGCCAGCTGCTTAAACGACATTAAGCACTGGCTGTCTCAGAATTTTCTCCACCTCAATAATGATAAAACTGAATGGATTTTATTTGGTGCTTCCAGTAATTCCAGGACATCCTTGTAAAAGAGATTGATGATCTCAATGGATTTCTTCCTGGTAAAATAAAGGTTTAATAATAATTCATGCAACATCTCTCCCAGTATAAGTTTTCTGCTCCCCCACACCAACCAGGTGGTAAAAAATCTAGGAGTGGAGCTTGACTGTAACTTAAAGCTAGATAAACAGATCAGTTCTGTTGTGAAAACCAGCTTCTTTCAGCTCCGTCTGCTTTCCAAAGTAAAATCACTCCTTAGCCGTAGTGATCTGGAGAAGGCCATCCATGCCTTTGTGAGCTCTAGACTTGATTACTGTAAAGCCTTATATGTGGGTATTAATCAATCTTCTATCTCCCGTTTACAGCTTGTACAAAACTCTGCTGCTTGTTGACTAACACACGTAAACATGAACACATCGCTCCTGTCCTTTCTTCTTTGCACTGGTTCCCAGTTCAGTTTAGGACACAGTTCAAGCTGCTGCTGTTTGTTTTTAAAGCTTTGAATGGCCTTGCACCACCTTATATTTCAGAACTTTTGAAAGTCCACCAGCCCAGCAGAGCTTTACGGTCTGCTGGTCAAAATCTGCTGGTGGTGCCTTGCTCAAGGTGCAAACAATGGGGGGACCGGTCCTTTTCTGTTGCAGGCCCAACAGCCTGGAATCCTCTTCCCTTTGAGCTACGTACCATCTCTGATCTGGTTCTGTTCAAAGCCAAACTGAAAACATACTTATTTAAAAGGGCTTTTAATGTTTAACTTTTAGTAGTTTAGTATTTAGTATTTATTTATTTATTTTATCTCTTTTACCTTCTTTTATTCTCGCTGTGTTTTTAATTTGCACTGATTTATTGTGTCCTGTTTTTAATCTTCTTTTGTCTTGTGAAGCACCTTGGTCAATGAAAGGCGTTGGTGGAAGGTGCTATAGAAATAAAGTTTATTATTATTATTATTATTATAAAAAAATAACAGTTATAATAAATAACAGTTATAATAAATAACAACAGTTATAATAAATAACTATAAAAATGACAATGTCAATAAAAATGGACGAGTTGAGCTAACGAGCCGGCCTGGGAGCTGCTTCGACCAGTGAGGCCTGGTGAGTGCTACCACCGCTAGCCGTTGGACCGAGTGAGAGGACCCGGGGGTTGTCACAGCAAAGACCTGATCTGCCGCCGTTTGTACCTGCGGGCCGCTGGAACCGAGGGAGCTGAGCTGCGGCTGTCGGATCTGGGAGCTGTTACAACGGAGACCCGGTTGCCGACGTTTGGACCTGTGAGCTGTTGGGCCGAGTGAACCGAGAGACCGAGTGGGACTCTGGGTTGTTGCTGCTTGGCCTCGGCTAACAACATAAGCTAACAACATAATCTAACAACATAAACCTGTGAACCTTGTGGCTAGATCCTGTGCTTCTGAGAGTTAATACCAATGATCCAGAAGTATCGTGAGTAATGCCGAGCAAACACAAAACAAGAAATCATGAGTCGGAAAATCATTCAGAAGATACGGAGGAAGTTAAAAACTCTTTAAACTTTATGAGTGCTGAACTGACAAGATTATCATCTAAGTGTGAACTCCTGACTGGACTGTTTGAAGAAGTGAATCAACTGAAAGAACTGATAAGTAATAAAGACAGAAAAATAGCTGAACTGGAACAGAAAGGAGACGACATGGAACAATACACAAAAATAGACAACTTGGTGATCACTGGACTGGAAGTTAGGAACCGAACTTATGCAAGAGTTGTTGCTGGTACTAACATTACAGAAGATGCACCACAGGAAGAACTACAGACTCTGGAGGAGCAAGTAGTAATTTTTTTTTACAAAACAAAGACATTGACATCGAACATGAGGACATTTCAATCTGTCACACCCTGCCCAACAAATCAGATAAAGTCAAACCATCCATAGTCATAAAGTTCATTAGCAGGAAATCAAGAAACAATGTGATAATGCAAAAAAACTGAAGGGAACAAATGTTTACATAAACGAACACCTAACTAAAAAAATGGAAATATTGCACGTGAAGCAAGGTGGTTGAAAAAACAGAAAAAAATAGCATCAACTTGGACAAGAAATGGAAACATCTGGATCAAAATACAGGAAGGATCTCAGGCTAAAATAATAAAAGACCTGAAAGATCTGGAAAAACTAAAATGAGCTCAGGAGATGATAGATGATAAATCATTGACATAACTTCACAAACATGAAATTAACAAAATATAAAATGAACAAATACATTATAACATGGCAACATACGAAGACTTAGAGTTTAAAATATACAATGTTGAAGATGTGATTGATACAATTTTTTCCCTACAATAAAAGACTGTGAATATTACAATGAAGAACAGTTTAATGACATCAATATAACTAATGGAGGTCTCTCTATTATTCACTTTAATAGTAGAAGTTTAAATGCAAATATATCCAAAATAACAGATTATTTAAAACAGCTAAACAGAACCTTTACAATAATAGCACTGTCAGAGACATGGCTCAACGATGAAAACACAACTAATGTTCACATGGAAGGTATGAATTATATCATGTGAACAGAAGCAACAAAAGAGGTGGTGGAGTGGCTCTATTTGTTAAAAATGAAATAAAATGTAAGTTAATTAATGAAATGTCAATAATTGTTGATAATATCATGGAAATAATAACAATAGAAATAATAAACAAGAATGATAAAAGCATATTGATAAGTTGTGTATATCGATCTCCAGGATCAAATATAGAAATATTCACTGATAAAATCGTACAACTATTGAACAAGAGTTTTAATAAAAACATTTTTTTGTGTGGAGACTTTAATATTGACCTGGGAAATAAAACAGATTCAAATAACATCAGTACATTTACAAATTCATTGTATAGTTTAAATCTTTATCCGTTAATATCAAAACCAACAAGAATTACAACTCATAGCGCTACAATAATCGATAATATTTTCACAAATGTAACAAATGGGGATGTGATGGGAGGTATTTTAACGAGTGATTTGAGTGATCATTTACCAGTTTTCATGATTTATAAAAATGATCAAAGCATTACAAAAGAAATTACAATTAAGAAAAAAACAATAAACACATCAAAAAAAGCAATGGACAAATTAAAAGATGATTTACATAAACAAAGCTGGAAAGACGTGTATGTTGATGATGTGAACAGATCATATGATGAGTTTATGAATATTTTAGGAGCTCTGTATGAAAAAAATAACAACAGTTATAATAAATAACAGTTATAATAAATAACAACAGTTATAATGAATAACAGTTATAATAAATAACATTTATAATAAATAACAAAAGTTATAATAAATAACAAGTTATAATAAATAAGTTATAATAAATAACAACAGTTATAATAAATATAACAACAGTTATAATAAATATAACAACAGTTATAATAAATGACAGTTATAATAAATAACAACAGTTATAATAAATAACAACAGTTATAATAAATAACAACAGTTATAATAAATATAACAACAGTTATAATAAATAACTACAGTTATAATAAATATAAGAACAGTTATAACAGTTATATCAACATCATCAGGCCAGGACTCTGAGGTCTACACTCATCTCCAGGTCAGAGGTCACTCTTTCAGGGATGAAGATGTTCACATCCTGGACAGAGAGGAACGATGGTTTGAGAGAGGAGTAAAGGAGGCCATCTTTGTGAAAAGAAACCGTCCATCATTAAACAGGGGTGGAGCCTCCGGGTTCAACTGTCCCCCTCTTACAATGCTGTGATTGCTAGTATCACTCAGCCCTCTGTGAACAGTAAACAGCCATCAGTGTGCTAATGACCCATTGTTAGGCTGATGGTCCTTCTTGAGCATGTGATCAGCTGGTTTTGGTTGTCAGCAGCAAAACTGGTTGATCCACTCTGAGAAGGTGCTATTTAAGAGACTGAGCTGAATACAGCTCCTCAGACTGAGGAAGTCTCTTGGATGAGAGACGAAACGTTTCTACATTTTTTGTTGATTTGCTTTGTTTTTTTGTTTTTTTTTTGAATGTCCAGAGGACCAGATTTAACTTTGTTAGATTTTTCTACCTGGATTATTGAGCATGCATCAGGATAGTTATAACAACAGTTATAATAAATAACAACAGTTATAATAAATAACAACAGTTATGATAAATATAACAACAGTTATAATAAATAACAACAGTTATAATAAGTAACAACAGTTATAATAAATAACAACAGTTATAATAAATATAACAACAGTTATAATAAATAACAAGTTATAATAAATATAACAACAGTTATAATAAATATAACAACAGTTATAATAAATAACAACAGTTATAATAAATAACAACAGTTATCAGAGTCAGAGTTTCTTTATTGTCATTCGCACCTCATGTGGTACATGTGGTGGAGCGAAATTATGTACACGGGGTCCCAGTTACATCCAACAATAAAATGTATAAGAAAAACAGTAATAACATCTAAGATATGAACTAAGAAAAACATCAACTAAATATACACTAAGCACTCATAACATAAAACATTGAACATCAGCACAAACATGAACATGTGTCTGTGAGCAGATGTGCACGCACGAACACATCAACATTGAAACAGATCAGCAGCATCATGAAACAGATCAGCAGCAACATGATATGGTTTTTCACAGTGATTATTCTAGTTAGAGATTCATGAGTCTAACA
>NC_056509.1:4028712-4036686 GCF_014905685.2 Nematolebias whitei
GATTAATCCTCCTGAAGGTACTCCTTACTTCTGCTGAGGTCACGCTGAGATGCTCTTCATCCGGTGGCGAGGTGAGTCTTGTGCTGGGTGGTCTGTTCGGGTCTTCAAAGCGTGCATAGAACTTGTTGAGGGCATCAGGCAGAGATGGGTCTTTGGGGCATTGTTCACTCCTTCCTTTATAATCTGTTATGCACTTAATGCCCCTCCACATGCTCCGAGGGTCTTGTGAGATGAATTGACCCTCGATCCTCTTTGCATATATGGCCTTGGCCTTCTTAATACCAGCAACCAGCTCTTTTCTTGTCCTACTCAGCTCCTCTGAGTTTCCAGACCTGAAGGCAGTGTTCCTGGCTTCCAGCAGGGTACGCACCTCTGCATTCAGCCAAGGTTTTCTGTTTGGGTAGCTTTTAACATTTCTGATAGTGGAGACTGTGTCAGTACATGTACTAATGTAATAAATAAATGTAATGTAATGTAATGTAATAAATTATAATAAATATAACAATAGTTATAATAAATAACAACAGTTATAATAAATATACCAACAGTTATAATAAATAACAACAGTTATAATAAATAACAACAGTTATAATAAGTAACAACAGTTATAATAAACGGCAGAGAGCAGAGTGTTTGTGCTGCTCAGCCTTTTTCAGGATGTAGGAGCACAACTAATAAAATTCAGGCTCCAAAGAGACGTTAGTGAGTTCACCAGTTGGGACATAACTGTCATGCAGACGCTGCATGTGGCAGCACAATGGCTCAGTGATTAGAACTGTTGCCTCACAGCAAGATGGCCCTGAGTTCAATCCCCAGTTGGACCTGGGGACTTTCTGGGTGGAGTTCTTCTCATGCTTACGTGTGTTTTCTCCGGGTACTCCGGTTTCCTCCCACAGATCAAAACATGAATGTTAGTCTGCCTTCAGGCCTAGACCTCCCTTGCAAAAGAGATCTGTGATCTCAATGGGATTTGCCTGGTTAAATAAAGGTTAATAATCAGGGTTGCCAGATAAAGTATACTACTTGTGTACTTGTGTACTACTCACGTCTTATTTACCCCCTCCTTTACTGTGCACATGTTCAACAAACACAACACACACATCATCTTATAATATCTGTTCTCAGCACATATGACAGTTTAGGTCAAAATACTATAATTTTAAAGCCACAGTACATAAGTAAAGAAGTTCATAAGGTAAATAAAGTCATAATTTCTTATCTGGCAGCCTGACTGATATGGAAACTACAGCGTTTCATGTAAACCCTCTCATTTTTGTTCATTACCCCCAATAAACATTGAAAAAACACTAATGTTTCCAGAGGTTGTTCTGTGTAAATGGGGGCTTATAGCACGTAGATCACTTTGACTTGTTCATTTTAAAAGGAGGTGCAGGATGAAAAGATCTGGGCAGCCCTTAGTCTTGCCTGCTGCTTACTTCAGTGTTTCAGTCTCTTTGTTTTTGATCCTGTTGTAGACTGTGGGAATGGGCTTGGTGATTAGGTTCTATTGTGGCTCCAAAGTGTAAAAGAAAGCAGACAAGCCTTGGTTTTTAACGACTGAATGTACTTTGTAGATACAAAACCTTTGTAAGAAAAGATAAAGTGAACTTTGTAATTTGTGTCACCTATTCAGAATCAGGTAGAAACCTTACTGTTGCTCGTTTGATGGCTCTGTAGCCACTGTAGCAACATTATCTTGCAGCTACTACCGGCTGTTTCTTCCTTCCTTAATGAGAAATGTGTACAACTTTCATATAGGGATGGGGCTGATCCGATTCTGTATCGGTATCGGCCTCCGATACCAGCATAATTTTCGTCTTGGATTTTTCCGATCCAACCTGCAGAGATTTTCGACCCATGATTCATGTTTGTGTCTGATGAAATGTCTCCACCTGCCAACTGTTCTGCACGTTGGCTTCAAATTATGGAATGGATTTCCTGAACGGAGGCGTGTCTCATGAACACAGAGTAATAAGACCCGCCTCACATTCAGGAAATCCATTTCATAGTTTGCAGCCAGTTAAACGTGCAGTGGCACTGTAGCTAACAGTTAACCAACTTTTCATTGAAACTTGTCCGCTGTGTGGAAGTATTTTACACTAGAAACACCACAAAGCAAGATAGCAACGTGCAATGTCTGCAGAGCCATAGCGTCACATTAGACCACAGTAAAGTTAGTTTTACGTTGGACATTCGAGCTCTGGGGCTTTAGCGGGGCACTACTCTCGCTCAACCTGTAACAGGCAACTCGACCCTGGCCAGCCGTGTCTACTCTGCCCTGCTCCATCTGCCCGTCTCGGAAGAGGGGCAGATGGAGCAGGGCTGACCGAAATCAGGCTGCCTGCTTCGGATTGAACAAGAAGAAGACATCGCTGAAACCACGGAGCTCAAATGTTTACAGAGAAGTTGCTAAACTTCATCATAATTAATGACCAACCACTATCAGTTGTAGAAAATGAAGGATTTCACAGCTTGATACTTGCAGCCAAGATATAGTTTACCCTCCAGGAGATATTTATCAGTACAACAGACAATCATAAAAAACATGATTTGAAAATTACAAGAAAATTATATTAAATAAACGAAACAAAAACAACTACATTATAAAATGATGTAAATAACTAAAAACAGGAACATGTCTGTTGATTTATGCCATGAACTTCGCAGATGTTTAAAGCCATTTATTTTTTTATTCATTTATTCATTCATTTAAAAGAAACAAAATAAATAAAACAAATTCATCAAAAAAAGAAAACATTGAATGAAAAGAGTGCAGAAAGAAGAAAAAAAATCTTATATTTGCCCCTTATTTAAAAAAAATAATTAAATAACTTTAAACAGTCACTTTAATATCCACTTTAAAGCTAGGAATAAAAAATAAAAAAACATGTTTTGTGTTAGAATTTAATTCTAACTTTAAAACTTATCCAACATTAATAAAACTTACCTCAAGTTGCCTTTTTGGACATGCATGCATATATTTGTACAAATTGTACTTGAGAGGAGATTATTACAGCCTCATATAAAATCAATGATGATCATGATATTGGAACTGGATCGGTATCGTCCGATATTCAGACTTAGGTATCGGGATCGGATCACAAGTAAAAAAATGTGTATCGTGCATCCCTACTTTCATATAATATGTCCTTTATCAACATAGTTTTTCCATTTAACCTTATAGTAGCTAAAGTTATTCCAAACTTTAACGTTCACTGTAGAAGATTGTGTTTCATACCTCGGGTTTCATGTGAGCAAAAAACTTGTGAGGAAAAAACAGAAAAACAAAAACGTTAATGGAAACGCTAACTCTGCAAATGAGCCTCAAAATGAAGTTTTTTTTCTTTTTAAAGTTAAGATCATTTTAACACAGTCAAACAGGTCATGTTAGCTTGAAAATACAGATAAATACGTTGTGGTTCTTTAGAGGTATATGCGGTATAAAACGTGAGAAGCTGGTGGTCTAAAATCCTGGTTCAAAGCAGACCTTCAGGACCTCCTCACCCTTTTGAATTCAGTGGGTGGTAATTTCCCGCAGAAGAACGGCTGATCTCTCTGAAGACTAACGGAACAGGAAGGATAGGGGTGAGGTCCGGTCTTGTTTATTATCTCACATTTGCTGCGATATGAGATTTGGGTGGCAGAGATTTCGCTCTCTGCTTGTGCTTATCCCCCCCCTCCCAAACACACACACACACACAAACACATACACGTGTTGGGGTAATGAGGCATACATGGCTCTCAGAGAAGTGGCTGCAGTCAGACAGAGGTGGAAACTTGTTCAGCAGAACATGTGCCTCTCAAATGAATTTCTAATGATGTGAAAAGAGAAAATGTGTTTACTGGAGAATGTTTATATCTGGAACTTTTTAAACTGGGATTGTTTGAGATGCTGATGGCAGTGTGGGATTGTTTGTGTTTGTCGCCACCTGCTGGTTGTGCCTGCAGTTTTCTGGAGTCAGTGTATTTTTTCATGAATAGTTCTTTTTTTTTAATATATATATATATATATATATATATATATATATATATATATATATTTGAATGTCCAGAGGACCAGATTGAACTTTTTTGGATGAATAGTTCTTGTTTCTCCTCTTGAGGGCAGTGTGAGCAAACTTTACACTAACAAAGTTAAGAGATCCTCTGGACAGATTCTTCTTCCAGAGGGCCAGACTTAACGTTGTTAGATTTTTTTCTCCCTGGATTACTGAGCATGCATCAGGATACTCTCAGTACACAACTTTGTACACCGGGGAGCCCAAACATTTTTGACCTACTACTTTTGAAAGTTTGTCAGGATTTACTTGTCTAGTCTCAGTATCAAACATTATATTCCTAGACCCATTCCTCACTTCCACAAAGGCCAGCTCATCAAACAGAATATAACATGTTACCAGTTTAGTAAAGAGTTGTGACGAACAAAACGAACCACCTAAAACACCCATACCTACTGTAACAATACGAAGGATGTGAGATGGAGGAAGAAGGGTGACACTTTCTCCATTCCCCTCCACTACATTTATTTTATTTATTTAGCTCTCGTTAAAGTGGAGCACCAGCTGGTCAGTTTACTGACCAACAACAACTTCATTAATATATTCACCCTTTAATGATCAGAACTCAGTCACTGAAGTGGAGTTTGTTAATTACAGGGAGTTTTATACCAGAACACATGAATATTCATCTGAATGAAGAGACCAAAGTTGTTTTTGAAGATTTATTACAAAATAACCAAACTAAAATTCAACAACAACAATAAACAAACAATAATAATGAATCAATCAAGGCTTAATTCAGGCAAATTTAACTCTTTGAGCAGGAATTATTTCAGTTTTATATGTGCATGAATTTAGACAAAGTTTGACTATTTTAATAAATAGTTTACTTTGGATTTTGGTTGAAAGAAGTTATTTAATCTGATCAGATAAAGTCATTTATTATCACTGCAAGCCAGGAAATGATTTGCCAAGTTGCATCAGCTTAAAATAGCACAACCAGACTAAGGCATCATGTCACCACGTTCTGCTCCTTACCGGGTCAGTGTTGAAGGCACCAGGTCACTCATCTTTCTGGGGTTCTCTGGTGGATCAGACCAGGATACACCATGAGGAGGACTCGCCGGGAACTGCCCAAGGTAGCTGACCGTCACTGTGACAGCTTCAGGGGTCTGTGAGGGCAACAGTTGATGAGAAGGTGCACCGTCCATCGCAACCTTCAGCCGAGAACGTGAGTCTTGCAGTGAGAAAAGGCTTCATCTTCTGCAGTTAGTTAAACCTCTAATAATTTTAATTTGAGCGACATGTTATCTGCTCAGGAGTTAAATGAGTGGACCTTGGCTCGACCACCAGAATCGGGAGTCCAAAAATGAACAGCCTTCCGGTTCGGGGCTGAAGACAATCTCTCTGCATCGGGAGTCCAAAACAAACCGCTCAGTTTGGGGGTACAAGGAGAACTGCTTTTCACACAAAAGGGGCGGCTGTGGCTGGGTGGTTAGAGCAGTCGTCCTCCAATGCGAGAGTTGGATGTTCGAATCCACCAGTAGTCACATGTCGAAGTGTCCCTGGGCAAGACACTGAACCCCTCATAGCCTGTGATAGGGGTTGAACGAGTATATAATTTTTAAACTTGACATTAACATAATAAAACCAGTGTAGAACTCGAGTATTCGATGATGTCATAGATCTCAAGTTCCAAAAATAAATAAATAAAACCGTAAAAAAAGGTAATTATTTACAAAAAAAAAAAAGACCAACAAAACATTGGGAGCGTATATTATGCTCCTACCATTTATCATACTGCAAATAAGTCACAGGAAAAACTAAACCATTAGTTATTATTAAACTGCAAAAGTGAAGAAACACGCAGCACGTCAAAAACGGGGGGGGGCGGGAGGGGGACTGCACCACCGCCAGCTGTGGTGCACATTAAGTTTAGTTTTAGAGATTAATATGTTTATAGATTTTTTTTATAGGTTTAGAGATGAATATTTTTTGCTTTTTGTTTGTGAAACAAGAGGAAGCTGGTTCTGGTTCGGTGGATTGCACCTGGTGTTACACCATACTTTGTGACCTGCAACAGTGCAACACCGCCCCCTACGGTCATACGGTGGTCACATAATATGACGTCACTACGGTAACTCGACCTTACATTTTTAACCTCGATAGATGTTCTAGCAATCGATGTGTAGATTACTCGAGTACTCTGTTAATGCCCTAGCCTGTGATGTGTGTCCCATCAGTGTATGAATGTGATCAAAAAGCACTGATTAGTCTCATTAGAATGACTGTACTGTAAAGCGCTTTGAGTATCTTGAAATAAGATAAAAAGGCGCTATATAAGTACAGCGCCTGAGACGTGGGTCCCCCTTCCCATGGGCTCACCACCTGTGGGAGGGGCCAAAGGGGTCGGGTGCAATGTGGGATGGGTGGTGGCCGAGGGCGGGGACCCTGGCGGTCTGATCCTCGGCTACAGAAGCTGGCTATTGGGACGTGGAATGTCACCTCACTGGTGGGGAAGGAGCCTGAGCTGGTGTGTGAGGCTGAGAGGTTCCGGCTAGAAATAGTCGGACTCACCTCTACACATGGCTCGGGCTCTGGAACCAGTTTCCTTGAGAGGGGCTGGACACTCTTCCACTCTGGAGTTGCCCCTGGTGAGAGGCGCCGAGCAGGCGTGGGCGTACTAATTGCCCCCCAACTTGGTGCCTGTGTATTGGGGTTCACCCCCGTGAATGAGAGGGTGGCCTCTCTCCGCCTACGTGTGGGGGGACGGGTTCTGACTGTCGTTTGTGCTTATGCACCAAACGGCAGTTCAGATTATCCACCCTTTCTGGAGTCCTTAGAGGGGGTACTGGAAAGTGCACCTTCTGGGGACTCCCTTGTTCTGCTGGGGGACTTCAATGCTCATGTGGGCAATGACAGTGAGACCTGGAGGGGTGTGGTTGGGAGGAACGGCCCCCCTGATCTGAACCAGAGTGGTGTTCTGTTGTTGGACTTCTGTGCTCGTCATGGATTGTCAATAACGAACACCTTGTTCAAGCATAAGGGTGTCCATATGTGCTCTTGACACCAGGACACCCTAGGCCGCAGTTCGATGATCGACTTTGTCATCGTTTCATCTGATCTGCGGCCACATATCTTGGACACTCGGGTGAAGAGAGGGGCGGAGCTGTCAACTGATCACTACCTGGTGGTGAGTTGGCTCCGATGGTGGGGGAGGATGCCGGTCAGACCTGGTAGGCCCAAACGTATTGTGAGGGTTTGCTGGGAACGTCTGGCAGAGTCTCCTGTGAGACGGAGTTTCAACTCCCACCTCCGGGAGAACTTTGAACATGTTCCAAGGGAGGTGGGGGACATTGAGTCTGAGTGGACCATGTTTCGTGCCTCTATTGTCGAGGCGGCTTACCAGAGCTGCGGCCGCAAGGTTGTCGGTGCCTGTCGGGGCGGCAACCCTCGAACCCGATGGTGGACACCGTCGGTGAGGGATGCTGTCAGGCTGAAGAAGGAGTCCTATCGGGCCTTTTTGGCCTGTGGGACCCCGGAAGCAGCTGATGGGTACCGGCAGTCCAAGCGACATGCGGCTCGGGTGGTTGCTGAGGCAAAAACTCGGGCATGGGAGGAGTTCGGAGAGGCCATGGATGTCAGGTTTTGTTTCGTGGCAGATCAAGACAGAAGAACCCAATTGCGCAGGCAGGACTCAGGAGGCAAATGTATAAAATAAAAATGCTTTTAATAATAACAATAATAAATCAAAAGGGCTGACATGGCAGCAAAACTTACATGGCCTCAAGAACACGATCATTAGCAGGACAAGACAGGACATACCCAACGACGAACCGACAATGACAGAACTGACAGACAGACTTTATATACACACAACCAAGACATGACACAGGTGACGATAATCAAAACAATCAATTCAGACACAAGGGGGAACAGACAGGGGGAAGGCCCACTAGATGGTGCCATCCTGACA
>NC_056509.1:4036786-4040745 GCF_014905685.2 Nematolebias whitei
TATCTTGAGTCTTGAGTCGTTCTGGGTCTCGTTACAACTGGGTTGCCTGAAAATACAACAGAAATGCTCCAGCCAGACCAAACCCAGAACGAGGCTCGGAACGACCAAGCCACATCCTCCTCGCAAACGGAACGGGTAAACCAGCTGGAGAAGATCCTCACCCAAATGATAAATCAACAACAACAGACGCAAGCTAACCTACAAGAGCTTGGGGGCATGGTTTTCTCTATTAAACAGACTCTCTCCCCTTCTTCACCTACAGCCGCAGCAGAACCTCCTGTGGACAGCCCGATGTGTACATGCTCAGCGAGTCACCCGTTTTAGCGACAAGTGTTGGTAAAACCTTCCGAACTTTTCTCTGGTGACCCGGATCAATGTGACGGCTTTCTCCTCCAATGCGAGCTCGCATTTAGCGGGGCTCCTAGACTTTACTCCACAGACAATGCTAAGATCACTTAATTTACGAGTCAGTTAAAAGGTAACGCACTCCGGTGGGCAACCTCTTTCCTCCGCCAACACGATTTAAGAATTGTCACATTTAGCTCGGTACTCTCTGAATTTCGTAGAATATTCGACAGGCCATTATCGGGTCCCAACGCTGAGAAGCGTCTTCTGGGCTTAAGTCAGGGCCGGCGTCCAGTAGCCGAACACGCCCTCGAGTTCCGCATCGTCGCAGCACAAACAGGGTGGAACGAGAGGGCGCTGCAGGGAGCTTTCTTGAATTCCTTGTCGGATCCGTTAAAGGATCAGATCGCCGCAAGAGATGAGCCGTCCAACTTCGACGCACTCATTAATTTAGCCGTAGCACTCGACGAACGTTTCCGCGAGCGACAGCGGGAACGTGACTACAACTCCCAGAAGACCACCACTTCCGGTTTGGGTCCGTCACTCAATGTCTTCCGTAATAAAACCCTTTCTGAACACTATAAACCCCAGAGTCACCAAGCCTTCGCGTCTCCGTCCCCACTCGCCCTGCCTGAACCTGAACCCATGCTGGTGGGACGCACCCGCCTAACTCCCAACGAAAGACAAAAACGAAGGGAGCAAAGATTATGTTTCTATTGCAGCCAAGATGGGCACTTTATTGCCGTCTGTCTGTTTCGGGGAAACGAGAACACCCACCAATAAAGAGGGAGATATTGGTGGGGACTTCTTCGTTCTCCCCTTTAAGCAGTTTGACCATAGCTACGGTCATCCAAGTTAATCACAACCGTTTCCCTGTTTCTGCACTCATAGACTCTGGCGCTGAACAAAATTTAATCAGTCAAAGTATTGTCACTGAATTGTCCCTACCCACTTTAGAAATACCACCCATTTCTATAGCGGGGATCACGGGCGACACCTTAGCCCAGGTTCAACACCGCACCGCCGACCTACACCTGATAACATCTGGCAACCACCATGAGAACATTAATTTCTTTTTTTTTTATTCATCTCATGATCAATTGATTTTGGGGTATCCCTGGTTGAAGCTCCACAATCCTCACATTAATTGGGAGCTTGGCAGGATAGAGAAATGGAGCGGGCGGTGTTTAAAACACTGCCTCCTCTCAGGGATTTCTAACCCCACTAAACAAGTTGCCAACGTTGAGGAGATCGATCTGACTTCCATCCCGCCCGAGTATCACGATCTCTCGCCAGTATTTAGTAAGCAGAAAGCTTTGTCCCTGCCGCCGCACCGACCCTACGACTGCGCCATAGACCTTTTTCCGGGCGCTCCCTTACCGGCCAGCCGCCTGTACAACCTCTCGGGTCCAGAGAGGGATTCCATGAAGAATTATATTGAGGAATCACTTGATTCAGGTATCATTCGTCCTTCCACCTCCCCGGTAGGGGCAGGGTTTTTCTTTGCATCAAAAAAAAGATAAAACCCTCCGACCTTGTATCGTTTACTGGGGATTAAACAGTGTTACAGTCAAGAACAAGTATCCTCTTCCCCTCATAGATTCCATACACGAGCAGTTACAGTCAGCTACTATATTCACGAAATTAGACTTTCGAAATGTCTACCACTTGGTACGCATAAAAGAAGGCGACGAATGGAAGACGGCCTTCCGAACCCCGTTAGGCCACTTCGAATATCTTGTCATGCCGTTTGGTCTCACTAACGCCCCTGCCGTCTTCCAGGCGCTAGTAAATGACGTGCTCAGAGATTTCTTAGGAGACTTCGTTTTTGTATACCTCGACGACATTTTAATTTACTCGCGTGACAAAGAGGAGCACATCAGAAGGGTCAGAACTGTACTTCAGCGTTTATACGAGAATCAATTATTCGTCAAGGGTGAAAAATACGAGTTTCATACTTCTTTAGTTTCTTTTCTGGGGTTTCTTTTCGGGGAAGGGCATTATCGTACCGATCCTGAGAAGATTAGAGCAATAGTCGAATGGCCCATTCCAGAGACTCGCAAACAGCTTCAGCATTTTTTAGGTTTTGCAAACTTTTACAGATGCTTTATCAGGGACTACAGCCGTATTGCCGCACCACTCTCTTAGCTTACTTCCATTAAAAGAACCTTCAAATGGACTACAGAAGCAAACACGGCTTTCAATAGACTAAAACAACTCTTCTCTTCCTCACCCATCCTCTGCCATCCTGACCCCGAACGCCAGTTCATCCTAGAGGTGGACGCCTCCGACACTGGGGTAGGAGCAGTCCTCTCTCAGAGATCCCCCAGAGACAATAAAGTACACCCCTGTGCTTTCTTTTCTCTGCACCTGTCCCAAGCCGAGGGAAATTATGATGTGGGTAACCGCGAACTACTGGCCGTCAAACTGGCCTTAGAAGAGTGGCGTCACTGGTTAGAAGGTACTGAGACCCCCTTCCTTATCTGGACTGATCACAAGAACCTGACCTATCTAAGGGATGCTAAGAGGTTAACCCCCAGACAGGCACGATTGTCTTTATTTTTCAATCGGTTTAATTACATTTTGACTTTTAGACCTGGCTTGAAAAATACCAAGCCAGATGCTCTGTCTCGTCAATTCTCTCCTCCAGACGTTCCCGAACCCGAGGAACACATTGTTCCTTCCACATGCATCGTCGGGGCTCTCACATGGCCCATTGAGCAGGAGGTCTGCGATGCCCACAAGGAGGAGCCTGACCCCGGCCTGGGGCCCCCCGGAACCCTGTTCGTCCCTTCTATCATGAGGTCAAAGGTACTGGAGTGGGTCCACACAAATAAACTTTCTTGTCACCCAGGAGTAACACGCATGTTGTCCCTAACAAAGACCCATTTCTGGTGGCCGACGCTTGTACAAGACATCAAGGACTTTGTCGCTGCTTGTTCCACATGCGCACGTAACAAGACAGGTAATCAACCCCCGGCCGGACTCTTACAACCACTGCCCTCACCCAGCCGCCCTTGGTCCCACATATCAGTGGATTTTGTCACAGGACTTCCCCCGTCCGAAGGAAACACGGTCATATTAACTGTCATTGACAGATTCTCGAAGTCGGCACATTTCATTCCTCTGGTAAAGTTACCATCTGCTCTTGAGACCACACAACTATTAGTTCAGCATGTTTTTCGTATCCACGGCATTCCCTCCGACATTGTCTCTGACCGTGGTCCACAGTTTATTTCTCAGGTTTGGCGGTCGTTTTGTAACACCCTGGGGGCATCTTCAAGTCTGACTTCAGGCTACCACCCACAGTCTAACGGCAAGGCTGAAAGGTGCAACCAGGAACTCGAGAACACCCTTCGTTGCTTTGTGGAGAACAACCCTTCAGCCTGGTCTCAACATCTGGTGTGGGTGGAGTATGCCCACAACGCTCACAGATCCACAGCCACAGGTGTGTCTCCTTTCAAAGCCTCTCTGGGTTACCTGCCCCCCCTGTTTCCTAGTCTAGAGACGGACATCACGGTGCCGTCTGTCCAGCACCACTTCCGCAGATGTCGACGCGTTTGACTGCAAACAAGAGCAGCCCTCCTGCGCACTGCGGCCCAAAATAAGAGGTT
>NC_056509.1:4040845-4041394 GCF_014905685.2 Nematolebias whitei
CTGCCTCCAGGTTATTTTTGGACAATATGGGCTTCAGTTTAGACAGCCGCCTCAATTGGAAGAAACATGATTTAACAATCATGTTTACATGATTGTTAAGTTTCAGGGAAGTGTCCATTATCACTCCCAGATTAATGACTCTTTGTTTTACTGACAGAACTTGAGCGGAATGGTCGATGCAGTGGTTCATGATCGTATCGTTGTGAGGGAACAACATGTGCCCCTTTTCCACCGTCACGGCGCGGGTCGGATATTTCCGGCTTGAAGCGCGTTTGAGGTCTTTCCACTGATCCTGTGACCGGCTCGCCTCGCTAAATTCTGGCCCGGCTTCTCAAGGGTTCCGAGCGAGCCGCGCCGTGACGTCAGAAACACTGTCGGTCACTGATTGGTCGGGGGGAGGAGTCTGTGGAGTCTTTCCAAACAACCCGATCCACCATTTTTTTCTCTACCGCTTGCCATTAGCGATAACTCGAGGAGCGTATCTTTTAGTATTTTGAAGCTATACAAAAACAATAATATCAAAGCCGTGGTCAAATGCAGAAGTGCAGG
>NC_056509.1:4041494-4049189 GCF_014905685.2 Nematolebias whitei
CATTTATAGAAGATGGTGAGTGTTTTCTAACTTTAAACATATTTTAAATTACTCATCCCATCGGTTCTGAACATATTTTTAACTAACAAAAGAGGCTGACGCCATAATAGTACAACGTCGGTGCTACGATGCTAAGCTAATTTGCATAAATGCTAACTGTCCTCCGGTCCCGTTTCTCACTGTATTTTATCCAGAACGTATTTCAGCGCGTGACGGTTCATCTATAAACTCCACATTAAACCCTCCAAGCCTCCCGGCTCCTGCCCCTGCTCCATCAGAGGAGTCTACACCTGACAGGTCTCCATCACAGCCCACCTGCACCTCACAGAGCAGCACAACGCTGCAGCTTCTGTGCTCGGTAAGATGCAACATGTTCCACATCACTTTATTTGTGCCAATAAGGACTTGATTTATTTTATTTTTAAAGTAAAAAACTAAAATGTTGAATAAATACTGAATTGGGATGAAATTATGTACACAGGGTCCCAATTACAGACAACAAAATGTAAAAGTAAAACAGTAATAAGATCTAAGATATGAATTAAGAAAAATATCAACTAAAAAACATATACTAATAAAACACTAAGCACTAATAGCAGTAAACAATCAAAACAATACGTCAAACAGCAACATGAACTTGAGTTTGTGCAGCCTCATGAATATATAACACTGTGAAGAATCACATCATGTTGCTGCTGATCTGTTTCATGTTGCTGCTGATCAGTTTCATGTTGCTGTGTTCATTCGTGCTCATCTGTTCACACAGACTCATGTCCGTGCTGCTGTTCTGCGTATTGTGTTTAATGTTTTTATGCTATTAGTGCTTATCATATTTTTAGTTGATGTTTTTCTTAGTTCATATCTTAGATCTTATTACTGTTTTTCTTTTATATTTTATTGTTGGATGTAACTGGGACCCTGTGAACATAATTTTGATCATCCACCACATGGACCACATGAATGACAAAGAATATCTGCATCTGTATAATACTTTCTGATTCATATATCCATTATTATTATTTTCATTATTTTTAAATCAATTTATTTTTCATTTTCTTATTTGATCAGTTTATTATTATTAATATATCTATTATAGCTGTTAGCAGCACCTTTCTTTGTTTCATTTTTCACTTCTTACTTTTCATATTAAACAATTTTTTTCTTAAGTGGTGTCCTTGAACATTAAATTTCCTAAACAAATTTTACAATGTTAAGTTCAGATAGTGTTTGTTTAAATTCATACTGGAAGTTGAGAAGAATTTCCAGTTGCATTTGATCTTTAATGAATCCTAAGAAAAGATTACTAGAATCTGCTCAACTGTTATTATGTTATATTTTTTTGGTTCTAGGATGAAGTGACACAAAAACAGTCAAAAATTCAGAAAGGACAGTTATCAATTATCAGTCATCAGTTATCTTTTAGCAGTTTTTCGTTTATCGTCCGTACAACTGTGGCCCGAGAGATTCAGCTGAAAGTCCTGGTGCACCTTTTATTTGAACCTGCAGAGATTTGAACAGCTGATCTGAAGCAAAAAGGCAGGAGTTCAACCTGAACTGACCACTCCTGCTGTTTGATGGTCTCCTCCTTCGCCACCCGTCCGTCCGTCCATCCATCCATCCATCCATCCATCCATCCATCCATCCATCCATCCTCTTCTGTGTAGATGAACAGATTCTCAGATATATTCATCAATTAACGCGGATTCCTCATTTTTCTGAACTGAATAAAACGTGCATTGAATTTAATGAAATGCAAACGTGAGACGTCATTTATATTTGACCCATCAAAATGAATGCGGTCGTTTATTTACAGAATCAAAGTTTAACATCAAACATTTACATTAATTTGGCAAATTATGAAAATAACAACATAAGCAATCAATCAGGAAAAATCATACGGCCATGATTTTTCCGTTGCTTCACCACAGACATTTATGAAAACTGTACAACTATGATCTTTTACCCACACGGATGTGGATGAGCACTTTACACAGACATTTCTAAATATCTGGAAGAATTTCTACTTGAGAGAAAAGTTTAAAGATGGGAAAGAAGTTAAAGGGAGTAAAGATGGTATGTGAGGGGAAGTGTTCACCAGAACCGACACTCTCCATCAGAACCCAGCTCACCTCGGTACGCTTGGTAGGAAACTTGACTCATTACCTTTCTGAGATTAATCAGCAGATATGGAGTTCCGTTAACGCTACCTGTCCAGCGTCTCCTTAGGATGGCTGTAGCTCGTCAGAAGTAGTGGCGAGTGGAAAGTGTTATATTCCCATGACTCGGAAGAGCTCTGTTGTCATGTCAGGATCTTCCCGTCTCCCAGAACTGGGCTTCTCCGCACAGAACTGAACAGAACTGAACTCAACCGAACCGAGTGGAACCCTCACAGAACTCCAGCAGAACATGAGTAGTTTACAGATCTGAGTAGACCAGGAAGTACCGACATTTTAAAGAGCCCTTTTCCCGGTTTATACGGGAGTCTCCCATTGGCCAGAACCGACCAGACGGGGTGTGTTTTGTGACGTAAAAGGTTAGAATGCAGCAAGAATTGTTATGGAAAGATCAGAAATGTTCTCACAGACAGAGAGAGTTTTGTTTTGGCGCGTTTCAGAAACAGGTGCCAAAACCTCTATATTTACGTCTGAGAGGATTCTAAAAACATGACAGTTCGTTCCAACAACTTGTTTTGCGTTTGACTCCAACCTTGGACCAACTTACACTTGCTCATTCAAAGACAGAAAATCAGAAAATGCATAATTATCTGTAACAGACCTCAACATGAATTCTAACTTTGCATGAGAATTTAAAAATCATTACACAGTTAATAAAATTGATTAGTTCACTGCAACATCTAAAATGGTTTGAACTAAGACACTTTGATTATCAACATTTGTAAAATAGTAATGATAATAAAAAAGAGAGTGTTCTTTTCACTTGAATCTTCAAGAAAGAAAGTCTCAGGATGGGTGAACCTGTATCTCTGGATTCAAATCAATGAAATGACAGTTTCTGTCCCACAAGGTTCTTAAGGTCAAGGATTTGGACCTTAGGCTTAGTCGTGACACCAGATTAAGTTCACTACATCTGCTTCAGGGTTGTGGGAGCAGCATCTTCACCAGGGAGGCACAGACATCAACAGCCACCTCTTCAACTCTTCTAGGACCCCATGGTGTTCACAAACCAACTGACTATTTATTAATTAATATCCTGATGCTGCTCAATAATCCAGGTAGAAAAATCTAAAAAGTTAAGTCTGGTCCTCTGGACATTCACAAAGCAAACAATACAGTTTATAATAAATAAACTAAATGTTTTTTGTTAGTTTTGTTTTTTGAATGTCCAGAGGACCAGACTTAACTTTTTTAAATTAATAAGTAATAAATTTATGTTTTAATTTAATGAAAGACAAATCTTTAAAATTCAAGGACAAAATTTAATCTAATTGTTTTCAAGTCTGTATCTTATTGTAAAAGCAGTTTCAAAGATTACAGCACAGTGGGATGTTTTGCAATTTTAACATGAACCTTGTGCATATCTGCAAATAATAAAAGTGAAGATATTTTTAATACATCTTTATTGTAAAAATCTATACTAAAATGAAAAACACATGGGTTTAAAGCAGCAGGGAAGGCAGTAAGGTAGGATTATGAATCAGGTTTAAAAGTTACAGCTCATGAGGTACTCCATTAGAGCATGACATCTTTTCCACAACATCGTGTGACAAAACCTTCAGGGTGTTCTTCTTCTAATACGTTTAGTGGTGGCTAGTAAGTAGCTTAAGGGAGCACTACCGCCACCAGGTGGTAAGACGAGTTGGATTCTAGTCCCCGCCTACAGAGCCGGTCCAGAAATGTACATGGAAACACAACAGACCCGAACCGATCTGAACCAACCCGAACTGATCTGATCCGCTCTGTGACGGTGGAAAAGGGGCAATGGTTTCAGACTTCTTTTCATTGAAATTTAAGAAATTTAAACCCATCCAGTCCCTGATGTCAGCCAGACAGTCAAGCAGAAGTTGAATAGAGCATGTACCATTGTGTCTTAGGAGGAAGTCTTTCCTCCATTTGCGCTCCGCCCTCCTGCACTGCTGCCTAACGGCCTTGGTGATGTCACTCAGCCAAGGTTCTGCTCTGAGTTTTGATTTTCTAGTTTTAACAGGAGCGACATGATCCAGAGTCTTTAAGCAGACAGAGTTGAACTGAGATGTAATTTTCTCAGTGGTGATGAGAAACAACGGGGGTTGAATTATCATTTCAGAGTTATAAACATCTGTGAAACGTGCGGCAGTGAAGAGGTTAATGGTCCGGCTGCGACATGCAGGAGCGCACGGCTTAGGACATAGATGGGGGAAGTTGAACTCAAACCTGACTGGCATGTGGTCTGAAAAAACATTATCACCAATTCCAAGATTACTAACAGTCACATCACATGTCACATCACCTGTCATGAGTAGTCTTTGAGTTAGAAGCTGTTTTCTTCAGAGGGGAAGTCACAATGTCTCTGAGAGTATTCAAAATAATCCTGAGCAGAGAGCTGTTGTTTTTACACAAAATCGCTTAGTAAATGGTAAATGGAAAAGGGGTCGGGTGCAATGTGGGATGGGTGGTGGCCGAGGGCAGGGACCCTGGCGGTCTGATCCTCGGCTACAGAAGCTGGCTATTGGGACGTGGAATGTCACCTCACTGGTGAGGAAGGAGCCTGAGCTGGTGTGTGAGGTTTAGAGGTTCCGGCTAGAAATAGTCAGACTCACCTCTACGCATGGCTCTGGCTCTGCAACCAGTTTCCTTGAGAGGGGTTGGACACTCTTCCACTCTGGAGTTGCCCCTAGTGAGAGGTGCCGAGCAGGAGTGGACATACTTATTGACCCCCATCTTGGTGCCTGTGTGTTGGGGTTCACACCGGTGAATGAGAGGGTAGATTCCCTCCACTTACGTGTGGGTGGACGGGTTCTGACTGTCATTTGTGCTTATGCACCAAACCGCAGCTCAGATTATCCACCCTTTTTGGAGTCCTTGGAGGGGGTACTGGAAAGTGCACCTCCTGGGACTCCCTTGTTCTGGGGGATTTCAATGCTCACGTGGGCAATGATAGTGAGACCTGGAGGGGTGTGGTTGGGAGGAACGCCCCCCCGATCTGAACCCGAGTGGTGTTCTGTTGTTGGACTTCTGTGCTCATCATGGATTGTCCATAACAAACACAATGTTCAAGCATAAGGGTGTCCATATGTGCTCTTGGCACCAGGACACCTTAGGCCACAGTTCGATGATCGACTTTGTCGTTGTCTCATCTGACCTGCGGCCACATGTCTTGGACACTCGGGTGAAGAGTGAGGTGGAGCTGTCCACTGACCATTACCTGATGGTGAGTTGGCTCCGATGGTGGGGGAGGATGCCGGTCAGACCTGGCAGGCCCAAACGTAATGCGAGGGTTTGCTGGGAACGTCTGGCAGAGTCTCCTGTGAGACGGAGCTTTAACTCCCACCTCTGGGAGAACTTCGAACATGTTCTGGGGGAAGTAGGGGACATTGAGTCCAAGTGGGCCATGTTCTGTGCCTCTATTGTCGAGGTGGCTTACTGGAGCTGCGGCCACAAGGTTGTCAGTGCCTGTCACGGCGGCAACCCTCGAACCCGGTGGGGGACACCGGCGGTGAGGGATGCTGTCAGGCTGAAGAAGGAGTCGTATCAGGCCTTTATGGCCTGTGGTACCCCGGAAGCAGCTGATAGGTACCGGCAGTCCAAGCGACATGCGACTCGGGTGGTTGCTGAGGCAAAAACTCGGGCATGAGAGGAGTTCGGAGAGGCCATGGAGAATGATGTCTGCACCACTTCGATACAATTCTGGTCCACCATCTGGCGTCTCAGGGTGGGGTGGGAAAAGCGGTACACCACCAACACTGTTTATAGTGGGGTTGGTGTGCTGCTGACCTCAACTTGGGATGTCATGGGTCGATGGGCAGAATACTTTGAAGACCTCCTCAATCCCACCGGCACATCTTTCACTGAGGAAGCGGAGCCTGGGGACTCTGGGTCAGGCCCTCCAATCTCTGGTGCTGAGATCACCGAGGTGGTTAAAAAGATCCTCGGTGGCAGGGTCCCAGGGGTGGATGAGATTCGCCTGGAGTTCCTTAAGTCTCTGGATGTTGTAGGGTTGTGTTGGCTTACACGGCTCTGCAATATTGCGTGGACATCGAGGGCAGTTCCCCTGGATTGGCAGACCAGGGTGGTGGTCCCCCTATTCAAAAAGGGGGACCATAGAGTGTGTTCCAACTACAGGGGGTCACGCTTTTAAGCATCCCTGGTAAGGTCTATTCGGGGTTTTGGAGAGGACGGTCCATCGGAAAGTCGAACCTCAGATTCAGGAGGAGCAGTGCGGTTTTTGTCCTGGTCGTGGAACACTGGACCAGCTCTACTCTCTCAGCAGGGTCCTGGAGAGTGCGTGGGAGTTTGCCCAACTGGTCTACATGTGCTTTGTGGACTTGGAGAAGGCGTTCGACCGCGTCCCTCAGGGAACCCTGTTGGGGGTACTCTGGGAGTATGGGGTACCAGGCCCTTTGATACGGGCTGTTAGGTCCCTGTATGACCGGTTTCAGAACCTGGTCCGCATTGCTGGCAGTAAGTCAGGCTCATTCCCGGTGAGAGTTGGACTCCGCCAAGGTTGCCCTTTGTCACCGACTCTGTTCATAACTTTTATGGACAGAATTTCTAGGCGCAGCCAAGGTGCTGAGGGGATCTGTTTTGGTAGCCTTAGGATTGTTTCTCTGCTTTTTGTAGATGATGTGGTCCTGTTGGCTTCATCAGATCGTGATCTACAGCATTCGCTGAAGCGGTTCACAGCAGAGTGCGACACAGCCAGGATGAAGATCAGTTCCTCTAAATCCTAGGCCATGGTCTTGAGCTGGAAAAGGGTAGAGTGCCCTCTCCGGGTCAGGGAGGAGGTCCTGCCCCAAGTGGAGGAGTTCAAGTATTTTGGGGTCTTGTTCACGAATGAGGGGAAAATGGAGTGTGAGATCAATAGGCAGATAGGTGCAGCATCTGCAGTGAAGCGGGCACTGTACAGGTCTGTTGTGGTAAAGAGAGAGCTGAGTCAAAAGGCGAAGCTCTCAATTTACTGGTCGTTCTACGTTCCTACTCTCATCTACAGTCATGAGCTTTGGGTTGGGACCGAAAGAATCATGGATCATGGATGGCTGCCACCATATTTGTCAGTCCATCTTGTAAGCTGAATAACTTGAATACCATATTTTTCTAATTATAAGTCACTGTTTTTAATCATAATTTGGCCAGTCCTGTGACGTATAGTCCGAAGCGACTTATATGTTGTTTTCTCTATTCATGATACAATTTTTGACTGGCACATTAATTGTTCATTCATACTGACATGAACCAGCTTTGCAGCCACGAGAGGGCCCTTTAGGCTTTTGACAACTATGTGTTGCTCCTCTTCTGCTACCGCTCTACCCCCATCTTCCTACAGAGTTGGCAGAGTTGTTCAGAAGAAGCAACACAGATGATGGTAACTGCCTTGTCGGACTTGTTGGCCCTGCTCAGGATCCCAGGTATGTTATGTGCATGAGCTCTGCCCATGAACACATAAGGAACTTAAGTCCAGGATAGATACAGACTAAGAAAAGTAAGGGAGGGGGTGGGCGCAAGCGCAACCCGAGTTCGCTTTGACAGACACACACAGAAA
>NC_056509.1:4049289-4049684 GCF_014905685.2 Nematolebias whitei
GCCGAAATGAGTTTTCTCCGCATGGTGTCTGGACTCTCCCTTAGAGATAGGGTGAGAAGCTCGATCATCCAGGAGGGACTCAGAGTAGAGCCGCTGCTTCTCCACATCAAGAGGAGCCAGTTGAGGTGGCTCGGGCATATGTTTAGGATGCCTCCTGGACACATCCCTGGTGAGGTGTTCCGGACACGTCCCACCGGGAGGAGACCCAGAGGAAAACCCAGGACACGCTGGAGGGACTATGTTTCTCGGCTGGCCTGGGAATGCCTTGGGATTCCCCCGGAAGAGTTGGCCCAAGTGGCTGGGGAGAGGGAAGTCTGGGCCTTCCTACTTAAGCTACTACCCCCGCGACCCGACCCCAGATAAGCGGAAGAAAATGGATGGATGGATGGATGGTT
>NC_056509.1:4049784-4095439 GCF_014905685.2 Nematolebias whitei
TTACAAATGTTGATAATCAAAGTGTCTTAGTTCAAACCATTTTAGATGTTGCAGTGAACTAATCAATTTTATTAACTGTGTAATGATTTTTAAATTCTCATGCAAAGTTAGAATTCATGTTGAGGTCTGTTACAGATAATTATGCATTTTCTGATTTTCTGTCTTTGAATGAGCAAGTGTAAGTTGGTCCAAGGTTGGAGTCAAACGCAAAACAAGTTGTTGGAACGAACTGTCATGTTTTTAGAATCCTCTCAGACGTAAATATAGAGGTTTTGGCACCTGTTTCTGAAACGCGCCAAAACAAAACTCTCTCTGTCTGTGAGAACATTTCTGATCTTTCCATAACAATTCTTGCTGCATTCTAACCTTTTACGTCACAAAACACACCCCGTCTGGTCGGTTCTGGCCAATGGGAGACTCCCGTATAAACCGGGAAAAGGGCTCTTTAAAATGTCGGTACTTCCTGGTCTACTCAGATCTGTAAACTACTCATGTTCTGCTGGAGTTCTGTGAGGGTTCCACTCGGTTCGGTTGAGTTCAGTTCTGTTCAGTTCTGTGCGGAGAAGCCCAGTTCTGGGAGACGGGAAGATCCTGACATGACAACAGAGCTCTTCCGAGTCATGGGAATATAACACTTTCCACTCGCCACTACTTCTGACGAGCTACAGCCATCCTAAGGAGACGCTGGACAGGTAGCGTTAACGGAACTCCATATCTGCTGATTAATCTCAGAAAGGTAATGAGTCAAGTTTCCTACCAAGCGTACCGAGGTGAGCTGGGTTCTGATGGAGAGTGTCGGTTCTGGTGAACACTTCCCCTCACATACCATCTTTACTCCCTTTAACTTCTTTCCCATCTTTAAACTTTTCTCTCAAGTAGAAATTCTTCCAGATATTTAGAAATGTCTGTGTAAAGTGCTCATCCACATCCGTGTGGGTAAAAGATCATAGTTGTACAGTTTTCATAAATGTCTGTGGTGAAGCAACGGAAAAATCATGGCCGTATGATTTTTCCTGATTGATTGCTTATGTTGTTATTTTCATAATTTGCCAAATTAATGTAAATGTTTGATGTTAAACTTTGATTCTGTAAATAAACGACCGCATTCATTTTGATGGGTCAAATATAAATGACGTCTCACGTTTGCATTTCATTAAATTCAATGCACGTTTTATTCAGTTCAGAAAAATGAGGAATCCGCGTTAATTGATGAATATATCTGAGAATCTGTTCATCTACACAGAAGAGGATGGATGGATGGATGGATGGATGGATGGATGGATGGATGGATGGACGGACGGACGGGTGGCGAAGGAGGAGACCATCAAACAGCAGGAGTGGTCAGTTCAGGTTGAACTCCTGCCTTTTTGCTTCAGATCAGCTGTTCAAATCTCTGCAGGTTCAAATAAAAGGTGCACCAGGACTTTCAGCTGAATCTCTCGGGCCACAGTTGTACGGACGATAAACGAAAAACTGCTAAAAGATAACTGATGACTGATAATTGATAACTGTCCTTTCTGAATTTTTGACTGTTTTTGTGTCACTTCATCCTAGAACCAAAAAAATATAACATAATAACAGTTGAGCAGATTCTAGTAATCTTTTCTTAGGATTCATTAAAGATCAAATGCAACTGGAAATTCTTCTCAACTTCCAGTATGAATTTAAACAAACACTATCTGAACTTAACATTGTAAAATTTGTTTAGGAAATTTAATGTTCAAGGACACCACTTAAGAAAAAAATTGTTTAATATGAAAAGTAAGAAGTGAAAAATGAAACAAAGAAAGGTGCTGCTAACAGCTATAATAGATATATTAATAATAATAAACTGATCAAATAAGAAAATGAAAAATAAATTGATTTAAAAATAATGAAAATAATAATAATGGATATATGAATCAGAAAGTATTATACAGATGCAGATATTCTTTGTCATTCATGTGGTCCATGTGGTGGATGATCAAAATTATGTTCACAGGGTCCCAGTTACATCCAACAATAAAATATAAAAGAAAAACAGTAATAAGATCTAAGATATGAACTAAGAAAAACATCAACTAAAAATATGATAAGCACTAATAGCATAAAAACATTAAACACAATACGCAGAACAGCAGCACGGACATGAGTCTGTGTGAACAGATGAGCACGAATGAACACAGCAACATGAAACTGATCAGCAGCAACATGAAACAGATCAGCAGCAACATGATGTGATTCTTCACAGTGTTATATATTCATGAGGCTGCACAAACTCAAGTTCATGTTGCTGTTTGACGTATTGTTTTGATTGTTTACTGCTATTAGTGCTTAGTGTTTTATTAGTATATGTTTTTTAGTTGATATTTTTCTTAATTCATATCTTAGATCTTATTACTGTTTTACTTTTACATTTTGTTGTCTGTAATTGGGACCCTGTGTACATAATTTCATCCCAATTCAGTATTTATTCAACATTTTAGTTTTTTACTTTAAAAATAAAATAAATCAAGTCCTTATTGGCACAAATAAAGTGATGTGGAACATGTTGCATCTTACCGAGCACAGAAGCTGCAGCGTTGTGCTGCTCTGTGAGGTGCAGGTGGGCTGTGATGGAGACCTGTCAGGTGTAGACTCCTCTGATGGAGCAGGGGCAGGAGCCGGGAGGCTTGGAGGGTTTAATGTGGAGTTTATAGATGAACCGTCACGCGCTGAAATACGTTCTGGATAAAATACAGTGAGAAACGGGACCGGAGGACAGTTAGCATTTATGCAAATTAGCTTAGCATCGTAGCACCGACGTTGTACTATTATGGCGTCAGCCTCTTTTGTTAGTTAAAAATATGTTCAGAACCGATGGGATGAGTAATTTAAAATATGTTTAAAGTTAGAAAACACTCACCATCTTCTATAAATGGTTCAAGTAGAGCAGTAGTCGTGTCCAAACCACCCTCCAATCCTCCATCTAGCTCGCTTTGACTTTTTTCGTCGGCCACCAAGCACAACACCTGCACTTCTGCATTTGACCACGGCTTTGATATTATTGTTTTTGTATAGCTTCAAAATACTAAAAGATACGCTCCTCGAGTTATCGCTAATGGCAAGCGGTAGAGAAAAAAATGGTGGATCGGGTTGTTTGGAAAGACTCCACAGACTCCTCCCCCCGACCAATCAGTGACCGACAGTGTTTCTGACGTCACGGCGCGGCTCGCTCGGAACCCTTGAGAAGCCGGGCCAGAATTTAGCGAGGCGAGCCGGTCACAGGATCAGTGGAAAGACCTCAAACGCGCTTCAAGCCGGAAATATCCGACCCGCGCCGTGACGGTGGAAAAGGGGCACATGTTGTTCCCTCACAACGATACGATCATGAACCACTGCATCGACCATTCCGCTCAAGTTCTGTCAGTAAAACAAAGAGTCATTAATCTGGGAGTGATAATGGACACTTCCCTGAAACTTAACAATCATGTAAACATGATTGTTAAATCATGTTTCTTCCAATTGAGGCGGCTGTCTAAACTGAAGCCCATATTGTCCAAAAATAACCTGGAGACAGTAATACATGCATTCATTACATCTAGGCTTAATTACTGCAATTCACTCCTGTTTGGTATCAGTCAGACCTCCATCGCACAACTACAACTGGTCCAGAATGCAGCAGCCCAATTTTTAACCAGTACAGGCAAAAGAGAGTACATTACTCCAGTTTTGGCCTCCCTGCAATGGCTACCGGTTCACCTTCGAATCCAGTTCAAAATACTCCTGTATGTCTACAAATCGCTGAACAGTTTTGCCACCCCTCCCCCCCATCTCTCTGATTTGCTACAGCCATATGTCCCACCACGTTCTCTGAGGTCAGCGGACCAGTTGCTCCTCACAGTTCTAGGAACTCGTCTTAAGCGCAGAGGTGACAGGGCCTTCTCTGTAGCAGGCCCAATACTTTGGAACAAGTTACCTCTGCTTGTCAGATAGGCCCCCCTCCCTCTCGGTTTTCAAATCCTGTTTAAAAACCCACTACTATTCCGTAGCTTTCAGCATCAGATGATCTGTGTTTTGAACCTGTATGCTCCACACAGTCGTCATATTTATTATCTGCAACATTTTTATGTCTATATTCTGATTTACCTCATTTTGTACAGTATAATTCATTCAACCTTTATTTAGACAGGTAAATCCCATTGAGCCTCGATTACTCATTTACAAGAGAGACCTGATTTTAACAAAGAATGATGAAAACAATGGACAACAGCGACAACAGTAGACAATTATAAATAGGCATACATAATTTTTTTTTTTAACAAATAAGACGGCAAAAAAAATTAACAAAAAACAGCTAGATTATAAGACGACTGTAGAAAACTAAAAACTGGAACATGTCTACATTGGTCCTTGCCAGGAGTACAACAGATTCTTAAAGCCACTTAGAGAGGTCAAGGTCGAGACCTTGAGATCTTTTTACAAGATAATCCAGGAAACAAGAGCGGAGTCAGAGAAGGTCCTTTTGCCAAGTTCAGTCCTCACTGAGAGAACACTGCAGGTAATAATGTCCTGAGAGCGCACGCTGTAGCTACACTCACACAGAGACATGTAGGAAGAGATGTATGACGGCAGCAGACAAGAAGTGATTTAAAGATGAAAATGTACCAGTGAGAGAGTCTGCGTGAGGTTAATGATGACCAGTTAACCAGTGAATACAGGGTGCAGTGGTGGGTACGATAATCACAGCCAGTTATGAATCTTAGTGCACCATGATAGACAGCATCCAACATCTGCAGGGTTCTTGTAGGAGCGTTCATGTAAATAATGTCACCGTAATCAATGGAGGGAAGGAAAGTCACAGTTACAAGGCGTTTCCTAGCGTTTAGAGTTAGACAGGATATGTTTCTGAAAAAGAAACCCAGTTTAACTTTCAGTTTCTTTACTAGGTTTTCCACATGGAGCTTACAAGAGAGATGCGAGTCAACCAAAATACCCAAATATTTATAGGAATCAACAAACTCAATGGGGACACCATTTGAGGGACACCATTTGAGGATAAAATCAGAGGAAGAACTGCTGGGATCGACTTACTGTTTGAAAAAAGCATTCCTTTGGTTTTGTCGGCATTTACGACAAGTTTGAGTTGGAAAAAATCTGACTGGATGATGTCACATGCAGATTGCAAAAGCTGGAAAGCCTTAGCAACTGTTTTAGCTCGACAATAAACAACTGTGTCATAAGCATAGAAATGTAAGGATGCATCAGGGATGCTCTGACCTACATTACCTATGTAGATTGTAAAGAGGGTGGGTCCTAAGACTGATCCTTGTGGTACACCATTGTTGACTGTTAAATAAATGGAGGAAGTACCATTATGTCGAACACATTGCCTCCGATCTGAGAAATAGAGAACCAACCAATGGTATGATCTGAGAAACCGATTTCTGAGAGCTTATGACACAAGATGTTATAATTCACAGTATCAAAATCTTTAGACAGGTCTAAGAAAAGTGCAGCACAATAATCTTTAGCATCCAATGCTTCAACAAAGTCATTAAGAACCTTCAGTGAAGCAGTCGTTGTACTGTGTTGTTTCCTGAAGCCAGATTGATGGAGAGGTAAGATGTTAAATGAGTCCAGGTAATTTTTGATTTGGGAGTTTCAGTTTTTCTAGAACCTTAGCTAAAATGCAGAGTTTATAGATTGGTCGATAGTTGTTCAGTGAGGTGGGGTCACCTCCCTTCAGCAAAGGAAAAACAAAGGCTGTTTTCCAAGTGTCTGGAATGGAGTTTTGGCTTATGGACAGGTTAAAGATGTGCGTCACAGGGACTGTGATGATATAAGCGGCCAGCCTTAGGAAATAAGGTGGAAGTTCATTTGGTCCTAGAGATTTTTTAGGATCAAGACCTTTTGTTGTATTTTCGGGCAATCCAGTTGTAACGAGACCCAGAACGACTCAAGACTCAAGATACAAAAAGGTGTTATTTATTTACAGTGTTTGATATGTATATACACAATATATACAGGCCCTGGGACTGGAACTCCTGGAAGAGGGGAATAATCTTTAGGCAGGAGCAGGTAAGTGGCACAGGTGAGTAGATACTGAAATTGTTGTTCTTGTCTTACAGCTTCCTGGGTACTGGAGTGAGTCCAACGGGTCCAAGAGGCATGAGTCCCAGAAACAGAGCACGGGTATTCAAGATCCGGAAGGCAAGGCACGAGAGACCAGACAGGAACTGAGCGACCAGGACTGGAACGGACACGTCAAACGAGGAGCTGCTGGCACAAAAAAACCACAAGGTAAGTATCTCATATACTTAAGAAACAAATGGTTGAGAGCATCAGTACCGGGAGGGAATCAATGCTCCAGCATTGAGTAGACTTGACTGCAGCCTTAAGTAGTGGTAGGAGCTCGTTTGGGAGATGACCGCCAGGTGTTGATCATCAGCGGCCATCTTGGAGATGCAGCCAGTACTACTCTCACATCCCCCCCCCCCCCCCCAAGAATCGCCTCCAGGCGACCTGAGGCGCTTCTCGGGGTGTGCTCTGAAGAAGGTCGTGATGAGACTTGGGTCCAAGATGAATGAGCGGGGAATCCAGGATCTCTCCTCCGGGCCGTATCCCTCCCAGTCCACGAGATACTGGAAACCCCTGCCTTGACGTCTGACGTCCAAAATGGCACGAACCGTGAAGGCGGGGTGATTGTTGATCAACCGGGCGGGTGGAGGGAGGTTGGCAGGTGGGCACAGTGGACTCTCGGAGACTGGTTTTATCTGAGAAACGTGGAATGTAGGTTGGATCCTCATGGAGCTGGGGAGTTGAAGGCGGACTGCTGAGGGGTTGATTATCTTGGTGATGATGAAGGGACCTATGAAACGTGGAGCCATCTTCCTGGGGATGTCCTTTAACTGTATGTCTCTTGTGGAGAGCCACACCCTTTGGCCCACCTGATAGGACGGGGCGGAGGAGCGGTGTTGGTCGGCGAACCTCTTAATTTGGGCTGCAGTGCGCAGGAGGGCTGCTCTTGTTTGCAGCCAAACGCGTCGACATCTGCGGAAGTGGTGCTGGACAGACGGCACCGTGATGTCCGTCTCTAGACTAGGAAACAGGGGGGGGGGGGGGCAGGTAACCCAGAGAGGCTTCAAAAGGAGACATACCTGTGGCTGTGGATCTGTGAGCGTTGTGGGCATACTCCACCCACACCAGATGTTGAGACCAGGCTGAAGGGTTGCTCTCCACAACGCAATGAAGGGTGTTCTCGAGTTCCTGGTTGCACCTTTCAGCCTTGCCGTTAGACTGTGGGTGGTAGCCTGAAGTCAGACTTGAAGATGCCCCCAGGGTGTTACAAAACGACCGCCAAACCTGAGAAATAAACTGTGGACCACGGTCAGAGACAATGTCGGAGGGAATGCTGTGGATACGAAAAACATGCTGAACTAATAGTTGTGCGGTCTCAAGAGCGGATGGTAACTTTACCAGAGGAATGAAATGTGCCGACTTCGAGAATCTGTCAATGACAGTTAATATGACCGTGTTTCCTTCGGACGGGGGAAGTCCTGTGACAAAATCCACTGATATGTGGGACCAAGGGCGGCTGGATGAGGGCAGTGGTTGTAATTGTCCGGCCGGGGGTTGATTACCTGTCTTGTTACGTGCACATGTGGAACAAGCAGCGACAAAGTCCTTGACGTCTTGTACAAGCGTCGGCCACCAGAAGTGGTTCTTTGTTAGGGACAACATGCGGGTTACTCCTGGGTGACAAGAAAGTTTATTTGTGTGGACCCACTCCAGTACCTTTGACCTCATGATAGAGGAGACGAACAGGGTTCCGGGGGGCCCCAGGCCAGGGTCGGGCTCCTCCTTGTGGGCATCACAGACCTCCTGCTCAATGGGCCATGTGAGAGCCCTGACAATGCAAGTGGAAGGAACGATGTGTTCCTCGGGTTTGGGAATGTCTGGAGGAGAGAACTGACAAGACAGAGCATCTGGCTTGGTATTTTTCGAGCCAGGTCTAAAAGTCAAAATGTAATTAAACCGATTGAAAGATAAAGACCATCGTACCTGTCTGGGGGTTAACCTCTTAGCATCCCTTAGATAGGTCAGGTTCTTGTGATCGGTCCAAATAAAGAAAGGGGTCTCAGTACCTTCTAACCAGTGACGCCACTCTTCTAAGGCCAGTTTGACGGCCAGTAGTTCGCGGTTACCCACATCATAATTTCGCTCGGCTTGGGACAGGCGCCGAGAAAAGAAAGCATAGGGGTGTACTTTATTGTCTCTGGGGGATCTCTGAGAGAGGACTGCTCCTACCCCAGTGTCGGAGGCGTCCACCTCTAGAATGAACTGGCGTTCGGGGTCAGGATGGCAGAGGATGGGTAAGGAAGAGAAGAGTTGTTTTAGTCTATTGAAAGCCGTGTTTGCTTCTGTAGTCCATTTGAAGGTTCTTTTAATGGAAGTAAGCTGAGAGAGTGGTGCGGCAATATGGCTGTAGTCCCTGATAAAGCGTCTGTAAAAGTTTGCAAAACCTAAAAAACGCTGAAGCTGTTTGCGAGTCTCTGGAATGGGCCATTCGACTACTGCTCTAATCTTCTCAGGATCGGTACGATAATGCCCCTCCCTGAAAATAAACCCCAGAAAAGACACTGAAGAAGTATGAAACTTGCATTTTTCACCCTTGACGAATAATTGATTCTCGTATAAATGCTGAAGTACAGTTCTGACCCTTCTGATGTGCTCCTCTTTGTCACACGAGTAAATTAAAATGTCGTCGAGGTATACAAAAACGAAGTCTCCTAAGAAATCTCTGAGCACGTCATTCACTAGCGCCTGGAAGACGGCAGGGGCGTTAGTGAGACCAAACGGCATGACAAGATATTCGAAGTGGCCTAACGGGGTTCGGAAGGCCGCCTTCCTTTTGTCGCCTTCTTTTATGCGTACCAAGTGGTAGGCATTTCGCAAGTCTAATGTCGTGAAAATAGTAGCTGACTGTAACTGCTCGTGTATGGAATCTATGAGGGGAAGAGGATACATGTTCTTGACTGTAACACTGTTTAGTCCCTGGTAATCGATACAAGGTCGGAGGGTTTTATCTTTTTTGGACACAAAGAAAAACCCTGCCCCTACCGGGGAGGTGGAAGGACAAATGATACCTGAATCAAGTGATTTCTCAATATAATTCTTCATGGAATCCCTCTCTGGACCCGAGAGGTTGTACAGGCGGCTGGCTGGTAAGGGAGCGCCCGGAAAAAGGTCTATGGCGCAGTCGTAGGGTCGGTGCAGCGGCAGGGACAAAGCTTTCTGCTTACTAAATACTGGCAAGAGATCGTGATACTTGGGCGGGATGGAAGTCAGATCGATCTCCTCAACGTTGGCGACTTGTTTAGTGGGGTTAGAAATCTCTGAGCGGAGGCAGTGTTTTAAACACCTCCCAGTCCATTTCTCTATCCTGCCAAGCTCCCAATTAATGTGAGGATTGTGGAGCTTCAACCAGGGATACCCCAAAATCAATTGATCATGAGGTGAATCAAAAACAAAGAAATTAATGTTCTCATGGTGGTTGCCAGATGTTATCAGGTGTAGGTTGGCGGTGCGGTGTTGAACCTGGGCTAAGGTGTCGCCCGTGACCCCCGCTATAGAAACGGATGGTATTTCTAAAGTGGGTAGGGACAATTCAGTGACAATACTTTGACTGAATAAATTTTGTTCAGCGCCGGAGTCTATGAGTGCAGAAACAGGAAAGCGGTTGTGATTAACTTGGATGACCGTAGCTATGGTCAATCTGCTTAATGGGGAGAACGAAGGAGTCCCCACCAATATCTCCCTCTTTATTGGTGGGTGTTCTCGTTTCCCCGAAATGGACAGACGGCAATAAAGTGCCCATCTTGGCCGCAATAGAAACATAATCTTTGCTCCCTTCGTTTTTGTCTTTCATTGGGAGTTAGGCGGGTGCGTCCCACCAGCATGGGTTCAGGTTCAGGCAGGGCGAGTGGGGGCGGAGACGCGAAGGCTTGGTGACTCTGGGGTTTATAGTGTTCAGAAAGGGTTTTATTACGGAAGACATTGAGTGACGGACCCAAACCGGAAGTGGTGGTCTTCTGGGAGTTGTAGTCACGTTCCCGCTGCCACTCGCGGAAACGTTCGTCGAGTGCTACGGCTAAATTAATGAGTGCGTCGAAGTTGGACGGCTCGTCTCTTGCGGCGATCTGATCCTTTAACGGATCCGACAAGGAGTTCAAGAAAGTTCCCTGTAGCGCCCTCTCGTTCCACCCTGTTTGTGCTGCGAGGATGCGGAACTCGAGGGCGTGTTCGGCTACTGGACGCCGGCCCTGACGTAAGCCCAGGAGACGTTTCTCAGCGTTAGGACCCGATAATGGCCTGTCGAATATTCTACGAAATTCAGTGAGTACCGAGCTAAATGTGACAATTCTTAAATCGTGTTGGCGGAAGAAAAAAGGTTGCCCACCGGAGTGCATTACCTTTTAACTGACTCGTAAAATAAGTGATCTTAGCATTGTCTGTGGAGTAAAGTCTAGGAGCCCCGCTAAACGCGAGCTCGCATTGGAGGAGAAAGCCGTCACATTGATCCTGGTCACCGGAGAAAAGTTCGGAAGGTTTTACCAACACTTGTTGCTCCAACGGGTGCCTCGCTGAGCATGTACACGTCGGGCTGTCCACAGGAGGATCTGCTGCGGCTTTAGGTGAAGAAGGGGAGAGAGTCTGTTTAATGGAGAAAACCATGCCCCCAAGCTCTTGTAGGTTAGCTTGCATCTGTTGTTGTTGATTTATCATTTGGGTGAGGATCTTCTCCAGCTGGTTTACCCGTTCAGTTTGCGAGGAAGACGTGGCTTGGTTGTTCCGAGCCTCGTTCTGGGTTTGGTCTGGCTGGAGCATTTCTGTTGTATTTTCGGGCAACCCAGTTGTAACAAGACCCAGAATGACTCAAGACTCAAGATACAAAAAGGTGTTATTTATTTACAGTGTTTGATATGTATATACACAATATATACAGGCCCTGGGACTGGAACTCCTGGAAGAGGGGAATAATCTTTAGGCAGGAGCAGGTAAGTGGCACAGGTGAGTAGATACTGAAATTGTTGTTCTTGTCTTACAGCTTCCTGGGTACTGGAGTGAGTCCAACGGGTCCAAGAGGCATGAGTCCCAGAAACAAAGCACGGGTATTCAAGATCCGGAAGGCAAGGCACGAGAGACCAGACAGGAACTGAGCGACCAGGACTGGAACGGACACGTTAAAGGAGGAACTGCTGGCACAAAAAAATACCACAAGGTAAGTATCTCATATACTTAAGAAACAAATGGCTGAGAGCATCAGTACCGGGAGGGAATCAATGCTCCAGCATCGAGTAGACTTGACTGCAGCCTTAAGTAGTGGTAGGAGCTCGTCAGGGAGATGACCCCCAGGTGTTGATCATCAGCGGCCATCTTGGAGCTGCAGCCAGTGCTACTCTCACACCTTTTAACAGTTTATTTACCTCACTAACTGAGAACGAAGAGAAAGAGAAGGTGTGATTAACTGAGGATTGACTTGTAAGAGGGATTTGATTTGTAGAAGTTTGGTTATTAAGTGAAGTGGCTGATTTTTCATTTGTAACTGTGTCAAATAATGAACTAGAAGCAACAAAATGTTTGTTGCAACAGTTCAGGATCTCGTGCTTATTTGACACAGGAACAGAGTTAACGAGAAGTTGTGATGGGAGGTCAGATGATTGGGGGCTGCCTGAGAGATTTGATAGTATTCCAGAATCTGTTAGGGTCATTTAGATTTTTGGAGGTCTGAGATAAGAAATAGTTACGTTTTGCGGCTTTGATGGCAGTTGTGCATTTATTCTTCATCTGTCTAAAACTCAGTGTCTGAGCCAGATTTTCTCGCTGCAGCCCAAAGATGATCTCTCCTGTGCAGGAGGTCAGCTAGCTCTGGAGTAAACATGGGGCTGTCTCGTCCCTTTTTTCTGAACTGACGAAAAGGGGCAAGTTTGTTCACAAAATAAATTAAACTATTAAGAAAATAGTTCCAAGCAGAGTTCACATCGTCAGTTAATAGATTATGATGCCAGTCAAAGTGAAATAGATCTCAGAGGAATGACTGTTAACAAAAGCATTTCAGATCCTTTTTTTTTAATTAATCTGGGCTTAAAAGGTGGAAGTTTAATACTTTGTATCTCTGAGAGCAGCTATTACAGAATGATCACTTAAAATGTCAGTGAATACACCTGTACCAGGGAATTTGTGAGGCATATTTTTTAGAAACAGGTCTAAGATGGAAGATTTTTCAGGACGGTTTTTGTTTGGTCTAGTGGGGGAGTCAATGAGTTGGGTTAGCTTGAGTGAGAGGCAACATTCCTTGAATTTATCACAAAGGGGGGTTGACTTATCCCAGTCAATGTTGAAATCTTCTGCCAAAAAAAATCTCTTTGAATTTTAAATTACCAAGGAATTCTATCAGGGAAGACAGAGCCTCAGGTAGTGCTGAGGGGGGACAATAACAACCCACTACAGATAAGATCTGTCAGAGATCTGATGAGGATCCTACACACAGACTCAGAAAGGTTTTTAAAATGTTTATTGAGTAAATAAACAGCTTCTGGTGTCTTAGGTCCAGGAACTGTATCTAAAATGATACAGAGGGGAAAGGTTAGTGTTTGACAGAATAATGAGTAGTTATCTGAATACAGATGGTCTGATGAAACACTAACCTTTCTTGTTGTAACGGGACACTCCAGTGGAGACACAGAGCTGCAGAGACCAATGGAAATCAAGAGGCGTAGTCGAGGAAGAGCAGGGTTCATACACGGGATCAGAAGAGGAGACAGTACCGATAGGTAGAGGCAAAGGCGAAATCCAAAAACAGGCATAGGTCGTCAACAAGGTCAGAAGGCTGAGGTACAAAAAGGGACAGGCAAAAAACGTGGTCGAGGGAAACAGGTGTGGATCAAGATTAAAGAGCTGTGAACAAGAAGCGTACGCTGGATAACTGTGGCTGGAAGCAAGCAGTTGATCTGGCAATGTAGTAGAGAAAGCAGGAAGTATATATACACCCAGAAACAGGTGGAAACCATCAGCAGCAATCAGAGAGAGAGGTGTGGCATGTAAAGAGGCTGGCAGAAGCAGCAGAGCAAAAACCCAGGAGAGCAGAGAAGAAAAAGTCAAACAGTGAACAGAGTGATGAGAAAAGGAAAAAACAGAGTGCAAACTGTGACAAGAATGGAGATCTGGCCTCCATTAAAAGTGATGTTTACAGCTAAGGCATCAAACTGGTTTGCAATTGTTTTAGAAGACACAAGACTAGAAACTAGAGAATCTCTGATGTAAATAGCGACCCCCACCCCCCTTCTTTTTTTTGACGATCACAGCGATGGATGTTAAATCCATTGATTACCAGGTCATTATTCAGTACAGATTTGTTGAGCCATGTTTCAGAGATGAAGATTATATCTGCCCCAGAAGAGCTGACCAGAATTTTCACGGCATCAAGTTTTCTCAGAAGGCTACGTGTGTTTAAATGAGGAAAATGAAGTCCTGACATGTTTTTAAAGTAATTTGGTGTGCTATAATTAGTGGGGGGTCTAGGGTTGGGCTGAATCCCTGAGAGCAGTAACAACATTATTACCATACATTTTCTTGAGTTTTTCATGACTGATGTGTAATTACAGGAGTTAGTAGTGTGACAATTAGCCCTCATAATCGAACCATGAGAAACATTAATGAAGACGCGATCATTCAGAACCCAAAAAACAGTGAAAGTTGCAATGATGGGCAGATCCAGATATATTAACAAGATTCAGTGACTCCAGATAGTCTGAGATCTGAAAATAATGACAATAATATGAATGGTGCAGAAAAGTCTCAGACCATAAAGCGTCACAAATCAAATGGACAAACAAATCCAACGAGGTGGCCCAACTACAGTTTGAGTTGGTCTGAAGGGGTCTCCAGCCCTCCTGTGAAGATGGATGGATGCTCCCATGAGAAACAGAAGTTGGGTCCAGAATCAACAGGCAGAAACAGATAATTCACAGCAAATAGCAGAGCGAGCTGCCAGAAAGTCCTCCTGAAATGAAAGGCATGGTCCTAGCTCGTTTCAGGTCAACAGGGGACAACAGCATGATCTGGAATAAAATTAATTATTATCCAGGTGAGTTTGGATGGAAGCATGCAGCAACTCTGATGTAAACTCCGGACTTCTCTCGATCACCACACAGCACTACTCTTCCGCGCTTCACTCCACTTCTCTGCACGTCACCTCCGCACCCGACAGCACGAGAGGCCACCCTCAGTGAAAAATTGAAAAATGACGAGACTGATCAGAGATGTTGAAGTCGTCACTGATCTGGTCCGGTTCTGCTCCAGTCCAGTTCTGGCGCTCCACAGCACAAGAGGCTACCTCCAATGATGAGACTGACCAAAGAGGCTGAAGTGGCTCAAGTTGTCCCTGGCCCGGTTCTGCTCCGGTTCTGCTCCGGTCTGGTTCCGGCGGCGCTTCAAAGCATCAAAGCGTCTCCTCCAGGCGAACACAGCGATTCCCACGAAGGTGGACAGTCCTTCATTTAAAGATAACGGGCTGCTCACTGAAGCTGCTCTGTTAAAGACAAAGTCCACCACAGCCATCTCGGTTCGGTTCTGGTCCAGTTTGGGGGACACAGGTACACTTCACCCACACTAATGAAGACACCACGCGAGCCAGTCCAGCAGAAAACCAGCAAAAAAGCCAGCAAAATACCACTCAGTGATTCTTGTCGGAACCAGGAAGAACCACAAAGGTCCAGATGAGAAGTTCATTGGGGTTGAGCCGCGCCATGACGTCAGAAACACTGTCGGTCACTGATTGGTCGGGGGGGGAGGAGTCTGTGGAGTCTTTCCAAACAACCCGATCCACCATTTTTTCTCTACCGCTTTCCATTAGCGATAACACGAGGAGTGTATCTTTTAGTATTTTGAAGCTATATAAAAACAATAATATCAAAACCGTGGTCAAATGCAGAAGTGCAGGTGTTGTGCTTGGTGGCCGACGAAAAAAGTCAAAGCGAGCTAGATGGAGGATTGGAGGGTGGTTTGGACACGACTACTGCTCTACTTGAACCATTTATAGAAGATGGTGAGTGTTTTCTTACTTTAAACATATTTTAAATTACTCATCCCATCGGTTCTGAACATATTTTAATTTAACAAAAGAGGCTGACGCCATAATAGGACAACGTCGGTGCTACGATGCTAAGCTAATTTGCATAAACGCTAACTATCCTCCGGTCCCGTTTCTCACTGTATTTTATCCAGAACATATTTCAGCGCGTGACGGTTCATCTCTAAACTCCACATTAAACCCTCCAAGCCTCCAGGCTCCTGCCCCTGCTCCATCAGTGGAGTCTACACCTGACAGAGCTCCATCACAGCCCAGCTGCACCTCACAGAGCAGCACAACGCTGCAGCTTCTGTGCTCGGTAAGAACAGATGCAACATGTTCCACATCACTTTATTTGTGCCAATAAGGACTTGATTTATTTTATTTTTAAAGTAAAAAACTAAAATGTTGAATAAATACTGAATTGGGATGAAATTATGTACTTTGTACACAGGGTCCCAGTTACAGACAACAAAATGTAAAAGAAAAACAGTAATAAGATCTAAGATATGAACTAAGAAAAATATCAACTAAAAAACATCTACTAATAAAACACTAAGCACTAATAGCAGTAAACAATCAAAACAATACATCAAACAGCAACATGAACTAGAGTTTGTGCAGCCTTATGAATATATAACACTGTGAAGAATCACATCATGTTGCTGCTGATCAGTTTCATGTTGCTGCTGATCAGTTTCATGTTGCTGCTGATCTGTTTCATGTTGCTGCTGATCTGTTTCATGTTGCTGTGTTCATGCATGCTCGTCTGTTCACACAGACTCATGTCCGTGCTGCTGTTCGTGTATTGTGTTTAATGTTTTTATGCTATTAGAGCTTATCATATTTTTAGTTGATGTTTTTATTAGTTCATATCTTAGATCTTATTACTGTTTTTCTTTTATATTTTATTGTTGGATGTAACTGGGACCCTGTGAACATAATTTTGATCCACCACATGTACCACATGTGGTGCGAATGACAAAGAATATCTGCATCTGTATAATACTTTCTGATTCATATATCCATTATTATAATTTTCATTACTTTAAATCAATTTATTTTTCATTTTCTTATTTTATCAGTTTATTATTATTAATATATCTATTATAGCTGTTAGCTGCACCTTTCTTTGTTTCATGCATTTATTCAAAAACAGTATGTAGCTTGAATTAACCACCATTTTCTTCTTTCTAGTGAAGAGAAAGAGAAAAGAGTCCAGTAAAGAAAAGTCTTATTTCATCACTGAATGAACATGAAGAACTGAAGCGGACACAGCAGGAACAACACTTGTGTCTTCTTCTGGATGAAGCCCGTGAGACAAGGGACACACAGATACACAGTCATTAGTTGGACGCAGTAGTTTTTATTTTTCTACATTTTTCACTTCTTACTTTTCCTATTAAACATTGTTTTTCTTAAGTGGTGTCCTTGAACATTAAATTTCCTAAACAAATTTTACAATGTTAAGTTCATATAGTGTTTGTTTAAATTCATACTGGAAGTTGAGAAAAATTTCCAATTGCATTTGATCTTTAATGGATCCTAAGAAAAGATTACCAGAATCTGCTCAACTGTTATTATGTTGTAAATTTTTTGGTTCTAGGATGAAGTGACACAAAAACAGTCAAAAATTCAGAAAGGACAGTTATCAATTATCAGTCATCAGTTATCTTTTAGCAGTTATCGTTTATCGTCCGTACAACTGTGGCCCGAGAGATTCAGCTGAAAGTCCTGGTGCACCTTTTATTTGAACCTGCAGAGATTTGAACAGCTGATCTGAAGCAAACAGGCAGGAGTTCACCTGAACTGACCACTCCTGCTGTTTGATGGTCTCCTCATTTACCATCCATCCATCATCCACCCATCATCCATCCATCCATCCATCCATCCATCCATCCATCCACCCATCATCCATCCATCCATCCATCCATCCATCCATCCATCCATCCATCCATCCTCTTCTGCTTCAGGGTTGTGGGAGCAGCATCTTCACCAGGGAGGCACAGACATCAACAGCCACCTCTTCAACTCTTCTAGGACCCCATGGTGTTCACAAACCAACTGACTATTTATTAATTAATATCCTGATGCTGCTCAATAATCCAGGTAGAAAAATCTAAAAAGTTAAGTCTGGTCCTCTGGACATTCACAAAACTAACAATACAGTTTATAATAAATAAACTAAATGTTTTTTGTTAGTTTTGTTTTTTGAATGTCCAGAGGACCAGACTTAACTTTTTTAGATTAATAAGTAATACATTTATGTTTTAATTTAATGAAAGACAAATCTTTAAAATTCAAGGACAAAATTTAACCTAGTTGTTTTCAAGTCTGTATCTTATTGTAAAAGCAGTTTCAAAGATTACAGCACAGTGGGATGTTTTGCAATTTTAACATGAACCTTGTGCATATCTGCAAATAATAAAAGTGAAGATATTTTTAATACATCTTTATTGTAAAAATCTATACTAAAATGTAAAACGCATGGATTTAAAGCAGCAGTAAGGTAGGATTATGAATCAGGTCTAAAGTTACAGCTCATGAGGTACTCCATTAGAGCATGACATCTCTTCCACAACATCGTGTGACAAAACCTTCAGGGTGTTCTTCTTCTAATACGTTTAGTGGTGGCTAGTAAGTAGCTTAAGGGAGCACTACCGCCACCAGGTGGTAAGACGAGTTGGATTCTAGTCCCCGCCTACAGAGCCGGTCCAGAAATGTACGTGGAAACACAACAGACCCAAACCGATCTGAATCAACCCGAACTGATCTGATCGGCTCTGTGACAGTGGAAAAGGGGCATATGTCTCCTGGTTGGCCTGGGAATGCCTTGGGGTCCTCCCTGGAAGAGCTGGAAGAGCTGGAAGAGGTGGCTGTGGAAAGAGATGTCTGGACCTCCCTGTTCAAGCTGCTGGCCCCTCAACCCGACTTTGGAACAATCGGAAAATAATGGATGGATGGATGGATGGATGGATGGATAATATAATATAATATAATATAATATAATACAATATAATATAATATAATATAATATAATATAACATAACATAATATAAACTTTATTGTCTTCCGCAACTGTGGCAGAAATTCTCCTTCAATTTTTTCATCAATCGTATTTTCTCTGAGCACCTGCAGATCAGTGTTTTTTTTTTTTTAACACAACTTCATAGCTTGTATCTGCTATAGCCTGGTATTACAAAATTTACTAAAACACGTATCAGTTTTTCAGCCTAGGGTCCAAATTATATTTGATCCTTTTGTGCTAACCAGTAAACTAACCTGTGTTTACACAAACACAGCCTCCCCACCTCCTCACCAGGAGTCATCCTCCCCACCATCACAGACATCTACACCTCCAGATGCAGGAAGAGGGCCAACTGCATCATGAAGGACCCACTCACCCAGTACACACACTTTTTGCCCTGCTCCCCTCAGGAAGGAGATTATGGAGGATTACTGTAAGTGCAGAATCACTAGAGTGAGGAACAGCTTCTACCCTGTAACTGTAAGACTCATGAATCCCTAATCAGGATTATCACTGAAAAAAATCACTGTAATGCCACTTTGATTGTTGATATGTGCTGCCAATCTCATGCTGCTTATTAATTTCATGCTGCTGTGTTCAATTCGTACTTATCTGCTCACACAGACTCATGTTGGTGCTGCTGTTGTTTGGCGTATTGTCTTTGTACTATTAGTGCTTAGTGTATTCTTAGTTTAGCATATTTCTTTGTTCATATCTTAGATCTTATTACTGTTTTTCTTTACAATTTATACTTTTGTTGGATGTAACTGGGACCCTGTGTACACAATTTTGTTCCACCACACGTACAACCTATGATAAGAATGACAATAAAGAACCTTGACTTGACAAAGCTGAGAGAGTGCTGAACATTTCCTGGTACTGTGATAAGCAAGAGTTCTTCAGAAAGGTATACAAATGAAGGGTTGGAAAAATGAAAATAACTTCTGTTCCCAGAGGGTTAATTAATGGTAACTGATAAATGCACAATTATTTATTATCAACATATTATTTACTAATGGAGCCTTTAGTTGAATCATTTTGTGTTTGTCTGCAGATGACTCAGGGACGTACTTCCCCAGCATAAAGAGGGATCCAGGCCATTATCTGCAGCCCTGTTCTGATTTGGTAAAAAATTGGCTGCGTGGTATGAAGGATGCTGGGAAGGTTCTGCTGCTCATCACCAGCTCCCACAGTGACTACTGCAGGCTGATCTGTGAATATATTCTGGGGTAAGACTACACACTATATTACTTTTTAAAAAAGACCAGGACCAGATTGGCAGAAATTATAATATTGGCTCTCAAATAATTTCATTGTTCAGCCTCCCCAGGTTTTTATTTTATTGTATTTTTCTCCTGCCCTGCCCACTCTCATATGTTCCCAGTTGTTCCTCCCCCAGGTGTCTGTCATTATGTTACTTAGTATAGTCCTTTATATCCGTATAGGCATTCACACTATTGATATCCACTTTTTCTTCCGTGCATTATTTGTCATCTAACTACTCCCGCAGTTTTTGTGATATTTCAACAAATCATAAATCAAAACGTTCAGCTGTTTCAGGAGATGACTGCTATGACTTTTGGTATTGATGCAACTTTATCTTTTTGAGATATTTAGCCTTTTCTGCCATGTTTGCTCTCATTGAAAATGAATGGAGCTCATTTTACATCATAACTTTTCGATCCGTTTACATCCTTGTACTTATACTTTCACATTTAAACCTGGTTAAGATTCTTTCAGCTTCCTTGTGCAGCTTCATTTGGCTAATTTCAACATTTTTGTGCTTCTTCAGACTTATTTATGGTAACTTATGCTTGTTTTGCTCCTTTCAGCTTATTTTTGGATGTTTCAGCTATTTCTGTTATTTCGGCTAGCATTTAGCTTTCATGCTAATTTCATCTTTATCAGCTAATTCCACATTTTTTGCCATTATTTAAACTTTTGTCAACCTAATTCAGCAAAAACATGTTCCCTCGACATCCTTCTAGTAACTTAAGTTTCTTTCTGCTTGTTTTAGCTACTATTCAGCTGTTTTTAGCAAATTTCAGCTTTTCTCAAATCATTTCAACTTTATTGTGCTAATTTCTGCCTGTTTCAGTCTTAGTGGACACAATTAAGCTCCCTTCTCTTCCTTTTGGAAATTTAAGCTTCTTTCTGCATTTTTTTAGCTACTATTCAGCTGTTTTATAGAAAAACTAGGATAACTGCCATTTTTAGAGCTATTCAGATTAAATTTGACGTATTGGTAGCTGACAACAATCCCTAATAGACTCTGAATGAAAATTTAAAAACATTCTGTAGCAGTTTTTCAGCTGTTTTGCGCTTCCTTCAGCTTCATTCAGCTAACTTCAAGATTTTTATGCTTCTTCGAACTTATTTCTGTTCATTTCAGTTTGTTCTGCTCCTTTCAGCTTATTTCTGTAGGCTTCATCTATTTCTCGTATTTCAGCTAGCATTTAGTTGTTTTGATGTTAATTTAATCTTTTTTTTTTTTTTTCCCTTGTCCTGTCCGGCATTGTGACACTTAGAATTATTGTCCGAGTGTCAAAGTGATGCCCAACAGATTTACTTTCACAAGCAGAGCATTATGGCTGGCCTTAATGCTCCACTTGATATATAAATTAAATTTTATTAGAATATGCTTTGAGTTTGTTTTAGATGTAATGGACACGGGGACGGAAAACAAAGAAGATAACAAAGTAGAAAAGTGAGAGAAGAGTTCAAATGTAAAGAGGGAGATAGGAATAGAGGAGAGAGAGGGGGATAAAGAGAACACAAATCAACATCATTGAAGTCTGCCTCTAGACCTGCGGAAAGAGAAAAAAAACACGACAAAACCAAGAAACCACAACAAACAACTTATATAATGATAGTTATAACATCATTAGAAAGTATTATATACAGTACATGGTAATACAAAACATATTTGATGGCCACCACAATCCAACTGTGTATCTGATAAACATCTGAATCTAAACACCTGTGTGAGCATGATGTCACTATAAGGTTTCTCCATAAAAAAAAAAAAATTTTCAGCTAATTCCACAGTATTTGCAATCATTTAAACTTTTTCCACCTAATTCAGCAAAAGCATTCTCCCCCGACTTCCTTCTAGTAACTTAAGCTTCTTTCTACTTGTTTTAGCTACTATTCAGCTGTACTGAGCAAATTTCAGCTTTTCTCAGATAATTTCAACTTTATTGTGCTACTTTATGCCTATTTCAGCCTTAGTGGGGACAATTAAGCTCACTCCATTTCCTTTTGGAAATTTAAGCTTCTTTCTACATTTCTTTAGCTACTATTCAGCTGTTTTATAGAAAAACTAGGATAACTCTGCCATTTTTTAGAGCTATTCAGTGGAAATTTGGTGTATTGGTAGCTGACAAGAATCCCTAATAGACTCTGACTTAAAATCAAAAATGTTTCTTAGATGTCTTAGCAAAAAAGGAAAAATACTATAAATCCACCAGTTTTATTCATATTGAGCTGAAAGTTGGTGTGATGATAATTGACAATGTTTCCCATCAAAAGCTGCATGAAAAGCAAAAATCCAAGATGGCCACCAGCGCTACTTTTGAATGGATTTAACTCAGCCATTGTTACACATACAAAGCTGAAATTTGGTGAGGTTATAGATGAAAACGTTTCCTATCACATACTGAATCCAAATCAAAAATCCAAGATTATCAACTTAGCTAAAAAGGAAAAAAATAAAAAAAATAACTCAGGCATTTTTAGAGCTATTTAGCTGAAATTTTGTATAGTGGTAGCTGAGAGCAAACCCAAACACATAGTACTGTCAGATCAACAATTTATATCAGCAGCAGCCTGGCAGTCCATTACATTCGGAACAATTGTGCACATTCTGCTTCCATCTGATAGTTGAACTTTCTTTCTGCGATTTTAAGCTATTTTTCCACTGATTTCTTGACATTCGTAAGCAAGAGGTATTCACACTTGCATTTTCATAGGAAATGCAAATTCTCTAGTTATCTTTAGAATAGGTTGCAGCAAGTGAAGGTTGACTCTTATATTTCACAGTTTCTTCCGATTATGTCAGGTGTACCCCAAGGCTCCATTCTTGGTCCAACTCATTTCTCCATATTTATAAATTATATCCAGCAATCCTGATACATGCTCAATAATCCAGGTAGAAAAATCCCAAAAAAGTTAAATCTGATCCTCTGGACATTCAAAAAACAAGAAAACAAAAAAAACAAAAAACAAAGCAAAAGAAACATTTCATCTCTCATCCAAGAGACTTCCTCAGTCTGAGGTGCTGTATTCAGCTCAGTCTCTTAAATAGCACCTTCTCAGAGTGGATCAACCAGTTTGCTGTTGACAACCAAAACCAGCTGCTCACATGGTTTGAATGTCCAGAGGACCAGATTGAACTTTTTTTGGATATATCCAGCAATATTCAGAAGACGTGTATGAACAAAATAAAACAAGGAACTCAGTGTCCCTTGCCCAGACGTGGGTTACCGGGGCCGACCCTGGAGCCAGGCCTGGGGGAGGGGCTCGTCGGTGAGCACTTGGTGACTGGGTCTCTACCCATAGGGTCTGGTCGGGCTCAGCCCGAATGAGCAACATGGGTTTGCCTTCCTGTGGGCCCACCACCTGCAGGAGGGGCCATATGAGTTGGGTGTATTAATCCATGGGCAGTGGCCAAAGGCGGGGACCTTGGCACTCTGACCGTGGCTTACTAAAGCTGGCTCTTGGGACATGGAACGTGACCTCTCTGGTGGGGAAGAAGCCTGAGCTTTTGGGTGAGGTTGAGAAGTACAGACTAGGTATAGTTGCGCTCACCTGGATACGCAGCATGGACTCTGGAACCGATCACCTTAAAAGGGGCTGGACCTTATTCCACTCTGGAGTTGCCCATGGTGAGAGACACATAGCTGGTGTGGGTATTAGCCCCCAACTTGGTGCCTGTGTGTTGGAGTTAGGGCTGAAACAATTCCTCGAATCATTTGAGGACCTCGATTACAAAATATCCTCGTGGCAAATTTATCTGCCTCGAAGCTTTGTCAAACTATTCAGAGCACTGTGGTCTAGCTGGAAGGTTTTTGTGTTACACATCATTAGCGCTTCCGCTAGCACTTCCGCTAACGTGTATGTGCTAAGTTTGTAACTATGGAGGGAAGTGAGAATGGACACTGCCTAGAAGAAGAGCCCCGAAAACGACAAAAACTGTAAAAAATTTGGGAACATGTTAGACTAAACAGAAAAGACAAAACAGATGAATGCTTCCACTGCAAAGCAGAACTGGAGTAACCACAACAGCACATCGTCGATGTTGCAGCATCTGAAGAGAAAACACCTCCTGTAGCATCAAACTCGTCCACAGCTGTAACAGGTATCATGTTCTCTTTGCAAAATACGTTGACCTAAATGTGTGATAATCTGTCATGTTATAAATGTAAAATGAGGCATATTTTTGCTAACATTAAATCTACTGACTAATCATAGAGCCTACCTGGCAGGGTCTGTACGTTGTGTGAGAAAAAAAATGCAGGTTTGTTAACGATAAAAGCAGCAACAGACTGAAACATTTATTTATTGCTAAACTTCCATCCTGACTTAAATTAGATATTTAGGCTGAATATTTCAAGTGTAAATGTATTTACATGAGTTAGTAGTTTTTTTTCTTCGTGCTGCTGTTTATGACTGAAAACGTTGGTTACGTACTGTAGCCCCAGATTCTATAAGTACAGCGTGGAACCACAAAGGCTAGCTCCTGTTAGCGGTCCTCCAGCAGACCCCGAGCAGCCGGGACCCCAGGCCGGTTGGGTGACGGTCCGGAGCAAGCGTAGTGCTAAGGCTAAGCCCCCAGTTCACCACCGACCCGTTCATGTTTCTAATAGATTTTCCTCGCTCAGTGACACACCCGCTGAGAAGCAGACCCTGGCTATTGGAAGCTCCATAGTCCGAAACGTGGCTTTAGGGACTCCAGCGGTCATAGTCAAATACATTCCGGGGGCCAGAGCGGGCAACATAAAATCTTATCTGAAACTGCTGACTAAGGCTAAATACAGTAAGATTGTTATTCACGTCGGCGGTAATGACACACGGTTACGCCAATCGGAGGTCACTAAAATTAATGTTGCTTCGGTGTGTGACTTTTCTAAAACCATGTCGGACTCTGTAGTTTTCTCCGGCCCCCTCCCCAACCTGACCAGCGATGACATGTTTAGCCGTATGTCATCGTTTAACCGCTGGGTGTCCAGGTGGTGTTCTGACAACAACGTGGGCTACATAGATAACTGGAATTCTTTCTGGGGAAAACCTGGTCTGATGCGGAGAGATGGCATCCATCCCACTTTGGACGGAGCTGCTCTTCTTTCTAGAAATATGGCTGATTTTGTTTATCCCCCAAATTATTGATAACCCAGGGTCCAGTCCAGGAAGCAGAGTTGTAGTCCTCCACCTCTCTGCTGCTTCTCCTCTGTTACCCACCCACACCCCCATTGAAACAGTGTCAACTCGCCCACGGCTCAAATTAAATAAACCAAAAACCAACTCTAAAAATATAAACCATAAAAATCTGATTAAAATAAACACAGTTACTTTACCAGAGCAAAATCATAAAATCATTAAATGTGGATTATTGAACATCAGATCTCTTTCCTCTAAATCCCTGTTAGTTAATGAACTGATAACTGATCATCATATTGATTTATTGTGTCTGACAGAAACTTGGCAACAACAGGAGGATTTTGTTAGTATAAATTAATCCACTCCTGTTAATTATTTAAATTTTCATGTTCCTAGAACAACTGGTCGAGGTGTAGGAGTAGCTTCTATTTTTCAGTCAGGATTATTGATTAATGCCAAACCAGTTAATAGTTATGATTCTTTTGAATCACTGTCCCTCAGTCTTTCTCATCCAAAATGGAAATCAGAAAAGCCACTTTTACTAGTTGTTATATATCGTCCACCAGGCGCTTACTCTCAGTTTTTGTCTGAATCATCAGAATTATTAACTGACTTATTATTAAATACTGATAAAATCATCATAATGGGTGATATCAATATTCATGTGGATGTTGAGAGTAATAGCTTAAGCATAGCCTTTAATAATTTAATAGACTCATTTGGTTTTACCCAAAATGTCCGCACATCTACTCATTCTTATCATCACACTCTTGATTTAGTTCTGACCTATGGTATAGAGATTAAGGACTTGGTAATAGTTCCTCAAAATCCTATTCTGTCCGACCATTTTTTAATAACCTTTGAGTTTATACCTTTGTTTTGTATTAGAATTAGAAAAATTAGAAAGAGTTATTCATTTTGTTCTGTTACTTGAAAATTATTATGATTGAAATAATTGTTTGAAAAAAGGGGCAGATATAATAAGATTTTTTCTTCTTTCTGCTGCCTTTCATTTTAAATCTTTTGTATCTTTTTTTATATTGTTATGGAATTGTTTTGTACTTTTTTTAAATTAATAAACTTTATACCATACCATAGTTTAGATTAAATGACTACACAGTCATTGAGAGTAAATTTCATCTCAGCAGGTGCTTATCAGAAGATGCTGTAACCAAATTTAAACAATCTCTTCCATCAATGTTTTCCTCTGTCTTGCAGAGTAATGCATCAGAGAACAGTGACTTAGATCATCTAGTTGATCATCTTACAACTTCAATGCAAACTTCACTTGATAAAATTGCTCCACTGAAAAAAAAAGTAATCAATCAGAGGAAACTGGCTCCTTGGTTCAATTCTGAGTTACATACTTTAAAGCAGGCATCTAGAAACCAGGACAGAAAAAGGCGCTCTACTAATGTTGAAGAATTTTATTTAACTTGAAAAGATAGTCTGCTAACATATAAAAAAGCTCTCCGTAACGCTAGAACTTTATATTACGCATCTTTAATAGAGGAGAATAAAAATAACCCTAGGTTTCTGTTTAGTACTATTGCTAGACTAATTAAAAGTCCCATTTCTGTTGAACCATGTATCCTTACAACTATAAGTTGTCATAACGCGGGGAACCCAGATTTGTACGAGACCAGAAAGGAAAAATTTCGATTAGAAAAAGATAAGTGTTTATTATAAACAGTGAATTATTGACAAGTGGTCCTCTCTTCGGAAGATCCTGGGGAAAAGAGTTGGTTCAGAGAAGGTCCACTGGCAGGATTGTACGTAAAGAATAAATGCTAGTATTTCTCTTACAGATGGTAGCGTCGATGTTAATCATGGGTGGACAGGTGAACTGGCGTGTGGCTGGAAGGCGAGGCACAGAGAGCAGGAACCAGAGACAACGGGGATTCCAGGACAGGACAGGACTCGAGGAAGCAGGATGACTGCTGGCACAAAAATAGAAGGTAAGTAACACTTTGTCTATCACAATGAATTACAGGCCAAAAGCAACAATAACAAAAAGGGTACAATGCTCCAGTGTCGAGTCACACTGGACTGCAGCCTTAAATAGTAGAGGATCCTCTTAGATGGATGGATGACAGCTGGTGGTAATCAGCGGCCATCTTGGAGGAGGAGCTGCAGGCAGTGGAACTCTTACAGTACCACCCCCCACCCCCAAGAGTCGCCCCCAGGCGACCTGAGGCGTTTCTCGGGGTAAGCACTGAAAAACGCCGTGATGAGACTCGGGTCTAGGATAAAAGACTGAGGGATCCATGATCTTTCTTCAGGTCCAAAACCCTCCCAGTCCACAAGGTATTGAAAACCTCGCCCACGGCGTCGTACGTCCAGAATTGTCCTGACGCTGAAGGCCAGATGATTGTCAATTAATCGGGCGGGTGGAGGGAGGTCAGCCGGAGGGCATAAGGGATTCACTGAAACAGGTTTAATCTGAGAGACGTGGAAGGTTGGATGGATCTTCATAGAGCTGGGGAGTTGAAGGCGTACGGCAGAGGGATTTATGACCTTAATGATGGGAAAAGGACCGATGAACCGGGGTGCCAACTTCCTGGTTGTATCTTTTAGGTGGATGTCCCTGGTAGAAAGCCACACTCTTGACCCACCTGGTAAGAAGGAGCTGGAGTACGGTGATGATCAGAAAACTTTTTGTTTTGGGCTGCCGTCCGTGTGAGTGCTGTCTTAGCCTGACGCCAGACTCGTCGACATCGGCGAAAATGGTGTTGAACCGATGGGACGGAAACGTCAGTCTCTTGGCTGGGGAACAAAGGAGGGATATAGCCAAGGGAGGCCTCGAAAGGGGACATACCTGTGGCCGAAGAGGTATGGGTGTTGTGAGCATACTTCACCCACACCAGGTGCTGGCTCCAGGCTGAGGGTTTTCTTTCGACGATGCAACGAAGAGTGGTCTCCAGTTCCTGATTGTAGCGCTCAGCCTGGCCATTAGATTGTGGATGGTACCCTGATGTGAGACTGGAAGATGCCCCTAAAGTCTTGCAGAAGGCTCGCCAGACCTGGGAAACAAATTGTGGACCACGATCCGAGACCACATAAGAGGGTATGCCATGAATTCTGAAGACGTGCTGGATCAACAATTGGGTGGTCTCAAAAGCAGATGGCAGCTTAGGCAGAACAAAATGAGCCGCTTTGGAAAACCTGTCGATGATAGTTAAGATGGCGGTGTTTCCTTCGCTGGGGGGGTAGACCCGTGACGAAGTCCACCGAGATGTGAGACCAGGGACGGCTAGGAGTGGGTAGAGGTTGTAGCAGGCCGGCAGGAGGTTGGTTACCGGTCTTATTGCGTGCACAGGTGGGGCAGGATGCTACGAACCTTTTCACATCTTCAGCGAGGATGGGCCACCAGAAATGTCTCCTTGTAAGAGAGAGCATGCGAGAAGTGCCAGGGTGACAGGAAAACTTGTGGGTGTGTATCCAATTCAGTACCTTGGCCCTCATAACAGAGGGGACAAAGAGGGTCCTGGTAGGTCTGGTACCAGGGTCAGGTTCATCCTTTTGAGCCTCTCGTACCTCCTTCTCAATGTCCCATGTGAGGACCCCCACAACACAAGTCGAGGGGATGATGCTCTCGTCAATCTCCAGACTGTCTGAGGATGAAAACTGTCGGGAGAGGGCATCAGGTTTAACATTCTTAGAGCCGGATCTGAAGGTTAGAATGTAGATGAAGCGGTTAAAAAACAAAGACAAGCGTGCTTGTCTGGGAGTCATCTCTTTGCGTCCCGGAGGTATGTAAGATTCTTATGGTCAGTCCAAATAAGAAAAGGGGTTATCGTGCCTTCCAGCCAGTGACGCCACTCTTCTAACGCCAATTTAACGGCCAGAAGTTCTCGATTTCCCACATCATAGTTCTTCTCTGCAGGGGACAAACAAGGATGGACCTTATTATCTTCAGGAGACCTTTGAGAAAGAACGGCTCCCACTCCTGAGTCCGAGGCATCAACCTCCAAGATAAACTGACGCTTGGGATCGGGGTGACACAAAACTGGTGGCGAGGAAAATAGTTCTTTCAACTTGTTGAAAGTGGCGTTAGTCTCAGGGTTCCATTTAAAAGTCCTGTTGGTTGAAGTAAGCTGAGAGAGAGAAACGATTCGGCTGTAGTCCCTGATAAAACGTCTATAGAAGTTGGCAAAACCTAGGAAACGCTGAAGCTGTTTCCTAGTCTCGGGCACTGGCCACTCTACCACAGCCTTAGTCTTTTCTGGGTCAGTTCTATAACAACCCCCTTCAAATATGAAGCTCAAAATTAATACCGAGGAGGTGTGGAACTCACATTTCTCCCCTTTGACAAACAGTTGGTTCTCGTAGAGTCTTTGGACTACGGTTCTAACCCTTCTTATGTGTTCATCCTTATCTCTCGAGTAGATAAGGATGTCATCCAAGTACACAAAGACGAAGTCACCGATGAAATCTCTGAGCACGTTGTTGACCAGAGCTTGAAAAACAGCAGGGGCGTTGGTCAAGCCAAACGGCATGACTAAATACTCAAAATGTCCAAGCAGAGTTCTAAAAGCAGTTTTCCACTGATCACCCTCCGTAATACGAACTAAGTGGTATGCATTTCTGAAATCTAATTTGGTAAAAATGGTGGCAGAATGTAACTGTTCATGAATGGAGTCGATGAGAGGGAGAGGGTACTTATTTTTAACAGTGATATTATTGAGACCCCGGTAATCAATACATGGACGGAGGGTTCCATCCTTTTTGGAAACAAAAAAGAAACCTGCTCCCACAGGAGAGATAGAGGGGTGAATGATACCAGAAGCGAGGGACTCCTCAATATATTTCCTCATGGACTCTCTTTCAGGTCCGGAGAGGTTGTACAACTGACTGGAAGGTAAAGGAGACCCAGGAAGCAGATCGATTGCACAATCATAAGGGCGATGAGGAGGAAGTGAGAGAGCTCGTTGTTTACTGAACACTGGGGTGATGTCATGATAAACGGGGGGAATTACAGAAATGTCAGTCACCTCGTGAGGAGTACTTTCAGGAGGATGATTGGTGATGGCAGAGCGTAAACAATGTCTCAAACAGTCATCACTCCATCTTTCAATTCTTCCCAGCTTCCAATTAAAATGTGGGTTATGTTTTTGGAGCCATGGGTAACCCAAAATTAGTTGAGTGTCAGGAGATTCGAATATGAAAAAATCTACTAACTCACGATGATTGCCAGAAGTTATCAGATGTAACTGAGTAGTCTTGCAATGGGTCTGTGTCAAGGTCTTGCCTGTAACACCAGTAATGGGAATGGAAGGAATCTCTAGGGTGGGCAAGGATAGTTTTTTGACAAGATTTAAACTGATTAGATTTTGTTCTGCACCGGAATCAATAAGAGCAGACACAGGGAGGCGATTGTGATTTATTGGGATAATTGTAGGAAGCATTAATCTACGTGTTGGAGAGAATGCTGAAGTGCCCACCAATAACTCTCTCTTTACTGGCAGGCGTTCTCGTTTCCCCGAAATAGACAGTTTAATAAGAAATGGCCGGACCTGCCACAGTATATACATAGTCTTGAGTCCATACATCTCTGTCTCTCTTCGGGAATTAAATAAGTTCGTCCAATCTGCATTGGTTCAGACTCTGGCAGAATGGGTAACTTTTTGACAGGAGATGTAGGCGAGTGAAGTGGACCGGAAACGAGCTGATCTTGGTAATTGTAGTTCGTAGGAGGGTGTTTGGCGGCGCGGCGCTCACCTGGTGACGTGAAACCGGAAGTGGAGTGATTGTGGGTAGTGTAGTCCCACTCCCTCCTACGTTCCCAGAAGCGTTCGTCAATGGAGATTGCTAACTCAATAAGCTCATCAAACCCCTCCGGCTCGTCTCTTGTGGCAATTTGATCCTTGATGGGGTCAGAAAGAGAATTCAGGAAAGTACCTTGTAGCGCCGTGTCGTTCCATCCTGTTTGAGCGGCGATGATGTGGAAGTCGAGAGCGTACTCCGCCACTGGACGCTGGTTCTGACGTAAACCAAGGAGTCATTTTATGGCGTTGGGCTTCTGCAGAGGACGGTCGAAAATTCGGCGAAACTCTTTTAACAAGATGCTGGTGAAGATTCTCAGTCATCCAGGACATGATGAATTCAAAAAGCGTTCAATACAAAAACAACTGGACTTTATTTGTAACAGAAGACGTTTCGCTCCTCATCCGAGGAGCTTTCTCAATTCAAAGAGCAGAGAGTGAGAGATACAGGTTATAAGGCTGAGTGAGATAACACACACACACACATAAGACACACACACACACACACATATATGTAGATTGGCAGTTCACACCTAAAAAACCTAAACAGTAGGTCTTTGTTCCTCTAATTCAAAGTCGAGACCCCTCTGTTCCCATCAGGTGTGAAAACCGGCTGGGAATCTGTTTTAAAGTTGCATTATATATTTTTGAAAGTGGAAATCTGAGGCCTCCTCCTCTGTTAAGAGACGGCTTTTCTCTTTTTACATAAATTGCTTCCTTCACCCCCCTCTCAAACCATCTGTGTTCTCGGTCCAAAATGTGCACATTTTGGTCCTCAAAAGAGTGTCCCTTATCTGTGAGGTGGAGGTGAACAGCTGAGTCTTGTCCTGTGGAACTGGCTCTCCTGTGTTGAGTCATGCGTCTGTGAAGAGGCTGTTTAGTTTCTCCAATGTAGAGGTCTGGACAGTCCTCGCTGCACTGGACCGCATACACTACACCACTCTGTTTGTGTTTGTGTATGTGTTTGTGATCCAGAGGACCAGATTTAACTTTTTTAGATTTTTCTACCTGGATTATTGAGCATGCATCAGGATGTTTATTAGACCAGAAAGGACAAAATACGATTTATAAAAAGATAAGTGTTTATTATATACAGTGAATTATTTACAAGTGGTCCTCTCTTCGGAAGATCCTGGGGAAAAGAGTTGGTTCAGAGAAGGTCCACTGGCAGGATTGTACGAAGAGAATAAATGCTAGTATTTCTCTTACAGATGGTAGCGTCGATGTTAAGCATGGGTGGACAGGTGAACTGGCGTGTGGGTGGAAGGCGAGGCACAGACAGCAGGAACCAGAGACAACGGGGATTCCAGGACAGGACAGGACTCAAGGAAGCAGGATGACTGCGGGCACAAAAATAGAAGGTAAGTAACACTTTGTCTATCACAATGAATTACAGGCCAAAAGCAACAAACCCAAAAAGGGTACAATGCTCCAGCGTCGAGTCACACTGGACTGCAGCCTTAAATATTAGAGGATCCTCTTAGGTGGATGGATGACAGCTGGTGGAAATCAGCGGCCATCTTGGAGGAGGAGCTGCAGGCAGTGGAACGCTTACATAACTAGTGATCACTTCATGAGATTCTTTAGAAATAAAATTATTTCAATTAGAGAGAAAATTCAAACCATCCTTATCTCTAGTCCCCTGTCAAAAGAGGCATCTTTAAAAATTTCTCTAGAGTCTGATTTGTGTTGGGACAGTTTTTGTCCTGTTGAGCTCTCTGAATTGTCAAAAATAATAACCTCGTCCAAACCATCCACATGTCTGCTAGATCCCATCCCAACCAGACTGTTTAAAGAGGTATTTCCCCTAATTAATGTCCACATTTTGGATCTACTTAATTTGTCTTTAATGAACGGTTACGTACCACAGAGCTTTAAGGTTGCTGTAATTAAACCTTTACTTAAGAAGTCTGACCTTGATTCAGAAATTCTGGCCAACTATAGACCTATATCTAATCTAACTTTCATCTAAAAAATTCTAGAGACAATAGTTGCAGGTCAGTTGCGTGAACATCTACAAAGAAATAATCTGTTTGAAGAGTTTCAGTCAGGGTTTAGAGCTTATCATAGCACAGAAACAGCACTAGTAAAAGTCACAAATGATATTCTCATGGCCTCAGACAATGGACTTGTGTCTATACTGGTCCTGTTAGACCTCAGTGCTGCATTTGATATAGTTGATCACAATATTTTACTACAGAGGATTGAATATGATATTGGGATTATAGGAACGGCTCTAAAATGGTTTGTCATATCTATCTAATAGATTCCAGTTTGTAAATGTAAAATAATAAATCTTCTTCATACACCAAAGTTAGTCATGGAGTTCCTCAGGGCTCAGTGCTTGGGCCAATACTGTTTACTTTATATATGCTTCCATTAGGTAAAGTTATTAAACAGCATGGGATAAATTTCCATTGTTATGCTGATGACACACAATTATATTTGTCCATTAAACCCAATGAATCCAATCAGGTACTTAGACTACAAGCATGTCTTAAAGACATAAAAACCTGGATGACCCTTAATTTTCTCCTGTTGAACACAGACAAGACTGAGGTTTTGGTTTTTGGACCTGAGCACCTTAGGAATGAATTTTTCAGTCTTTCTCCCTCCTTAGATGGCATTAATCTGTCCTCCTGCTCTAATGTTAAAAATCTTGATGTTATTTTTGATCAGAACATGTCTTTTATCCCCCACATTAAAAAAGTTACTAGAACTGCCTTCTTCCACCTGCGTAATATCACTAAAATTAGAAACATCTGATCTAAAAGTGATGCAGAAAAACTGGTCCATGCATTTGTCACGTCTAGACTGGACTATTGCAATGGTTTATTATCTGGGTTTCCAAATACTTCTTTAAAACGTCTTCAGTTGATCCAAAATGCTGCTGCTAGATTCTTAACCGGAGTTAGTAGGAGATATCATATTTCTCCAGTTTTAGCTTCTCTCCATTGGCTCCCTGTCAAGTCCAGAATAGAATTCAAAATCTTACTTCTAACCTACAAAGCTCTCAACAACCTAGCTCCATCTTATATTACAGATCTTATTGTTCCATGTTTTCCTAACAGAGCACTTCGCTCTCAGGCTGCAGGTTTACTTGTGGTTCCTAGAATTTACAAAAACAGAATGGGAGGCAGATCTTTCAGTTATCAGACTCCTCTCTTGTGGATCCAACTTCCAATCCCTGTCCGTGAGGCTGACACATTATCCAGTTTTAAAACTAGGCTTAAGACTTTCCTTTTTGATTAATCCTATAGTTAGGGTCGGCTTGGGTTTCCTGAGCTGTCCCTTAGTTATGCTGCTATAGGCTTAGACTGCTGGAGGACATACTGACCACAATTTTCACTCTGCTACTGTCTTTACTTACTCTGCTCAACCTGTTTTGTATTTGTAATTATTTTTTCTATCCTTAACATGTGTTTTTTTTTTTTGTCTTTCAGATACACCTGGACCTATACCTGGACCTACCATTCTGTGTTCGTCTGTCTCTCCTTCCTGTCCTCTCAACCAGCCGGTCAAAGCAGATGGCCGCTTGTCCTGAGCCTGGTTCTACTGGAGGTTTCTTCCTTTTAAAAGGGAGTTTTTTCTTTCTACTGTTGCCACTGTGCTTGCTCAGGATGGGAGACTGCAACGAAGCCAAGATTCAACTTGTCTGCTGGATTCCTTAGATAGAGAACTTTACTAATTGGCTTTTATGTATGTGAATGTTCCTGTAAAGTGCCTTGAGACAACTTTGTTGTGATTAGGCGCTATATAAATAAACTGAATTGAATTGAAGAAGTATAGGCGTAGCCCTTTAAGACTGTCGGTTGTGGGTTTATCCCTAGGCACGCAGCGCAGCACTGAAAACTTTAGTGCACGCCAACCTGCTGTGTGGGCCTTACTCCCGGTCCGTATAAATTATGGTGAGACCGGGTAATCGGCTCCCAAATAGCTTTTTTCTTCAGCCATTATGAACCAGTGAGGCCCAGAGCTTAAAGGGCTGCGCCTATACTCATAGAATCTGGGGCTACAGTACGTAACCAACGTTCTATTTCGTATAGGCTTCACCCTTTAAGACTGTCGCTAGGGGGTTAAAGGCGAAGCAGGATGTAGTCTATGCCTCACTGGGTCCATTCAGAAACAACATGAAGCACCTGCTTGCACACAAAAAATAAAATTTCATCACTCAGCCTTCTGTGTGCGTAATTACGCGCTGCGTAATTGCGTGTTCCATGCGCAGGAGCGCACCGGAGAAGATCTCTGGTGAGGAAAAAAAGGCTGAGATAGCAGACCTGCTGTGCTGTGTATAAGAACAACGGAGGATACGAATTGTAACAGTGTAACGATAAACAGAGCAGACCAACAGCTCCTCAGGATGAACCGGTTAATCACAATAAAATAAGCAGTCATGAACTTGTGACTGATAATATATATCTCACACTGTGACTGCATGCAGGCAGGTGTGAGCTCAAAAGTGAGGCTCCGTGAAACAAATAATCATTCTGTCAGAACCCTGAGAACAGAATAGGTCATGGGGAAAGTAGAAACATCATGTAGATAAAAACAAATAATTGAACATGGCTATGACCAGGCAGCCACCATACAAATATTCTCCACTGCCATCCCTCATGCAGAGCCGTGGAGGATGAAAACCCTCTGGTGGAATGCGCCGAGATTCTCTTGAGGATCCAGTCCAGATGAACTGTAAGCTTCAGAAATAGTCTCACACAACCAGTGTGAGAGGTGCTGGAAGGATAGAGGATGTCCTGAAGAGCTGTCCCAGTAATGCACGAACATACGCTGAAAACGGCACAGTGCGGCCGTGTGCGCCACGTAACATGAAAAATGTGTGCATGGGACAGAAGGAGGTGAGATGTTGCTTCCTCTTCAGAATTATGAGGAAGAGGATAAAACCCATCAAAGGTTATCACTCTTGATCTGAATGAGCTTGTGATGTTTTTCAGAGCAGCAGTTAAAACGCAGTACAGTTGAACTGCCGTCAGCTTGAATTCTGAGACATGAGGGAGCAACAGCGAGGGCAGACAATCACTCACTCTCTTTGCCGACATCAGAACTAACAGCGGGGCTGTTTTTGATGACAGAATTCAAGTGAAACCTGATCTAAAAGCTCAGAATGAGCTTTGATCAGAGCGTGCAGGATCATCATTAGGTCTCACTGTGAAACTAGTGGACGTGACAACAGTCTGTATCTCCGTACACCTTTCAGGAAACGCTTCATCAACGGGCGATTAAGAACTCTTCTGTCACCGATGCCCTCATGACAGGAAGAAATAGCTGTAGCATAAGTTTTAATTGTGCTGAACGCTAGATCTCTGTCAATCAGTTGCTGCAGAAAGGACAGCATGCCACCTAGTGGACATGAGATGACCTCCACGCCTTTCTCTGCACACCAGCACTGAAAAACTGTCCACTTGATGTGTACAGCGTTGTGGTGGAAGCAGCTCGTGCGCCCTGAACGTACGCACCACATCCTGTGGGAGGCCCACCTTTTCTAAACGGATCTGATCAGCGGGCAGACCCAAAGATGCTGACCTATTTCTGGGTAACTCCTGATCGCTCTTCCTGCCTGGAGGAGAGCCCCCCCCCCACAGCAGTTCCCATGGCCGACCCAATATCAGTCGCTGCTGATTCGAGAACCACGGAGTGCATATGTTTTGGGGAGCTACGAGGATGACTGACGGTTCTTCCTCCCAGACCCGGTCCAGAGTCCGTGATATCGGCAGGACTGGAGGGAACGCATAAAGGAGCATTTTTGGCCACGAGCTGTAAGCGAAGGCGTCCACTTCTAATGATGGGTCGTCTCGTGGGTTCATTGAGAACCATAATTGACACTGGGTGTTCTCCCATGTGGCGGACAGATCCACTTCTGCTCAGCCAAACCTGCTCCAAATCCGAGAGATCAGCTCGGGATGGAGGCTCCAGTCTCTGTGGTGGGGACCGCCCCTCGACATGATATCCGCTCGCTTGTTCATGACACTGGGAATGTACACTACTCTGAAGGAGAGCAGGTTTGTGTGTGCCCAACACAACAGCTGTTTCGCAATGTATAACATTTGGCTGAACGCACGTCTCCCTGATGGTTTATGTAAACTGCCGTCACCTTGTTGTCTGTGTGGATCCGAAAATGCTGATCCCATAGCAGGGGCAAAATTCATTCAACCTTTATTTAGACAGGTAAATCCCATTGAGCCTCGAGGACTAATTTACAAGAGAGACCTGATTTCAACAAAGAATGATGACAACAATGGGCAACAGCGACAACAATAAACAGTTATAAAAAGTCATACAATTTTTTTTCCTTTTAACAAATTGGATGGCTAAAAAATATTAAAAAATCTGAGTCACGTTTCAGACTGTGAAAAACATTCTAGCACATTATGTAAAGCGACATGTGGTCCAGCCACTGTGCTCCCACTGCTTGGGACAGATACATTCCTCCCAGCTTGACAGGAACATGTCTGTGAAAACTGAGATGTGTGACATAGGCCTGCTTATGGGAACTCCCTCTGACAGATTAAGAGGGTTTCCCCAGTGATTCAGATCGGTTTTCACGGAGGGGGACACAAAGATAATCCACCTCTTCTGGCGCACATGATCTATGCGCAGGCGGGCGAACTATCTCTGAAGACATCTCATGTGAAGTAGGCCCAGCGCAACCATGATGTGGGCCACTGACATCATCCCAGGAGTCGCATGACAGGCAGAATGTCACTATGCTGCAGGGTTTGACAAGGCGGAGCAGAGCTGACAGAGCTTCGGCTCTCAGCTGTGATAAACGGCTCTCGTAGTTGAGTTAGCGCCACTTCCAGATAAACAATCATCTGGGACGGACAAACGGAAGCTTTTCCCAGTTTATAGAAACCCCAGGATTAGCAGGTGGAACACTAGCGTTTTGGTCTGTGCGACAGCTTTCTAACTGGACCGAGCTAATAAGAGCTGATCGTCCAGATAAAAAGAATTCTCATTCCTGCCATGTGTAACAACTGCAGAGCCATCTCCACGCATTTTGAGAATGTGCGTGGGGTGTTTAAAAATGATGGAAATGTGAAAACATGCTCTCTTCAGATTTATGGAGGTGAAAACCAGTCGTTCTGTTGAATTTCTCCAGCAGCTGTTTGTCAGCATGTGGAATTGTCTCCCTATGATCAAATTGCTGAACATGAACAGGTCCAGAATGGATCTCATCCCTCCGGTTTTTTATCAGAACCAGGAAGTAGTGGGAGGAAAAAACCCTGTATTTTCCTCTCCGTTGGGAACTCTGGAAATCACGTTTTTTCGTCAGAAATTCCTAAACTTCTGACTGGAGAGACAAGCTCGGTTCTGGAGAAGACAGAACCGTCTCTATAATCCCTCTGAACAGTGGGGGTTGAGCTGTGAACTGCAACGTGTAACCCCTTCTGATCAGATGGTCCGTCCATCTGTCTGGGGAACACACTTGCTGCCACTCTGAGTAACGCTCGGAGAGCGGGCACGTATTTGTGTTGTGTCATGTTTCTCATGAATGTCAACCAGACTAAAAATCCTTACTGCCATCACTCGCTCTGGAGAGTCTCCGGGAGGAACCCGAGGAGGGCTCCGACAGAAAAAAGGGCTGTATGTGTGCCTCTGTGCTGAGCCCAGGCTGCGGTCTTGCATAGAGCTGAGGTGAGCTGGCGTGCACTGAGAGGAGGCGTGAGTGCTTTCTGAGTGAGACGCCGTTTCGGTGGAAGCTGTAGCTGTCGTGGAGAAACACGTTTATTCCCACTTTGCTGTGAGTGGGCAGAAAACAACAGAAATTAAAAATGGGCTCTGGCTGAAAATGAGGGATTTTATTGGACTCGGTCTTCTAAAAAAATGTCATTTTAGCTGACGTAGCAGACGAGTGTTTTGTGATATTTACTGAACTGCGGTACCATTTAAAACGCTGTTTAGAGGTTACTGGCTTGTTCTGTGTGGGGAATGTGAAAAGAGAGGCAGCTTTGATCTCAGCTGATCTGACAGTCTCAGATGAAAAAACTTTACTTCCAGAGGTGTTTCTGTTTTATATCAAAAACATACATCATCAAAAAAAAAAACATACTTTTCCCTCAAGGATCTGTTACCTGGTAGAGGGGGCCGGTGCAGGTGCGGGGCGTTAAGTCGCTGCCGCAGCTGTGGAGCACCTCTGCTGCTGTCGCTGACCAAGGCAGTCCCTCCAGCGGCCAGAGGGGCAGATGGACTGTGATGTCACCAGATGGTGTACAGTCTCTGAGACCTCCTCGGACCTCTGCGATTTCTCAAGGATAGTCCTGAAGTTGGCCCCGAACAGCACCTCTGGGGTGATGGGGCCCTCCAGCAGGTCTTTCTGCAGCCTCTCGGACAAGGATGGTGAAAGGCGGAGCCAAGTGGTCCTCTGGATCATGGTCATCCAGGCGGCAATGCGGGACAGGCAGACTACAGAGGTGGCACATGTTTAAAATTACATCAGCAGCTTTACAGAGAGAGAACTCTTTGTCTCCTCCAGCAGGTCTGCTTCTTCCAGTCTCTTAGAGATGCTGTAGGCCAGCAGGGTGGCGTTGTTGTTCGCTGCGGCCGTCTGGAATGTGCACTAGTGAGCTAGGTTGTCACCATCTGGTCATGCTTCCCTGGAGAGACAGGTTGCTGGTGGGGAGTGGTGGCGCAGAGGTTAGAGAGGTGGGCTTGTGATCCGAAGATCGCCGGTTCACGCCCCGGCCCCGACAACATCAAAAATTGTGGGTGGGGTAGGTGAAACACCCACACTTGCCCCCACCCTCATTCGCCCCACTCTGGGCCCATGAGCAAGGCCCTTAACCCCACCATGTGCTCCCTAAAACAGGTCTCTCTTGAAAATGAGTTCTCGTGGCTCAATGAGACTAACCTGGATAAATAAAGGCTGAATGAAAAAAAATGCTGTCCATCCTAGAAGCTTTTGCCCCAAGTGTCACTGCCAGGCTTGGCTCCAGAGAAGGGGAAAAGGGGAAAAAAACAAAGATCGGTAAAAACCTCCACTCTGGAGATGGAGGCGAAGATAGAGACGGATGTCTTCAGCTTGCTGGGTCCAGCTGCAGCCTCATTCCAGTGTGACTTCACAGCTGCACAGTGAGTTCAGATGGGGTCAGGGCGACGAGCCGGGGCGGAGCCAACCTTGCCGCCAGATCATTCGATCAGGGTGGACGGAGGCGAGGGACAGAAAGTCCCTTGTGCTAATATCCTCCTGGGTTATGCCGGGCAGCTCCGAGAGGAGGGCGCCGATGGCTGGGAGCAGTGTGGTCACCGACATGGGAAGATCCAAGGTGGCTGAGAATCCGTTCGGCCACTCGTCCGTCTTCCATCACTACACTTTCCAGGAGGGAAGGGGCAGCTCCGCATCGCCTTTCTCGAAGGAATCATTCGATTCACTGTGACTTTACATCAAAGAAGGTGGTGGCGTCGTCCCACGTACAGAAAAAAAAACCACTCAGCAGAGCTACTGCCAACAACGCCTTTTTTGAGGGAATCATCTGATTTACCTCGAGAAAAAAACACATTAGAAAAGGCGGTGGCATCGTCCAGCGAGTAGCGGCCCTCCACAGAAAAATATTCAGCGGGGCTGCTGCTAGCATTGCCTTTTTGAGGAAATCATTCGATTACCGCGAGGAAAAAATACATTAGAAAAGGCAGTGGTGTCGTCCAGCGGGTAGCGGCCCTCCACGGAAAAACATTCAGCGGGGCTGCTGCTAACATCGCCTTATTTGAGGAAATCATTTGATTACCGCGGGGACAAAAACGTTAGAAACTGCAATGGCGTCGTCCAGCGGGTAGCGGCCTGCCACGGAAAAGCACTCCTCGGCACTTACCTTGAACAAGGCTGCTCATCTGCTTCTCCTTGGGGAGGAAGAGCTCACCGGGACGGCAGGAGGTTGGCATGGCGGAGACCCAGGCATCCTTAGCAAAGGTTGTGCCGGTCAAAGCTGGACAACTTTTCCTTCTTCATTCTTCTGACAGTGCTAGCTAGCTGGCTGAAGAAAAAATGGGAGCCAATTACCTGGTCTCACCGTAATTTATACGGACCGGGGGTAAGGCCCACACAGCAGGTGGGCGTGGACTAAAGTTTTTTCAGTACTGCGCTGCATGCCTAGGGATAAATCCACTATCGACAGTCTTAAAGGGCGAAGCCCATACGAAATAGAACTGGGATTAATCTGCATTTATTACTACTGTCATATTTGTTTATAGCTCAGCAATCAAGACTAAATAATAATACAGTCTGCAGAACTCAATGTACAAACTCAAACTTTACATTATCTATCTTACTCTGTTTCTAACATAAAGATTCCATTCAGTTTTCCAATCCATAAAAAAATTATTTACAGCATTTAGATTTTTATGTAATGGTTAAAAATAATTCAGTGACAGAGGGTTTTAATTAAATCATCCTCAAACATCACACAAATAAAAGCTTAAAATGCATAAATCAAATACAACTGACATACTAATGTTACTTTGCAGCAGGTCATCAGAAAGTGTAGATTACTTAACAATATTAAATAATTTTATAATATCTAGTGAAGTACACTTGAAAATTTATTAAGGAATAACAATGAACAAACAAATAATAATTTTATTCTTTATCTTTTCAGTGAATGGCAGAGTCATACGTTGGACAGCTTCGTACAAAGGGCTCCAGGATGTTGGTTGTGCAGCAGCTGAGTTCACAAACAGCATTTTAAATATGATCATCACAGACATGCAGCTCCTGTCCGTGGTGGAAGATGAAGACTCCAGAAGATCATCTCCACCTTCAATCCAAATGATGTCCTAACTTCCAGATCCTACTTTGTAAATTCCATTCAGTTTTCCAATCCATAAATATTATTTTACAGCAATTAGATTTTTATGTGATGTTTAAAAATAATTCAACTTAAGCAATAAAATATTTTAAAAAGAGGAATTAAATGGGTTGTTTATTTAATGTTCTTTTTTCATGTATTTGTATAACCAATGAAACGAGTACAGTAGTTCCTGCAGAACCTGACAAATGTTGTTTTTAATTACCCGATTAATCGACAGAATAATCAATAGATTACTCGATTACTAAAATATCATTTTACAACAGCCCTAGTTGGAGTTTTCCCTGGTAGATGAGAGGGTAGCTTCCCTACGCCTTAGGTTGTGGGGACGAGCTCTGACTGTTGTTTGTGCCTATGCGCTGAATGGCAGTTCAGAGTATCCTACCTTCTTGGAGTCCTTGGTGGGGGTGTTAGAAGGTGCATCAACTGGGGACTCCTTTATTCTGCTGGATGATTTCAATGCCCACATGAGTAACAACAGTGTGACCTAGAGAGGCGTGAATGGGAGGAACAGCTTCTCTGATCTGAACCCGAGCAGTGTTCTGTTGTTGGATTAAAGTGCTAGTCATTGTTTGTCTATCATAAACACCGTGTTCGATCATAAGGATGTCCATATTTGCGCTTGGCACCAGGATGCCCTAGGTCGTAGATCGATGATTGACTTCATAGTCATATCATCTTATTTGCGGCCATTTGTTTTGGACACTCGGGTGAAGAGAGGAGCTGAGCTGTCAACTGATCACCACCTGGTAGTGAGTTGGATCACATGGTGGGGGAAGATGCCGGACAGACCTAGTAGACCCAAACATGTAGTGAGGGTTTGCTGGGAACACGTGACAGAAGAACCCGTCAGAAAGATCTTCAACTCACATCTCCGGGAGAGCTTTAACCGCATCCCAGCTGAGGTGGGGAATATTAAGTCCAAGTAGGCCAAGTTCTGTCAAGTCAAGTCAAGTCAGATTTATTTACATAGCACATTTAAAACAGAAACTGTTACCAAAGTGCTACCGAAGGCGAAAAGTTTCAGCACAAACAAAAGAAACTGTCCAGATGAACTGACTGAAAATTGTTGGATTGTATACCTGGATTATTGAGCATGGACTTTGTTGTTTTCAACCAGTTTGACAAGACTGTCAACAAGGAAGAGGGACGGCAATGGAGGAGGGGGCGGACCAAAGAGACCATCTTATCATAAGCAGAACTGGTTTGTTCCACTTTAGAGTAAGCTGTTGGGGGAAGAATCAGTTTTGTTGTGTGTTTCCTTGACTGATGAAGCCTTCTGCATCGAAGGCGAAACATTTCAGCACAAAAAAAAAGAAACTGTCCAGATGACCTGACTGAAAAATGTTGGATTGTATACCTGGATTATTGAGCATGGACTTTGTTGTTACCAAAGTGCTTAACAAAAAAAAAATCACAGCATCAAATAAAAAGTAACAATATATATTTACAGCACATGGAATAAAAATATAAAACACAAAACATAATTAGAAACTATGAAATACTAAATCAGATCACCCTTAGTCAAAAGTCAAGGAATAATAACAAAAAAAGCATAAACTCTGTCAGAAAGAATGAAATTCTAAATCTAAATCCGATCACCATATGTTAAATGTCAATGAGTATTGGTGTGTGTTTTAGGAGAGTTTTAAAAACGGAGACTGAGGTGGCCTATCGATCTGCCCTGTCGATGGGCAGATTATTCCAGAGCTTAGGGCCCATGACTGAAAAGGCTTGATCTCTTCTGAGCTTCAGCCTTGTTTTTGGTACCACCAAAAGCAGTTGGTCTGATGATACCATACCATACCGTTATATTTATAAAGCACTTAAAACAGCGACAAGGCCAACCGAAGTGCTGTACAGACAGAACAACAGGTAACACACAAAGCAATATAAAAAATGAAGTAAATCAGAATATAGACATAAAAATGATGCAGATAATGACGACAAACCAGTGTGGAGCATACGGGATCAAAACACAGATCATCTGATGTTGAATGCTACTGAATAGTAGTGGGTTTTTAAACAGGACTTGAAAACCGAGAGGGAGGGGGCCTGTCTGACAAGCAGAGGTAACTCGTTCCAAAGTCTTGGTCCTGCTACAGAGAAGGCCCTGTCACCTCTGCGCTTAAGACGAGTTCCTGGAACTGTGAGGAGCAACTGGTCCGCTGACCTTGTGGAGTTTTATCAAACTTGTTCAATAAAATTTAGCAGACTGAGAACTTTGTTAAAAAACATGTAGCAAGGTTTATTTCTCTTCTGCAGAAGGGAGAACACATGAAACAAAAACGCAGCCCAAGAGTTCTTGTGTGTTCTCCAAAATCATGAGCAATACAGTCTCATTTATATACCTTTACACGTAACATGTTTTGACACAACAGGCGCTCATTTGCAATCTTATCAGAATAAAAACAGACAGTACGTTTGTGATCTGTGACTTGTTCTGGAGCTGGGTTTGAGAAACGGAAGTTAGAAGGTTTCACACACTGATGTTGAAGGGGTGTAAGGATGGTACTTTTCTGTGGCTCGGTTTGTGTCCGTTTTCCCTCGTGCTCCCTCATTAGTTCCATTAGTGCCACCTGTGTCTCGTCCCAGCTGTTTGTTATGTCTCGTCTTGTCCCTGTATTTAAGCCGTCCTATTCTATCTTGTTCTTCGTCGGGTCGTCTTCGTTGGGTACTCTTCCCTGGGTCTCCTGAGTCTTTCCCTGAGTCTTCCTGGTCCCTCGAGTTCCCCGTGTCTCTTGTGTCTCATGAGTTCCCCGTGCCTCCTTCCTAGTTCATGTAAGTTTTGCTGCCCCGTCAGCTTGTTTATTTTGTACTTTCATTTCTCATTAAAAGCCTATTTTTGTATTTCTGCCGAGTTGAGTCCCTGTTCTGCACTCTGGGTTCGCTCCTGACACAAATCCTAACAGTACGACCTGACCAGAACAGAACCCAGCGGGCAGGGTTCTCACTCGGCAACACTCACCTTTTTTCTTTTTTCCCTCCTCGTGCCGTGATGGACGAGCTCCTCTCCGTCTCTGTCCATCCACCGTCCCACCGCCGCCGCGGTGGACGGTTCCGGAGGCAGTCTGCAGCGACCGGCCCGGTCTCGTCGGCCGAATAGAACTTCAGAGCTGGTTCCTATGTTTTCGTGGGAGCGGGGTTCGCCGCCTCACCTCCCAGGTTTCTGGTGGGGGCGAGATCCAGCGGCCCGCGGGAGCTCCGGTCCACTCCTGTTTGGTTCGGTGGGTCCGGTTGACGTTACAGGGGCGGGTCCCGTCGCCTCACCTTCCAGGTTCCTGGTGGGGGCGGAATCCGGCCTCTCACCGCCACTCCGCGCTGCGGCTGTTTGACCCAGCCTGGCCGTACCTCCGGAGAGTTTTCATTGTGACACCGTGGGGGCGTGTCCCGCCACCTCACCTTCCAGGTTTCCAGTGGGGGCGGCACCCGTCACCACACCCACTCATACAGACCTTCCTTTTTTTTCCCCTGAAGATATTTTTCATATTAATCAGACAATTCTCGAGCTATTTAATTCTGCTAAAAGAAACCCGTCCTCCTTTGATTTAGTTTTGACCCAGATGGAGGATTTTTTACTTTCTATCCCAGGCCTTTCTTTGCTCCCCGAGTATGATTTTTTGTTATCTGAATTAGAGACTCTAAAGACTCCAGTTACAGCCATCCCTGAGGTGGACTCCACGCTGCACGCAGCCATCCCTGAGGTGGACTCCACGCTGCACACACCCCCTGAGGTGGGTCCTCATCTCTCCTACTCCGAGGGGGTTCCGGCAGACGCTCCTCATCTCTCCTACTCCGAGGGGGGGGTCCCGGCAGACGCTCCTCATCTCTCCTACTCCGAGGGGGTCCTGGCAGATGCTCATCTCTCCTATTCCGAGGGGGTCCCGGCAGACGCTCCTCAACTCTCCAAGTCTCCAGAGGGGTCGGCGCTCTCCACATCTCCAGAGGGGTCGGCGCTCTCCACATCTCCAGAGGGGTCAGCGCTCTCCACATCTCCAGAGGGGTCGGCGCTCTCCACATCTCCAGAGGAGTCGGCGCTCTCCACATCTCCAGAGGAGTCGGCACTCTCCACATCTCCAGAGGGGTCGGCGCTCTCCACATCTCCAGAGGGGTCGCGCTCTCCACATCTCCAGAGGGGTCAGCGCTCTCCACATCTCCAGAGGGGTCGCCTCCATGGTCCTCTCCGTCATCTGCTGCAGAGCCACAGGCCTCTACGACAGCAGCAACTCCCCTGGTCTCTACGACAGCAGCAGCTACTCCCCTGGTCTCTACGACAGCAGCAGCAACTCCCCTGGTCTCTACGACAGCAGCAGCAACTCTCCTGGTCTCTATGACAGCAGCAGCAACTCCCCTGGTCTCTACGACAGCAGCAGCAACTCCCCTGGTCTCTACGACAGCAGCAGCAACTCCCCTCTTCTCTCCGACAGCAGGAGCATCTCCCCAGGCCTCTCCGACAGCAGCAGCATCTCCCCAGGCCTCTCCGACAGCAACAGCATCTCCCCAGGCCTCTCCGACAGCAGCAGCATCTCCCTAGGCCTCTCCGACAGCAGCAGCATCTCCCCAGGCCTCTCCGACAGCA
>NC_056509.1:4095839-4096209 GCF_014905685.2 Nematolebias whitei
GTCGCATGCTGCAGCTCCCCAGGTCTCCTTAACGCATGCTGCAGCTCCCCAGGTCTCCTTAACGCAAGCCGTGTTCCCTTTGGCTCTGTGTTTTGGACGGCCTCCCGGCCGCCCCCCTGACCTGGCCCGGTTTGATGGACAGCCTCCAGGCCGCCCGCCGGAACAATGACTCTTTAGGACGATCCCTTGACCGTCCAAATCCCTTGTGATCCCTCGTGTTCCTTTTCTGGTTCCTCGTGTCCTTTTTCTCTGGTTCCTCGTGTCCTTTTTCTCTGGTTCCTCGTATCCTGTTTCTCTGTGGTCCCTCGTGTCCTTTCTCTGGTGTCCCTCGTGTCCTTTCTCTGTGGTCCCTCGTGTCCTTTCTCTGTGG
>NC_056509.1:4096219-4108791 GCF_014905685.2 Nematolebias whitei
CTGTGGTCCCTCGTGTCCTTTCTCTGTGGTCCCTCGTGTCCTTTCTCCGTGGTCCCTCGTGTCCTTTTTCTCTGGTCTTCGTGTTTTCCTCGGGCCCTCCACCCTTGCAGTGCCACCCTCCACCCACCCTAGTCCTTCGGGAGGGTTTTTTTTTGGGGACGCCTGGAGGCGTCCTTGGGGGGGGGGGGGTACTGTAAGGATGGTACTTTTCTGTGGCTCGGTTTGTGTCTGTTTTCCCTCGTGCTCCCTCCCTCAGCTTGCTTATTTTGTACTTTCATTTCTCATTAAAAGCCTATTTTTGTATTTTGTATGACTAATAAGAGTGATGATAAAATTGATGAACAAAATAAACTTGTATCAATGTTTTCATTTCCACAAAGTACTGATCCTTTCTGAGACTCAGAGCTAAAACTGCAGGCAAACACTTTAATTATCATTTTAAATTAAACTGTAAATTGTGTAAACATATCAAACTTTTATATTACCAACCCAGAAAATATCAACAATTCCTCCCTTTTGTTCCCATAGGAACAATAATAACACGGATATGTACAGATAGAGATATAGACACTGATTAACAGAACTTTCAAGGCACATGTGTCATACGGAGTATGGTTTAATATATGGCTTTCATAAACATCAGTTAGAAATCTGCTAAGGCTGTTTTTGTGGGGGACAGACCCCTGTAATGAGAGCAAGCAAAAGTAAAAGAAATGATAAAAATAAAATGACAAAATAGTGAAAAGCAAAAACATAATAAAACAAAATATTTACATAATGGTTGTCTTCTTGTTGATCAGGACAAAAACAGTAGAGTGGGTGGGTGGGTTACACTTATTGGAATCAGGATTGACATTGTTATGTAACAGGGCATAGGTTTCTGCCAGGCGTTCAGGAGTGAGGGCAGTCAAGATCAGACGTGTGGACAATGAGCGAATACAAGGTATACAACAGCAACCACAATTTATTAGAATGGCTAAACAAACTCCTATGGAGATATTTGATAGCTTTGAAGAGCTGGTACATGACGTAACGCTTGTGAGTATCCTTCAGAATGGAGCCTTTCTTTATCACAGCGTGCTGGTCCGTATCCATGTATTCAAAGATGAGGTAAATGTCTTTATCATTTTGTGCTTGGATGATGTTGAGAAGCTTGACAATGTTGACGTGATCTCCAAACTCCTGGAGGAACATGATTTCTCTGTATGTTTGCTGGGCATCTGTTCTGTTTCCGAAAGCATCAAAGATTTTCTTCACTGCTACGATTTCCCCAGTCTGTCTGTCAGTGGCTTTACATATGATGCCGTAGGCCCAGTGCTAGGGTGGTTTTCCATGGATGTTGCAGTAGGCCCATTTTTGCAGTGTCTTTTCCTGGGGGGAGAGCCTATAAAAAGTCTGATGAAGAGTGGAGAGTTCTTTATGGGGGCAGTTGGTAGGGTGTAGAGGGGCAGAGAGTTTTTGATGGAGGGTGGAGAGTTCCTTATGGATCAATGGATGAGGTGCAGTGAAACGGGCTGGTTTGGTAACCTGGGGAGGGCTGCCTCACCTGGGTTAGAGACCCAGTGAGTGAGCCGCCTCGCCTAGGTTTGGGAAGAACATAGCGAGTGAGCTGTCCTAGCTTACTTAGACTCAAAGTCTAAGATAAGCTGCTGCCTCAGCTGCCCGATGGCACTGAGTGAACTTATGGGGATTTGGCTTCTTCTTGTCCTCCCTTTGATGGTGGATTGGTCCCTCTGAACTGCTTACAATGGGATGCGTGGATCCATGTAGCTCGCTCAGCCACCTTAACAACTGTGTGGGTCATCAACAGCACCTGGAATGGACCTGTCCACCTGGGGGAGTTCCACCTTTTCCTCCTGAAAGATTTAATCATAACAAAGTCTCCATGGGTTATGTCATGCAGTTGTTCTTGATCTGGGCTGGGAAGCCCTCCTTGGGCCTGAGACCTGAGGGATTTTAAATGGTTAGTCAACTCAGTGAAGTAGGCAAGCATGTTATGATCACAGTGTTTCAGGTCATTAGTTGGGTTGGTCACAGGTCCCACTCCCAGGTTGGGTGGAGCTGCAAATAAAATTTCAAAAGGGCTAAGGTTATGTTGAGCCCTTATGCACATGTGCATGTATATCAGTGCAATGGGTAAACATGTAACCCAGTTGAGTTTTGTCTCATCACAGATTTTTGTCAGCTTGTTTTTCAATGTTCCATTCTCTCTTTCTACTGCACCTCCACTTTTTGGGTGGTATGAGCAATGTTTAGTCAGCTCAAAGTTCAGTGTGGTGGACACTTCTTCAAGTATCTGATTAGCAAAATGTGGACCGTTGTCACTAGAAATTCTTTGTGGGATACCCCACCTTGACACCACTTCTTGCAACAGAATTTTTGCAACTGTGCTGGCTGTGGCATGTTTTGTGGGGAAAGCTTCAACCCATTTGGAAAACATGTCCACTATGACCAGACAGTATTTTTTGTTTTGAACTGGTGTTAGTTCAATAAAGTCAATCATGAAATGTTGAAATGGTACTATAACAGTTTAGTGGGCTCCTCGAGCTGTTGTTTTTATTGTTTTTGAAACACTGTGAGTGACACACACGAGGCAGGAGTCACAATGTTGGGCCGCTGTTTTTGAAAAATTTACAGTAAACCAATCAGCATTAATTTGTCTCAACATCCCTCCCTTTGACACATGATCCAAAGAATGTGTCAAAACAGCAAAAGAGGGGAAAAATGTTTTGGTAAGCATGGGTTACCATTTGGGCCAATCCAGATGTTTTCAGAAAAAACACAGCCGTGTTTTTTCCATTCAGCTTTTTCACTGGCAGGAACAAACCTTTGCATGTCAGAAACAGAAAATGGCACATTGGGTTGTGTTTGTGTCTGAGACAGAGTGAGAGGTTGTGTGAGAAGTGTGCAGGCTGCAGCTTTAGCAGCTTCATCAGCCAGAGCATTTCCTCTCGAGACAGAGACAGTGTTGGAAGTGTGTGCGGCACATTTTATGACAGCGATTTGTGTTGGTAAGGTGATAGAGGTCAAGAGGTCAGACACCAATTTATGATTCAAAATGGGTTGTCTATCTGAGCGCAAGAACCGTCTGTGTTTCCACAGAGCTCCAAAATCATGAACAACACCAAATGTGTACCTGCTGTCAGTGTAAATATTTACTTTTTTCTCTTCAGACAAAACACAAGCACGTGTGAGAGCAATCAGTTCACAGGCCTGTGCAGAACATGATGGCACGGGAGCAGCTTCAACTGTGTGTGTGTGTGTGTGTGTTACAACAGCATAACCACTTCTTATCTAGCCTGTAACTGGGTTACGTGATGCAGAGCCATCGACGAACAGATCCCAATCTGGACTGTCCAGAGGGTGTTGTTACAAATCAGCCCTGGGGGTTCAAACAATTTCCAACTCAGCCATACAGTCATGTGGGGTGCCATCTTCAATTGTTGGCAAGAGTGTGGCTGGGTTTAGAACATTACAACATTGTATGGTTATGTTGGGCATGTCCAACAGAGTTGTGTGGTACTTTAACCAACATGCTGTTGAGAGATATGCAGTTTTCTGTTCATTTAAAATTTGTGTGACAGCGTGGGGAACGAGGAGGGTCAGATCAGAATATCCCACAATATCACGACTAGCTAGGACCGCCTTATCAGCGGCTGCCACAGCGCGCAAACAAAAAGGCAAGCCTAATGCTACTGAGTCCAATTTAGCAGAAAAATAGGCTACTGGTTTCAATCTGTCACCATGTTTTTGGAGCAAAACAGAAGTCATACAGCCACTCCGCTCATTTACAGCCTGGATAAAGGGGCGTGTAGGATCTGGAATTCCAAGAGTCGTGGCTTGCTGCAATTGTTTTTTCAGCGCTTCAAAGGCCTACAGAGCCTTATTAGACCATGTCAATTTAGAGCTCATCAGTAGACCTTTTTCATGACAAACGACACATAGAGGAGTCTCCATTTCAGCATAGTTTGGAATAAAATGTCTACAGTAACCACTAAGTCCTAAAAAGGACATCAACTGCTTCTTAGTCTCAGGAAGTGGCAGTTTCACTATTGCTTTAATGCGAGTGTCTGCAATTTCCCTACTTGCTGCTGAGATTCTATGGCCCAGAAATATCACAGTAGTTTGCACAAACTGCAGCTTAGACAATGATGTTTTGTGTCCCTGTTCAGCCAAATGTTGGAGCAGACGGACAGTATTTACTCTACAAGACTGTTCTGAGGGTGTTGCCAACAGAAGGTCATCCACGTATTGTAACAAAGCACAATAAGAAGGAAGTGTAAAAATAGCAAGACTGTCATTCAGTGCTTGATGAAAAATAGTGGGTGACTCACAGTAACCTTGACACAAGCGGGTGAAAGAGTAAGACTTTCCTTGAAATTGAAAAGCATACCAGAATTGGCTGTCTGGATGGACAGGCACACGAAAAAATGCATTGGCCAGGTCACTGACAGAGAAATGGGTGGAGCCAGATAGGATTTGTGACAAAATTACATAAGGATTTGGAACAATGGGGGCACAAGCCTGTACCACAAAGTTCACAGCTCTTAAATCTTGAACAAAACGCCATTCATCTGGAGGCTTGGGTTTAAATTTCTTCACAGGAAAAATAGGTGTTCTGACAAGTGATGATGGACAGGGGACAATTACTCCAGCTTCCAGAAAAGAGTGAAAAACAGGAGTAATTCCCTTTTCTGCATCAGGTTTGAGTGGGTATTGAGGTATTTTAGGCCTGTAAGAGGATTTTGGTGTGATTTCAACGGGCTCCTGGCCTTTAATTAGTCCTACATCATACTTAGTTTGAGCCCACAGATGTGGAGGGACGGCTGCCAATTCAGGACTGTCCAGAGACTACATGGACATTGTTAGTCATGCATTATTGTCAATCACTTCCTTTGTGGGTCGAGCTGTCAACATGTGACAAAAATCTTGTCTGTACATGTTGAGAGAGGGTGAATTAAAACAGCTGTCACGTGGTTCCCAGTCCGAGGCAGTGTGTGCTCTGAGTGCCAAGGAGCCCAGAGAACACCACTGTGAATCGGGTGGTTTTGCCAGTGAAATGTGGGGAAAAGAGTCAGTCACTGTGAAATAGGGTGTTTGGGGTGTCACCTTGTCATTGAGGGTCAGCAAAACAAAACAAAAGTCATGTGTCCAGCAGAGGAACGAAGTGGTGAGTTGTGTGTCGGGTGTCATCAGAAATGAGTCTCCTAAATGATTAGCAGGCTCTGAAGTTACATGAGCAATGCAGTGGAGGCGTTGTTCAGACATGAAACAAGTTGTGGGTGGAAGTCTGTCTCTGGCCATGGTGAGCAGAGAATTTTGTTGATCTTGGTTGGTTAACAACCATTCAAAAATGTACAACAAATCAGGAGTGAGAGAAACAAGAGTGTTTGGATTCTCTTCCTGTTTTGACGAGTAGACCTTCAGGTCCATAGCTGAGTGTCAATCTAAATTTTAGAATCAAGTCTCTAGCCAGTAAATTTACTGGGCAGGAGCCTGACAGCAAAAATTGATGATCATGTGATGATTGGTCAAATGAATCTGTAGTTTTCAGTGGAGCTATAACAACTTCAGGGACAGCTTGACCAGATGCTCTTGTAGAGTGTACAATTTTGCCTGAGAGTGGAACGTCAGGAAAACATTTTTTCTTGATTAAAGATTGTGTTGCTCCTGAGTCTACAAGAAATTTAACAGGGACATTTTCAACCAACACTGTCAGCATGGGTAACTTCAGATATGCTGACTGGGTGTATTTGTAATATGTAGGAATAATCTCGCCTGTGTCTGACAGAAAAACGTTGGTTACGTACTGTAACCCCAGATTGTATGAGTATAGGCATAGCCCTTTAAGGCTGTCGCTGATGGGTTTATCCCGATATGCGAAGCATTGCACTGAAAAATTTAGTCCACGCCCACCTGCTGTGTGGGCCCCACCCTGTCCGTATAAATTATGTTAAGAGCGGGAAATCGGCTCCCAAAATAGCTTTTTCTTCAGCCATTTAGGAGCCAGTGAGGCCAGACTCTTAAAGGGCTACGCCTATACTCATAGAATCTGGGGTTACAGTACGTAACAAACATTCTATTTCATATAGGCTTCGCCCTTTAAGGCTGTCGCTGATGGATTAAGGGCGAAGCGGATGTTGTCCTCGCCTCACTGGGTCCATTCGAACACCGTATGAAGCAGAAGCTTGCCCAAAAAAAACGTCCTGTCACTCAGCTCCCAATGTGCGTAATTACGCATTGCGTAATTATGTGTGCCATGTACAGACGCATGTTGTGTAACTATACGTTCTGAATGCATGAACGCCACGGAAAATTCAACGGGGAGGGAGAAAATACTGAAAAGAGCCATGAACCAACCCATTTACGGCTGAACAGTATGAACAGATTAATAATAACAGGAGAGCTGATTATTAATCAAATGAACTGATTGGTAACAATAGTCATGAACTGATTAGTGACAATAGAACCAAAATAACAATCACAATTTGTGATTGATAACAACATCTCACACTGTAATGCATGCAGACAGATGTGAGTTAAACGGAGTTCCATGAAACAACAATATTCATTCTGTAAAACACTAAGGACAGAATGTTTCATTGGATGAGCTGTCACATCACATAGATAAAAGCGAATGAATGAGCAGGGTGTTGACCACGCAGCCGCAGTGCAAAATGTCCTGCATTGTCATACCATTATGCAAGGCAGTCGAAGATGCGATACCCCTGGTCGAGTGTGCTCTGAGGTTGACAAGAGGCTCTAAATCTGATGCTCTGTAGGCTTCAGAAATGGCCTCACACAACCAGTGTGACAAGCGCTGGGTGGATAATGGGCGACCTGCAGATGCATCTCTATAATGCACAAACAAATGTTGACGCATTGCAGCTGTGCACGCTATGTAACACGTCAACGCCCGCACCGGACAGAGAATATGAAAAGACGCTACTTCTTCTGATCTGTGGGGGAGAGAAAAACTCCTCCAACGATATCGCTCTTGATTTAAAAGAGCTTGTGATGTTTTTAGGCATAAAAGCTGGGTTTGGTCTTAAATCAGCTGAGCTTTCGTCAGCCTGAATTCTGAGACATGACAGAGCGACAGAGAGGGCAGATAAATCACTCACTCTCTTAGTGGATGTTAAAGCCAGCAGCAGGGTTGTTTAAAGAGACAAGAATTTAAGTGGAACCTGATCCAGAGGCTCAAATGGAGCTTTGATCAGAACCTGCAGGACCAGTGTTAAATCCCACTGTGGAACAAATGGGTGTGAAACAAGCCTGCGTCTCTGTATACCTTTTAGAAAACGCTTCATCAGCGGATGATTAAAAACTGTTCTGTCTCCGAACCCTTCGTGGCAGGAAGAGATGGCTGCAGCGTACGTTTTAATCGTGCTGGACGCCAAGTTCCTGTCCATCAGCTGTTGTAGAAAGGACAGCATGCCACCTAATGGACATGAGGTGGCCTCTACACCCTTCTCTGTTCACCAGCGCTGAAAAGCTGTCCGCTTTGATGTGTACAGCGCTGTGGTAGATGCAGCACGTGAAACCTGAATTGTGCATTCTACACCCTGTTGGAGACCCATCCTCTCTAAGCGGATCCGCTCAGCGGCCAGACCCACAGGTGCTGGCCTATTTCTGGGTAACTCTTGGTCGCTCCTCCTGCCTCGAGGAGAGCATCCTCCCTCCACGGCAGTTTCCACGGGCGCCCCGACAGCAGGCGTCGCAGGACTGGGAACCATGGTGCACTCACGCGTTCGGGGGCCACCAGGAGAGCTGTCAATCCCTCCTCCTGAACTCGGTTCAGGAACCGTAAAATCAGAGGAGGTGGAGGAAAACCCGTACAGAAGCATTTTGGACCATGGGCTGTGGGCAAACGCATCCACCCCCAGCAGTGGTTCGTCTCACGGCTCAGGAAAAACCATAATCGACACTGAGCGTTTTCTCGTGTTGCAAACAGGCCCACAGCTGCTATTTCAATCTGAGTCAAAAATGCTCTGTCAGAGGATGATTAAAGGTTGTTTTGCTCCGACAACTTTGAGACAAGAAGAAAATATGGCTGTAGCATACGATAATCGTGCTGAACGCCAGATTTCTGTCCATCGACTGCTGCAGAAAAGGACAGCATGTCGTCCAGTGGACATGAAGTGGCCTTTACGCCTTTGTACATCTTTTACAAAACGTTTCATCAGCGGATGATTAAAGCTGTTCTGTCTCGAAAATTTTGAGACAGGAAGAGATGGCCGCAGTGAACATTTTACACGAGCTGAACGCGATAAGAGCGATAAGAGCGATAAGAGGAAAATTACAAGATGGCATCGTCCAGCGTGTAGCGACCTGTCATTGAGAAATATTCTTCCGCGCTTACCTTGAAACAAGACTGCTCGCCAGCTTCTCCTCGGGGAGGAGAGCTCACCGGACGACCGGAGGTCGACGTGCCGGGCCAAGCATTCTTAACAAAGGTTGGTCATCTACACAACTTTCCTTCTTCGTTCTTCTGACAGTGCTATTAGCTTGCTGAAGAAAAAATGGGAGCCGATTTCTCGCTCTTAACGTAATTTATACGGACCTGGTGGGGCCCACACAGCAGGTGGGCATGGACTAAATTTTTCAGTGCAATGCTTCGCATATCGGGATAAACCCATCAACGACAGCCTTAAAGGGCGAAGCCTATACGAAATAGAACAGGTGTGTGTGTGCTGATACTTGCAGTTTGGAGTCCTGGGTCCTAGTCTCCCAGCACTAGTCAGGTGGAGTAACCTCCTCTCCGGCCTCTGCCCCCTGGATGCCCAAAACCACGTCCACCGCGTCTGTGTGGGCTTGGGTAAAAGTTCTGTCCATTTTGTGGCTGCTGTTGGCCTAGGCTGTGCTGCTGAGGCGTTGGGCCCTGTGGTATGGGCTGGTATGGCGGGCGACCTCTGCCACACCACTGATTCTTTTTGTGTGGGCAATCTCTGATCCAATGGTCAAGTCCTCCACACAGAAAACAAGGACGAGGTTCAGCTGGGTCAGTCTGCTGTTGATAAGGCTGGACAGGTTGCTGCTGGGGTGTTGGTGGGTGAGGTAATTTAGCGGCAGCTGTATTAGGTGTCATCTTTGTCGCTGCTTGTAGCAGTGTGAGCTGGGCCTCTTCAGTTTGTCTCTGTTTTCTCTTCTGGGTGGAGTTTTGGTCAGCTGTGTGCTGATCCCAGGCATGCCTGGCGTGTCAGAGAAGCTCATTCAGCCGGACACCAGTTTTCTACCCAATGTAGGTGAATTGAACAGCTTTACAGATAGGTGGGAGAAGTCCAGTCATCAGAGATTGGTAGAAAATAATCTCAAAAGACGTTTCTTGAGGGGCTTCTCGCCAGTCATCATTATTGATGGGAATACCAGAGTGGGTTCTGAAGATGGGCAGCAGTCTGTTAGCATAGTCTTGTGGGGCTTCATCTGGTCTCTGAACAGTGTCTGTGATGGTGGTGAAGCTTGGGGTCTGAGGACACGCTGCAGTGATGTGTTCTGTGATCCTTTCCATGTGTGTGAAGAACTGTTGGTTGTCCTTGTGATCTGCGTGGACATTGACAATTCGATGTCCATCACGTACATCAAATAGTTGGGCTCCGATGGTACTGATGAACGCAATCCCATATACAGAAGCCAGTATCATTTTGAGTTCAGCTAGTGTGGGCTGGACCACTTCTATCATATTTATCATAGCATCAGCTACAGCAGCTCCTCCTTGTGCCAGGTCAGGCAAATATTGGCTCGCCATCTCGATCAGGGTCAACGGTACACCAGTTGAGGGCCATTTGGTCCTCCAACCTCCAGCATCGGGTTGGTGAGCAGGCCTGCAGGGTCGTCCACTCCATCTGCAGCTTGGGGAAGGTCAGATAATGATATCCTGATGCATGCTCAATAATCCAGGTAGAAAAATCTAAAAAAGTTAAATCTGGTCCTCTGGACATTCAAAAAAACAAAACAAAGCAAAACAACAAAAAAATGTAGAAACGTTTCGTCTCTCATCCGAGAGACTTCCTCAGTCTGAGGTGCTGTATTCAGCTCAGTCTCTTAAATAGCACCTTCCCAGAGTGGATCAACCAGTTTTGCTGCTGACAACCAAAACCAGCTGATCACATGCTCAAGAAGGACCATCAGCCTAACAATGAATCATTAGCACACTGATGGCTGTTTACTATTCACAGAGGGCTGAGTGATACTAGCAATCACAGCATTGTAAGAGGGGGACAATTGAACACATAGGCCTCCACCCCTGTTTAACAATGGACGGTTTCTTTTCACAAAGATGGCCTCCTTTACTCCTCTCTCAAACCATCGTTCGCACAAGAAGAAATTGATAGATTGCCTGAAAATTTTGGAGCAGGACAAGGCTATTGACCTTTTTCTGTACCACAGACTGTACCCAGGGGAGGCCACACCTAGTCTGTATGGTTTACCTAAAATCCACAAACAAGGTGTACCTTTAAGATCAATCGTTAGCATGATTAACTCTGTCACTTACAATGTTTCCAAATATCTGGCGTCTGTACTCATCCCTTTAGTTGGCAGCTCTGAACACCACATACAGAACACCATGGACTTTGTAGATAAGGTGAGGGATGTCATCATGGAGACTGATGAAACAATGGTATCTTTTGATGTCACATCACTCTTTACGTGCATTCCTGTTGATGATGCAGTAGAGGTGGTCAGTTTAAAATTAAAATCAGACACCACTCTGAGCAGCAGGACCACACTTTCCATAGAACAACTGTGTAAACTCTTGAAACTGTGCCTGCAGTCAACCTACTTCACATATGGGGACCAATATTATAGGCAGAAACATGGGTGTGCTATGGGGTCTCCAGTTTCTCCTATTGCTGCCAACCTGTACATGGAGGAGGTAGAAAAGAGAGCCTTGACGTCCTTTTCAGGGACACCACCAAGTCATTGGTTCAGGTATGTTGACGACACCTGGGTTAAAATTAAATCTCAGGAAGTCCAACAGTTTACTGACCACATCAAGTCTGTGGATAAATACATCAAGTTCACACGAGAAGATGAAAAAAATGCCAAGTTGTCTTTCTTGGACTGTGTGGTCTCAGTCTCTGATAGAGGACATTTGCAAACTGAGGTGTACTGCAAACCCACCCACACAGACCAGTATTTGCAGTTTGACTCCCATCACCCTTTGGAGCACAAGTTAGGAGTCATCAGGACTCTGTATCACAGAGCAGACAGCGTCCCCACTAGCTCAGGAGCCAGGCAGAAGGAGAAATCCCAAACAAGACAGGCTCTAGAGCAATGTGGATATCCTAACTGGGCCTTCCTAAAAGCAGAGAAGAAACTCAAACAGGACTCCAGTCAGCCAAAAGGTGAAAAGGTGGAACCCAGACCAGTGGTCATTCCATATGTTGAGGGAGTATCAGATAAACTGAGACGTTTATTTTCTAAACACAACGTCCCAGTGGTTTTAAACCCCAAAATACATTACGGCAAAGACTGGTTCATCCCAAAGATCCAGTCCCTCGGCACAAACAGAGTAATGTTGTGTATGCTGTTCAGTGTCAGGAGGGCTGTGATCAGTCTTACATCGAGGAAACAAAACAGCCACTGGCCAAAAGGATGGCCCAGCACAGAAGATCAACATCATCGGGCCTGGACTCTGCAGTCTACACTCATCTCCAGGCCAGCGGTCACTCTTTCAGGGATGAAGATGTGCACATCCTGGATAGAGAGGAACGATGGTTTGAGAGAGGAATAAAGGAGGCCATCTTTGTGAAAAGAAACCGTCCATTGTTAAACAGGGGTGGAGGCCTACTTGTTCAATTGTCCCCCTCTTACAATGCTGTGATTGCTAGTATCACTCAGCCCTCTGTGAACAGTAAACAGCCATCAGTGTGCTAATGATCCATTGTTAGACTGATGGTCCTTCTTGAGCATGTGATCAGCTGGTTTTGGTTGTCAGCAGCAAAACTGGTTGATCCACTCTGGGAAGGTGCTATTTAAGAGACTGAGCTGAATACAGCACCTCAGACTGAGGAAGTCTCTCGGATGAGAGACGAAACTTTTCTACATTTTTTTATTGTTTTGCTTTGTTTTGTTTTTTTGAATGTCCAGAGGACCAGATTTAACTTTTTTAGATTTTTCTACCTGGATTATTGAGCATGCATCAGGATATTTTGAACCACTTTGGCCAGGATTGCCTGAAACTAGTTAGAGAGTTTGAGAGAACAGCAAGGAAGAGGGCAGACTACAGGAACCATTTGCGATTCAACCTCAGATGTCGACAAAGTGGCATCATTCCCAAGAGCCTGGAACTAAAATCATCGGTCAGCGGGCACCGGGCACCGGGCAAGCAAGATACTTCAGAAGGCACAGACCCAGCTGCTGAATGAACGGGTGAGACAGACCAATTTTAGTATTGAGGCCTTGAAGGCCAAAGAAGAGCACATTAAACAGAAACTAACTATGTGTCTAGATCAGACCACACTTCAGCAAGTGTTGGACTGTACAGATCAGGCACACTTAGCACAGCATGTCAAGTCCAAGACTCGACAACAAAACAAGTTTAACTTACTAATAACTCATCAACACCATCA
>NC_056509.1:4113791-4118470 GCF_014905685.2 Nematolebias whitei
CACTCTTTCAGGGTTGAAGATGTTCACATCCTGGACAGAGAGGAACGATGGTTTGAGAGAGGAGTAAAGGAGGCCATCTTTGTGAAAAGAAATCGTCCATCGTTAAACAGGGGTGGAGGCCTCCGGGTTCAACTGTCCCCCTCTTACAATGCTGTGATTGCTAGTATCACTCAGCCCTCTGTGAACAGTAAACAGCCATCAGTGTGCTAATGATCCATTGGTAGGCTGATGGTCCTTCTTGAGCATGTGATCAGCTGGGTTTGGTTGTCAGCAGCAAAACTTGTTGATCCACTCTAAGAAGGTGCTATTTAAGAGACTGAGCTGAATACAGCACCTCAGACTGAGGAAGTCTCTCGGACGAGAGACGAAACTTTTCTACATTTTTTGTTGATTTGCTTTGTTTTGTTTTTTTTGAATGTCCAGAGGACCAGATTTAACTTTTTTAGATTTTTCTACCTGGATTCAGGATTAATTTTAAGGTTCTTTTATTTGTTTTCAAATGTCTTCATGGTCTCGCCCCACAGTATCTGTCCGACCTGCTCCAGCTGTACACTCCTTCTCGCTCTCTCAGGTCAGCAGATCAGCTGCTGCTGGTCGTCCCAAGGTCCAACAGGAGACTGAGAGGTGACCGAGCGTTCTCAGTCGCTGCCCCTAAACTGTGGAACGAGCTGCCTCTGCATGTCAGACAAGCTGGCTCACTTCCTGTTTTTAAGTCTTCTCTGAAGACACATCTTTTCTCTTTGGCTTTTACTTCAGTTTGAAATGTTGGTTTTAATGACTCTAAGTTATTTGTTTTATTTTATTTGTTATCTTTATTTTATTTCACATTTTTAACGTGTGGGGTTTTTATGTTTTTGTATGTCCTAGTGTACAGCACTTTGGCCAACAGTGTTGTTTTAAAGTGCTCTATAAATAAAGTTGTATTGTATTGTATTGTATTGGATTGGATTATTGAGCATGCATCAGGATAAGACAAACAACCATTCACTGTCTCACTCACACCTAGGGACAATTTAGAGTTACTAATCAGCCTAACATGCATGTTTTTGGTCTGTGGGAGGAAACCGGAGCACCCGGAGAAAACCCACGCATGCACGGAGAGAACATGCAAACTCCACCCAGAAAGGCCCCTGGACTGGGGTTTGAACCAAGGACCTGCTCGCTGAGAGGCAGCAGCTCTACCAATTGCGCCACCGTGCTGCTACCTAAGTTTTAAATTATTAAAACCTACTATGTCACTATTTTATTCTCAGTCCTTTTAGAGGGACCTATCTCGATTTGTTTATACAAATCTACCTCGGTTTTATTTTTAAAACCTACTTTTGTTCTATTTTTAATTCTCAGTCCCTTATCAGGATCTACCTTGATTCGTGTACACAAATCTACCTCGGTTTTATTTTTTAAACCTACTTTGTTATATATTAAAAAGTTTTTTAGTTTACCTTAAGTAGTTGGTTTTGTCGTCTCAGCCAAAAGTTCTCAGTCTGTTTCGAATTCTGTCGATGTTGAATCCTCCAGATGGAAGACCAGAACGTCCTCTCACTCTTAATGTCCTACGAGAGGTTTAGAGGAAGAATCCTGCGATTCCTAGTGATCAGCCACCGTCCTGGGTCCACCGAGCGGACGGACCAGCGAAGTACCCTGTTTGTGATGCCAAATTGTGGAGTTTAATCAAACTTTGTTGTTCAATAAAATTTATCAGACTGAGAACTTTGTTAAAAAACACGTAGCAAGGTTTATTTCTCTTCTGCAGAAGGGAGAATACATGAAACGAAAATGTAGCCCAAGAGTTCTTGTGTGTTCTCCAAAATCATGAGCAATACAGTCTCATTTATACACCTTCACACGTAACAGATCTTGCTTTGACACAACAGGTGCTCATTTGCAATCTTATCAGAGTAAAAACAGACAGTACATTTGTGGTCAGTGACTTGTTCTGGAGCTGGGTTTGAGAAACGGAAGTTAGAAGGTTTCACACAATGATGCTTATAGGGGACCGGGCATCGAGCTGGGGATCGGGTTGGGGTATGGATGATCTCGGGGGGGGGGGGGGGGGGGGGGGGGGGCTTGGGTCGCTGGCCCAGGTTCTGGTCGGTCCTCGGGGCTATGTGCCGGTCCGTGGCCTGGGTCCCTGGTGGTGCGGCTGCCTCCTGCTCCTGGATGAATGCACTGGAGCCTCCCTCCCCTGGTGGATCTCGGAGAATGGTGGTGCCTATTGGAGTCAGTGGGGGAGCTGGCCCCCTGGGAGGGCATTGCCACCTCAGTTGTTCCTCCCCATCCCGACGTCTTCCTCCACCCACTCCATCACACCACCACTCAAGCAGGGCCTTGGGGTTCAGGTGCACTACCGAGCTGCAGGGAGGATCCTCCATCTCTGTGGTTCATGGAAACCTGGGCCCCAATTTTATCAAACAACCTAGACACTCGCATATAACATTCTCACGACACATGCATATATAGGGTCTGGAGTGGGCACATGGTGGCATATAGGGGGTGGGATGTGTAATCATTCTCACCTCTGGGACCTGTGCCCACTCTCATATGTAGCATGTAGAAATTTAGGGTTCTGGACAAGGGTTGGGGGGTGAACGGGCACTGCCTGCTCTCTGGGGAGGGGGTGGGTCTGTGCCAGTCGCCACCTCATCCCCCCCATTTTAAACGCACTATATAACAAAATGCATCAACGTCTTATTTGAGTGGGGGGAGGGAGGAGTTGGGTCTTCCAGCTTTTCTTAAACCCTCATTCTCCGTCTGACATTTGGGGTCGGGGGCGGGGGGGTAGGCTACCTGATTGGGGTCTGGGCTGTGGGTGGGTATTGGGCCTTTGGGGGCGATTGGGGGTGGGGCTGGTGCTCTGGTTCTCCCTGGATTGTTTGGATCCTTTTATCAGGGTTCCTGGATCTGATGGCCAGCCCTTTGGCTGGGGTGGCTGCCAGGTTCTGGCGGGAGGTCAGCTGTGGTTGTGTGGTCGTTGGTAGTGCATGGCGGCAGTCGGGGGCATGGCTTCACTTTGACGAAGTGCTGGCTGGTCGCCTTGATGTGACATTCACGGTGCAGGGTGCTGTGTGTGTGTGTGGGGGGGGGTGGTGCATGGGTGGCATGCCGGGGCTTCTCCGGGCCTGTGGTGTGGGGCTTTAGGGATGCATTGGTGCGCTGGGCCATTCTTCCTCGGCTGCTGCTCCCTGCTAGTCTGGCTCCCGGCCTGGGGCCGGCTTGCGGTCACTGTTGGGCAGGTGGGGCGCATGGACGGCCCGACAGAGGCTCTGTCGGGCTGTCTCTGTGTGCCTGTTTGTCTCAGGTTGGGTTTTGGGTGGCCCCCCTCTCTTAGACCAGTTTTGCCCCCCCCCCCATTTGGCGGGTCGTGCTCCCACCCGGTGGTGGGCCCCCCTGCCGCCGGTGCATTGGCGGCTCTCAGCAGCTGGGGCTGGGTGGTGGGGTGTGTGCAGGCACGCCCTGGTGGCTGCCAGCGGGGGCCTGGGTGCCCTGGCTCTGTCGGGCCTCTTTTGGGGGGTGGTATGACCTCGGGACTCGGGGCTTGGTGTCCATGGCCGGATCCACTCTGGAGGGGCAGGTTGACGGCGGGGCCTGTTGACTCGTCGCTACGGCCTCCTGGGGTTTCTGCATTGTGGTTGCTGGGGATCACCCGGGACTTCCCTTTGCTTCTCTCTCTGTGGGGTGCAGGTGTCCCTGTTGGGGGACTACCGGAGTTCCGGGCTTGGGGGCCGCTGTGTGTCTGTGGTTCCGGGCTTCCCTGTGTTACCTTTGTGTCCTGCGGGGACGGGTTTGAACATTTTTATGAGAAACCTTATAGTGATAACCATGCTCACACAGGTGTTTAGATTCAGGAGTTTATCAGATACACACTCAGTTGGATTGTGGTGGCCATCAAATATATATTGTATTACCATGTAATGTATAAAATACTTTCTAATGATGTTATAACTATCATTATATAAGTTGTTTGTTGTTGTGGTTTCTTGGTTTTGTCGGGTTTTTTCTCTCTCTCTTTCCGCAGGTCTAGAGGCAGACTTCAATGATGTTGATTTGTGTTCTCTTTATCCCCCTCTCTCTCCTCTATTCCTATCTCCTTCTTTACATTTTAACTCTTCTCTCACTTTTCTACTTTGTTATCCTCTTTGTTTTCCGTCCCCGTGTCCATTACCTCTGAAACAAACCCAAAGCATATTCTAATAAAATTTAATTTATATATCAAGTGGAGCATTAAGGCCAGCCATAATGCTCTGCTTGTGAAAGTAAATCTGTTGGGCATCACTTTGACACTCAGACAATAATTCTAAGTGTCACAATGCTGGACAGGACAAGGGGAAAAAAAAAGAAGGTTTCACACACTGATGTTGAAGGGGTTTAGCTGTTACAGTTTTAGATAAGCTTTAACAGAGTGTGATATAAAGTAAATGACTAATAAGAGTGATGATAAAATTGATGAACAAAATAAACTGGTATCAATGTTTTCATTTCCAAAAAGTACTGATCCTTTCTGAGACTCAGAGCTAAAACTGCAGGCAAACACTTTAATTATCATTTTAAAGTAAACTGTAAATTGTGTAAACATACCAAACTTTTATAATAACAACCCAGAAAATATCAACAACCTCAGGGGGCATAGTGGGACATACGGCTGTAGCAGATCAAAGAGATGGGGGGGGGGGGGGGGGGGG
>NC_056509.1:4118570-4126846 GCF_014905685.2 Nematolebias whitei
GGGTGACACTGTTCAGCGATTTGTAGACATACATGAGTATTTTGAACTGGATTCGAAGGTGAACTGGTAGCCAGTGCAGGGAGGCCAAAACTGGTGTAATGTGCTCTCTTTTGCCTGTACTGGTTAAAAATCGGGCTGCTGCATTCTGGACCAGTTGTAGTCATGCAATGGAGGTTTGACTGATACCAAACAGGAGTGAATTGCAGTAATCAAGCCTAGATGTAATGAATGCATGTATTACTGTCTCCAAGTTATTTTTGGACAATATGGGTTTCAGTTTAGACAGCCGCCTCAGTTGGAAGAAACATGATTTAACAATCATGTTTACATGATTGTTAAGTTTCAGGGAAGGGTCCATTATCACTCCCAGATTAGTGACTCTTTGTTTTTCTGACAGGGTTAGAGCGGAAAGGTCGATGCAGTGGTTTGTGATTGTGTCATTGGGAGGGAATAACATGACTTCAGACTTCTTTTCATTGAAACTTTAGAAATTTAAAGCCATCCAGTCCCTGATGTCAGCCAGGCAGTCGAGCAGAGGTTGAATAGAGCATGTACCATTGTGTCTTAGGGGGAAGTAAATTTGACAGTCATCAGCGTAGAAATAAAAGGGTATGTTGTGTTTCCAGAAAATAGCACCAAGTGGAAGCAGGTATAAAGAGAATAGGAGGGGACCCAGGATGGACCCCTGTGGAAACCCCCCATTTAAGTTCTGCCGCTGCAGAACTAAAATCCTTGATGGAGACACAAAAGGATCTGTCAGTGAGGTAAGATCTGAACCAATTGAGGGCTGATCCTGTGATGCCCACCCACTGCTCCAACCTAGCAATGAGGATCTCATGGTCGATGGTGTCAAAGGCGGCTGTGAGGTCCAATAGGACAAGCAGCACAGAATCACCAGTATCTGTGGATCTGAAGATGTCATTAAAAACCTTCAGTAGGGCATCCTACTTGGTTGTCAGCAGCAAACTGGTTGATTCAATCTGAGAAGGTGCTATTTAAGAGACTGAGCTGAATACAGCACCTCAGACTGAGGAAGTCTTTCGGATGAGAGACGAAACGTTTCTACATTTTTTTTTTTTTTTTTTTTGAATGTCCAGAGGACCAGATTGAACTTTTTTGGATTTTTCTTTCTGGATTATTGAGCATGCATCAGGATATCTTCAGTAGGGCAGTTTCAGTGCTGTGGAGAGGTTTAAAGCCAGATTGGAATCGCTCTAAGATGGCGTGATCCTCCAGGAAGCACTTCAACTGGGATTTGACTATTTTCTCCAGTATTTTAGAAACAAATGGGAGTCTGGGTGACCTCAAAGCCCAAGAAGGAGCATAAGGATGAAGAAGATTGGAGAGTTAAGAGGGTGCGAGGCCGTTAATGCACTCGAATGTCAGCAGGATAATTTTTTTATATATTCTGACACACACAGGAAGCCAGTGAAGGGAGGCCAAAACCAGTGAAATGTACACAAACCTGTGAGTCCCTGCTAAAAGCTGAGCTGCAGCATTTTGTATGAGTTGGAGATATGAAAGCGAAGCCTGACTGACCCCAACATAAAGTGAGTTTCAGTAGTCCAGCCTTGTTGTAATGAATGCATGGACTAATTTTTCAAGGTCGGAACTGGACAGAACGGACTTAAGCTTTGCTATTTGCCTTAGCTGAAAGAAGCTTTTTTGAATAACATAGTTGATTTGTCATTATTATGACTCAATTTTGGAAGTGGCTGCCTTGAGCTGTGGCCGCAAGTTTGTTGGTGCTTCTTGCGGTGGCTATCCTTGAACTCGGTGGTGGACACCCAGGGTTATGGAGGCTGTCAAGCTGAAGAAGGAGTCCTATCAGTCCTTGTCAGCTGGTGGGACACCGGAGGCAGCTGAGGAGTACCGGAGGGCCAAGCGGTCCGTAGTCTTGGCTTCTGCTGAGGCTAGGGCGGAGTACAGAACTTTGATTCTTTTATGGTACTGACTGAACTGCTTTGGTCGGTATATGTATCAAAATATACCTTGTCTTTCAGTGTCAAGTTTCGGTGATTGGCTAGAATGTTACATATGGTTGAAACCATGTGTAACGTTACAGCCAATGCCAGTGCAGCAACTTGCAGCAGGCAGGAAAAACCAGGAAAACACATACATGCTTACACCCACAGACGGGGTTCACATGGTTCTGTGGCAAGCCATTATAAGCATTAATATCCACAAATACCCACTTGAGCACAGTGGCACAACTGGTAGAGCTGCTGCCTCTCAGCGAGCAGGTACCTGGTTCAAATCCCGGTCTGCGGGCCTTTCTGGGTGGAGTTTGCATGTTCTCTCCGTGCATGCGTGGGTTTCCTCCGGGTCCTCCGGTTTCCTCCCACAGACTAAAAACATGCATGTTAGGCTGATTGGTAACTCTAAATTGTCCCTAGGTGTGAGTGAGAGAGTGAATGTTTGTTTGTCTCTTTTGTCTCTATGTGGCCCTGTGATGGACTTGCGACCCGTCCAGGGTGTACCCTGCCCCTCGCACAGTGATTGCTGGACATGGGCACCAGCGACCCCCGTGACCCAAAAATGGAAGAAGCGTGTAAAAAATAATGGATAGAAATACCCACTTGTGGCTATTATTGATTATAATAGCTTGCCAAAATGTCTGTGTTGTGAACGTGTATCGGCATCACAACTAATTTGATGAAGCGCCTGACTGTGCACAGAATCAATTTAAGAGCATAAAGTTGCTCCATGTTTGATTGCAAGAGCAAACCACAACCATCCTCCTCTAAGCATTTAAGTCAGTCTGTGCATGTTACAGAGCCTGAATGGCCTGATTCAAAATCTCCACGACCGGACTCCGCTTCGCATCTAGGACGGCTCTGTATCTGGGATTTCAGCTGGTACGTTTATGTTTGTTAACATTACTACAGCTTAATATGTGCATTGTGGTGAGTTAAACTAGGATCCATGTAACACTAACTTTAAGATATTAGTGTGTAGCTTTATTTTATAGCTATCTATGTAGCTAGCTAAATCAAAAGCTAACTAAAGATTGACAGTAACAGATAAAGCTTAGCTTGTGAAAATGTGCTCATCAGCTGGTTAAATTGTTCACATAATGTCCACTGTTCATGTTCTCCTCACAAGAGCCTCTGACCCTGATGTGAGGAGGACAAAAGGAAAAATGACAAAAGAAAAGTGAGATAAGGGCCATAGGTCAGTCACAAACTTTGTTGTTAAAAGTTTGCTGCCTTTTTCTACAGTGGAGGCTGCATGGTGGAGGTAAGTAAGCTGTAAAGGATACTGTTGACCAGTCAAGCCTTTATCTCTCAGCCTAGATGGTTTTTGCGCAATAATAGCACAACCATGTGTTTTTCTACTCAGTGAAGTTACCACTTGAGTTATGGCTAAAACCCCACTGCAGCCTCTCCTCTAAGGGGTATATCGGACTAATCTAACACTTGAGCTTTACCCAGAGTGACATTAGGCTAGTTCAGTTTAAGGCTGTGTTGGAGGTGATTCACCCAGACAGTTCACGACCATCATTTGCGAGTCACACCCTTGTCTCACCCCGTGACAAGTCCAACCTAGTAGCCGGGGTTAGATTGTTGATCATGGTGAAACTGGCATTCTAGGTCGCTTACCTCCTATTGTAGAACTGCAATTGTTACCTATCTGGTAGTTTTTAGAATCTAGGCACAAGATTCCAGGGTGATGTTCGATCCAAGCTGCGAAAACTTTAAAAACCTCCTCTTTCTAATGAAATTAAATCAAGCTTTCCAACTTTTTGAGTACAAATATGTGGAAATGATATTCCAGAATTTTACATTTTATGCTTTGCTTTAATTAAGGATTTGCAGGGGTACAGCATTATCAGCACATTATAACTGGTTACATTTTATCATTTAAAAAGATTAATGACAGAGAGTTCATGCCCGGCTCCAAGAAAACATTCGCTCTGAGGGTGTGGATGATGCTTGCACACAGAGATACCTAGTTACCAAGTTTGATAGCATTGGCATAGTGTCTCTCACATTCCACCACCAGGTCACTGGATTCACTGAGGTTAGGGTTGAGAGCAGACTTCTGTACCTCTGTTTCTCTTCCTGAACCTTCTCTGTGGTTCTCTGGGGTTTAGGGCTCTGATCATCTCCCTAACTGACATTAGAACATAAAATATCAACAATAACATGTGTCAAGTAATGTCGCTTTTGGATTAAATTGTTTCTGCCAGTGGCTTCCAAGTAACAGATTTGTACTCTCTGTGATGTGATCATAACAGATTTGTACTCTATGCAGTGATTATTATGTGATTGTAACAAGTTGTCCTGCATCCTGTGATTAGGGTGAAGTGAAATGATTTATACTGTATGAAATGAAATGCTATATGAGTTCTTGCTGTGTTCTGGGAGAGAAAAGGAGAGCTGTGAGATGACATCCTCAAGACAGTGAGTCTGGGGGAGCCTAACAGCATTCTGGGGGAAAGGTTACATTTCCCTTGGAGTGCTGCAGGCTGCTGACCTAATCAAAAAAGTGAGTCTGGAGACCTAACGGCATTACATATAGAAACCGAGCAAAGCAGCTCATTACCATAAAAGGACATGGGCTGTAGAAAATATCCTGTGTTAGTAACTTGTAAGTTTGTAGGCTGAGAAGCAGAGCAGCAACACAACTCAATACCTTAAAAGGGCACAGTTTGGAGACAGTCTAATTGTTTACCAGAAGGTCAACCTTCCCAGAAGAACTAAGGCCAATCAGAGTATGACATCAAGCTAGTAAGAGGGAAAACTGGGTTTGTCCAGCAAAAAGATTGCATATATAAACCAAGCCTACTGGCAAGTCGGGGCTGAACGGACCGTGGAATCGAAGGGTTAGGACAATATAGCGTCACCTCCCCAGGAGCCACTCAGAGGGAGTTGGGACAGCTCAAGAAAGGACTTCTTTGTCATCAAGATAGGAATACTCCTTTGTTCAGCAGAGCTGACGCCAGACCAGATCCCTCAAAATTAGGACTGCTTTTGGGGAGGTAAGGGAGATTTCTTCCAGGGCTCTGGAGGAGATATTTATCGTGCCATTTTCCAAAAGTCTTCGGGCAGAAATGGTGAGTGACCCCTAACATATTGTCCAAATGCTACATTTTATATGAAGTAACTGTTCTTATAATTAAGAAGAAGGGTTAGATTGAGTGTTGTCCTTCTTCCAGCCTACTTGAAAAGTTACCACATAAACTGTGTGCTGTCAAGGTGGATTGTAACAGGTCTAGCTAAACTTGGTTGGCTCTTGAGACAGTGATTAGGGGTTTGTGTAGATTTAACATGCTTTGGGGCTCCAAGTGCATGTTAGTCCATTTTAGTGGGAATAGGCTGCTCTGAAATGACAACCTAGGCATTAGGAGATAAGATTCTCTAACTCAGCTCATCGGAGCCAGGAGAGCCTCGCCTTAGTGGACACCCAGGATCCTGATTGTCTCATTTGACAAATAAGACACTCCGCCAGGAGTGGGCTTGTTTGTGTCCAGAGAAAGCAGACATGTTGATTTTTCTGAAGAAAAACCGATAAGTGAAAAGGTCCTCAGTATGTTGCAGTGAGCACTAGACACTAAAGTGTCAATTGTTTGCAACTGTTTTTTTGTACTGGAAATTATTTGTTTATTTTTGTAAGAAAACTGCTTGGAATGGAAAACTACCAAAGTTAAAAAAATAAACCTCAAGATTTGTACTGTAATGTATAACATAATTTTCTTCTCGTTAGAATTTATGTTAATTATAAAAATGGTACCAAAAAAGTACCATTCAGGAACCAATATCAAAGTGAAGGTAACGGTACCAATGTCGAACATTTTTGAATGCTACCCAGCCCTAGCTAAGGCAAAAGCTTGGATGTGGGAGGAGTTTTATGAGACCCTGGATAACAACCCTTGGTTGGCTCTGAGGAGATACTGGCAAACCAGCAGGCAGCTGAGGAGGAGAAAGCAGCGCTTTACTAACACTGTGTTCAGTGAAAGTGGAGTGCTATTGAACTCAACCAGTGATGTCATCGGGAGGTAGAAGGAATACTTCTCAGACCAACATTTTTTAGTTAGGTCATCTGGACAGTTTCTTTTTTTGTGCTGAAACATTTCACCTTCGATCCGAAAGGCTTCATCAGTCAAGGAAACACATAACACAAAACTGATTCTTCCCCCAACAGCTTACTCCAAAGTGGAACAAACCAGTTTTGTTGGTGCTAAGATGGTTTATTTGGTACGCCCCCTCCTCCATTGCCTCCTCCATTAATACTTCTCAGACCTTCTCAATCCCACTGGCACGTCTTCCATGGAGGAAGCGAAGTCGGGGACTTTGGGTTTGGTCTAACCGTGGCTGAGGTCGCTGAGGTAGTTAAAAAGTTCCATGGCGGGAGGGCTCTGGGGGTGGATGAGATTGGCCCTGATTTCCTTAAGGCTCTGGATGTTGTGGGGATGTCTTAGTTGACACACCTTTGCAACATTGCGTGGAAATCTGGGGCAGTGCCACTGGATTGGCAGACTAGGGTGGTGGTTCCCCTCTTCAAAAAGGGGGACTAGAAGGTGTGCTCCAATTACAGGGGCATCACTCTCCTTAGCCTCTCTGGTAAGGTTTATTCAGGGATACTGGAGAAGCGATTCTGATCATTGGTCAAACCAATGGGTGGAGTTTGCATGCTCTCTCCGTGCATGTGTGGGTTTTCTCCGGGTACTCCGGTTTCCTCCCACATACCAAAAAACATGCATGTTCGGCTGATTGGTAACTCCAAATTGTCCCTAGGTGTGAGTGAGAGAGTGAATGGTTGTTTGTCTCGTTTGTCTCTATGTGGCCCTGTGATGGACTTGCGACCCGTCCAGGGTGTACCCTGCCCCTCGCACAGTGATTGCTGGACATGGGCACCAGCGACCCCCGTGACCCAAAATGGAATAAGCGGGTAAAGAAAATGGATGGATGGATGGTTATAACTGGGACCCTGTGTAAATAATTTTGTTCCACCACATGTATCACATGTGGTGCGAACGGCAATAATAAAAACTGACTTCTGTATTTTATCGTTTTGCCTTACTGTATTGTTTCCCATCCCTTGACTCTAAAGCCCCTTTTCCACAGCTCCTCTTCAGTACGACTCAACTCATTTCGATACACTTCTGAGCCCTTTCCCATGATCACTTTTTCATGGAACCGGCACCTTTTTTGGTCCCTTCTTCTCAAGGGTACCAAGCAAGCCAAGCCGGCATCAAAACGTGATGTCAGAACACTGTCAGTCACTCATTGGTCGGGGGCGGAGTCACTAGAGGGGTTTGAGAATTTTTCAAAACATTAGATCCTCCATTTGCAACGAATGGTGTTCAAACTCGAGGAACAATTGGACCTATTTTTAAGATTTTAAAAACAATAATGACAACATTGTGGTCTAATTCTGAAGTGCTAGCATTTTTTTTTGTACTTGGTGGCTGACGAAAAAATTCAGAGCGAGACAGATGGAGCTCCGCCAATCCCCGACTCTCTCCAGTCCTCTCCACTGGAGCCTCGAAGCCCACTCAGGCCGTGCAGGGCATCATCTCCCCTGCTCCAAGCTCCGCCAATCACCACGGAAGATCCTCCATGCTGCAGACTCAGGGCTCGGGCTCTGGGCCCCGGCCTTACGTGCTTTGCAGGCTCCGAGCTCCGCTGGTCACCACAGAGGATCATACGAGCTGCTGACTCGCAGAAGGCCGTTGCCTGGACCCCAGCCTTGCATGCTCATGAAGGCTGAACCCCAATCCTGGCAGACAGGTGGATCAGGACAGGTCTGGGGCGCAGGGTGGAAACGATAAAAAAAAAAAAAAGTATAAAAAAATGTATTTTTTTTAATCAGTGAAGATAAAAAATAAATAAATAAATGGTGCCGGCTTTATCGTGAAATCCTGTTTTCACTTTAATGACTATTAAATAATCTGTTCAAGTTAACTCAGCTGAAAAATCATTAAAAGACAAAATTATTGGATCTCTCAGGAATATTTCCCTCAAATATATTTAAAGAAGAGATACAGCCTTTAGTTAAACTTTATTCTAACCCACAGATGTACAAATCACAAAACAAGCATTAAACTTTAAAGCAAAGCAACAAAAAAAACAATCTGTATACAAGAAACAAAACCACATATCTAAATTGAACAATAAAGGTAGACACAATGAGTGCAAATACATCAAATGATGAAGAAAACCTATAAAATTTTAAATATAGAATAGAATATAGAATAATTGTAGAATCTGGTTCATCAGAGATTTAATGGTGAACTAAAGTTCATTAAAAGTTCATTAGCAGGATATATA
>NC_056509.1:4127246-4167253 GCF_014905685.2 Nematolebias whitei
TCACTCATTCCTCTCAGTCTGGGCCAGATTCTCTATCCTGTCTCATCAGCAGTAGACTTTCCAGCATTCCATTGATTGACTCATCACGTTCATGACCCTTGCCTTGACCACGACCACGCTTTTGCCTCAGCCCTCGTCTGCTTTTGCTCATCTGATCAGGTACCGACTCATGCTCTTGTTTTTTGACTCTCTTCTTGGATCACGTACTGGATACTTCTGCTGAACAACTGACTTCACGGTATGAACTCTGCCTTTCCCTTCTGACTGTTTTTTGGATCACGGATTAAAGGTCAAGCTCATTCTGTATCACGGACTTATCCTTATCCCTGAATCTGATTCCCACAGATTCATTTCCCCAATTAGTCTCTTTCCCCCTGCATCTACTAACCTTTATCTTTTAGTTGCAAACCTGTTGGACTCCGTTCCAGTGGACCTTAACATGAGTTCTACTTCTACTGGCAGCCCGCCACTACAACACTACCCAATCACGAACTACCAATCAGAAGATCGGAACCAGCCCAGAACCGGACCTACTCCAGAGTTTTACTTTATTTCACAATAAATCTTTTAACCCTCTCAGTGGTTGTTGTTGTTGTTTGCGATCCGGCCTCTGGTTCATGACAGTATATGTGTATATGTATATGTGTATATGTATATGTGTATATATATATGTGTATATATGTATATATATATATATATATATATATATATATATATATATATATATATATATGTGTGTGTATATAGTTTAATTTGATCATTTTAATAATCTGTATTCTTTTTAATTTACCAGAGACTTCAAAATAAATTCTCACCCTGTACTGAAACCTGTTTCAAGGTCTTACCTTGAGCCTGCCACCAGCTTGTAAGGCGCAATGTCAATTTTAACCCTGCCCACTGGGACCAGTACTGAAAGCATAATGGCAACACATTGTGTACTGTACTGAGCCAAGTAGAACTGTGCTGTACTGGTACTAAGGGTACTAAAGGAAACGGGGCATTAGAGTTGCAACCCTCAGTCCTACATTCTTGACTTTCCTCTTCTCCCTCTTTCTCCTGACACGTTTCCCTCCTCATGGTCTTTGACTAACAGTAGCATAATTTCCACCGTCATCCTGTTTGTCAACAGCACCAGTGGCAGTCATTGACCGATACAGTATGGTTTCGCTTTGTTGAACTCGCATTATATCTAAAAAAGTTAAATCTGGTCCTCTGGACATTCAAAAAAAAACAAAACAAAGCAAAACAACAAAAAAAATGTAGAAACGTTTCGTCTCTCATTCGAGAGACTTCCTCAGTCTGAGGTGCTGTATTCAGCTCAGTCTCTTAAATAGCACCTTCTCAGAGTGGATCAACCAGTTTGCTGCTGACAACCAAAACCAGCTGATCACATGCTCAAGAAGGACCATCAGCCTAACAATGGATCATTAGCACACTGATGGCTGTGTACTGTTCACAGAGGGCTGAGTGATACTAGCAATCACAGCATTGTAAGAGGGGGACAATTGAACACATAGGCCTCCACCCCTGTTTAATGATGGATGATTTCTTTTCACAAAGATGGCCTCCTTTACTCCTCTCTCAAACCATCGTTCCTCTCTGTCCAGGATGTGAACATCTTCATCCCTGAAAGAGTGACCGCTGGCCTGGAGATGAGTGTAGACCGCAGAGTCCTGGCCTGATGATGTTGATCTTCTGTGCTGGTCCATCCTTTTGGCCAGTGGCTGTTTAGTTTCCCCGATGTAAGACTGATCACAGCCCTCCTGACACTGAACAGCATACACAACATTGCTCTGTTTGTGCCGGGGGACTGGATCTTTGGGATGAGGAAGTCTCTCGGATGAGAGACGAAACGTTTCTACATTTTTTTGTTGTTTTGCTTTGTTTTGTTTTTTTTGAATGTCCAGAGGACCAGATTTAACTTTTTTAGATTTTTCTACCTGGATTATTGAGCATGCATCAGGATAACCCGCATTATAGTTTTGGCAAAAGGATTTCTTATTGGATGCCCTTGCTGACACAACTCTCACCATTAACCCAGGCTTGGGATCGGCACAAGAGAGAGCTTGTGCTCCCTATTGGCTGTTTTTAGAAGTGCTTATATTATTTAAAAATAAACTCACATCTTAATTTTCTCATACACAAATTAAGGTAATCATATTTTGTTGAAATCAAGAGATTTCTGGTTAAAATACGATGGCGTATTAGCATCTCTCAGAAAATCTAAATTAAGGATAATTTTTTTCTTTTTTTATATAAATTTACGATAAACATGTCTATTTTGTTTAGAGAAAAACATACTTTTTCAGAAAATGCTGCAAAGTTGCACAAATCATCTTATAAAGTGACACATCCTACTTGTCTTCATGACTGCAGACTAGTAAGACTATTTCCTTTTCCTGTTTAACAGATCTCTCCACAGACAAGCTGTGTCAAGTTGATGGTTTGCTGCTGCTGTTTTCCATCATTCCTCCAGACTGCAGAGCTTCCAGGTGCTCAAACACCTGCCTGACACTCATTTTAGTATTTTTCATGCTGTTACAGAACGGATTTTGAGGAGCTGTTTGACGTCATCATCACAAACGCACTAAAGCCAGGGTTCTTCTCTTTGGTGCCCCAGCAGAGACCCTTTAGGACCCTTGGTGAGTCTCGTGTTCACCTGCACTGTCAACAGTTCTCTGCCCCAGCATCTCTCATGTTATTATTATATAAAAAATAGTTTAGTTTACAAGATCAAATAGGATAATATTGAAATAAATATACAAAATAATAGACTTTTATTGCAGTTGCACTACAAGCAGCATACTCTCATGGTATGCAGTAATTTGTTTCATTAATTTCATTTTTTGTGGCAACATACACCATATCCATTATTGCATTTCAGATCAGCAAAATTGTTCCAATGCTAAACACCTAAATTCCTTAAAGGAGAGTGAATCATTCCAACGTTAATGAAGGGGCATTTCTAAAATCGTGGATGAACCGTTCTTATGTTAAAGATTTGGCGATCCTTCAAGGAAAATGAACAGTTCAAACATTAAAGACCTGGCATTCCTTAAAGGTAGTGAATGGTTCCAATGTTAAGGATCTGGTTTTCCTAAAAAGAGACTGAAATGTTCCAATGTAAAGACCTGTATACCCTTAAGGGGATGTTTGTATGCTTTTCCTGAACTCAGACAGTCATTTTCAGGCTCTTCTTGGTATCCTGGGCTGTCAGTCTTCATCAGTTAGCCCAGATCCCTGATCCTTTTTGCTGAAAAAGAAATTTGATTCTTGTTATTGGAAAGCTCCCGTCATCTAGTTTGTCTTGCTGCCGACATGGAGGATGCATTGTGTGTGAGGAAAACAAAATCACTGCGCTATTCTCCACCTTCAGGTTGACCTTATTAGCAAGAAAACATGAACTTCTGTTCTCCCTCTGGCCCCACCACCACAGCTGGAAGTATTACTGAAGCAGCCTTTACACTGTTTCTATTTAAACTTTCTGAATACTTTGTGTAGAACCATTCATAAATTTGAATATTCATCTTAACCAGGAAAAGTATGCCATGATGTTCAGTTTTGGTAACTTTTCTAGTTTTCAGAATATTTAGTCTTCTACTCAGTCATCTACTGCTTAACTGTGGTGAGGTTGTGGAGGCAACAGGTCCAGGAGGTAAACCTGGCAGAACCCCTTTCCTGAGAGTCCCTCTTTAGCTCCTCTTGGGTGTTAAAGCATTTCCAAGCCACAGAGGGAACATCCATCCATCCATCCATTTTCTTTACCCGCTTATTCCAATTTGGGTCACGGGGGTCGCTGGTGCCCATGTCCAGCAATCACTGTGCGAGGGGCGGGGTACACCCTGGACGGGTTGCAAGTCCATCACAGGGCCACATAGAGACAAACGAGACAAACAAACATTCACTCTCTCACTCACACCTAGGGACAATTTTAGAGTTACCAATCAGCCAAACATGCATGTTTTTGGACTGTGGGAGGAAACCGGAGTACCCGGAGAAAACCCACGCATGCACAGAGAGAACATGCAAACTCCACCCAGAAAGGCCCCTGGACCGGGGTTTGAACCAGGGACCTGCTCGCTGAGAGGCAGCAGCTCTACCAGTTGCGCCACCGTGCTGCCCCAGAGGGAACATAATCATTCCAATTCAATTCAGTTCAATTAATTTCAGTTTATTTATATACTGTAGTGACAAGTCACAACAGGAGTCCAGAAAGTTCTGGATCTGTCCCAGAGTCTTCTTACACGGGGCCATGCATAAAAACCCTTCAAAGGTAGGCGTCCAGTAGGCATCCTGATCATAAATCACCTCAGTTTACACCTTCTGATGCAGAGGAGCCATGACTTTTAAGGCCTCCACATACTCAGGTGTACTATGTGTACTCCGTGAGCCACGCTGAGTCCATGCGTATGGTCCACAGACGGTTGAGACTTCATACTCGAGCGTACATCCTGATGGGCTGCAGCACAGCTCTGCAGGAAAGGGGTGTTGGCCTTCGGGACAAATTGAGGTCACCAATTGATAATTTGCTGACACGCCTACTGGATTGATTGACAGGCCGCATCGCTAATCTGACTCGTGAAAAAAAAAAAACGAGAGATGCCATCCCTCTGGGTAGAGGCAGGGCGGCTCGAGCAGCGGCAGCAGTGTTCTGTGTTTTTATGTTGTTAATAAAAAGTTCTACAAAAAAAAAAAAAAAAACAGGGAGCGCTGACCCTGCAGCCCACACATCAGACCGGCCCACCAGGAAATCTCCAGACCCTCCTGCAGCCATGCTGGACCTGAGCATACAGATTTTAATTCTCTCGTGACGAATTCCTTCATTTCTCACAATTTCAGTCATGACGTCAACGGATGAGGAGGAAGAGATCGCTTGCATCTTGGCATCCTTACAACTGCACAGAGAACGGTTGGTGTTACATACAGAACAGTCTGTCACCAGGCAGTTTATTGTGCAACACCGAGTACACGTACACGGTCGTAAAAATTGATCTTTGCGCGGATATGGCCAGCGGACATCCGCTTTGAGTCCAAGTTGAGTCCGTCTCGAGTACACGCAGATTTCCGTGGAGTGAAGTACGTCTGAGTATGTGGGGGCCTTTATCTAAACAAATCCTCCAGCCCCCTGAAGATGGAGCTCCTCACCTAATCTCTCAGGCTGAGCCCCCCCCCCCCCCCCCCTTTTTTAAGTTTAAATTAAACTTCCCATGGAAACACAATGAGATCTTATCAAATCATTGCTCCCTTTGAAATTTCCTTTAGCATACTAGATCTATTTTTTTCTTCTTATGACACTTGTATGTCACTTTTGAGTTTGGGCTGTGATTTTATTGATTTTAGCTTTTAGCTAAATTTTAGCAAATTTTTACTTTCAAATGCAATTTTGCTTTTTTTATTTTTTATTTTGGGTAAAACTCCTCATTCTCCAGCTTTGCAGCTGACCTGAAGATGACACCTGAGTGTATGGCCTGCCGCCTGCCGCCTATCAACTTTGTGTGCTTTTGTGTTGTTCCTGTCACTTTTTGCTAATCAACTCTCTATTGGTGTACGAACGTCAAACGCTACTAGATCTTCAACTTCTGACCAAAGATCTGGTAAAATTGGATTATGCTGGGCACGAGTCTTTGCTCTCGTTTTTGTTGCGGATTCCAGCTCACCTCTGTCACGCCCCACCTCCACCTCTCGGGCGTAAACGCCGCCGCTGCGGTAAGCGCAGCGGCCAGCTGGTGAAGCTGAAAGCCAGTTTTTATGTTTCTCTAAAGTTTTTGGGACCCCGATTGGAGTGACGTCTCACATCTTTTATTCTCTGCATTTCTTGGACCCTGTTGACTCCTGGTTGATACCTGTTGTTGGCTCTCATGAGATGTTCTAGCCTCACCCTCCATGCTTTCCCCATCTTCGCCGCCGCGGAGTAAATCTGTGCAACCTGCAACCGGTGAGTCGGGCTCCCCGGTCAGCTGATGCCTCGAAGCCGCCGGTTCCTGCCAGTATGGCCTTAGTAAATGCTCGATCGCTAGTGAATAAAACTTTTGTAATTAAGGATTACTTCACATCCTGAGGACTGAACTTTCTCTTTGTGACGGAGAATTGGCTGAATGTTGGTAAGTCCAGCACTTTCACTGAACTTTAGCCTCAGAACTGCTGCTATTTTAACTGCCCGCGGCTGTCAGGCAGAGGTGGAAGAATCGCCACTGTTTTTAAGAGTCACTATAAATGTAAGCAGCTATCACTTCCATCCTCGTTGTCCAGCTTTGAACTGAGCTTGTTTGAACTGTGTTGCTCTTCCACTGTGTTGTTTGGTTTATCAGCCACCAAAATACAATAAGGACTTTCTAAGTAATTTCCCTGGCTTTTTGACTAAAATTATGCCTAAATATGACCGTGTGCTTATTGTTGGTGATTTTAATGTTCATGTGTGTTGTCCAGATAAGCCAATGGTAAAAGACTTTTTAAGCCTTATTGACTCTTTTAATCTTGTGCAGACTGTGTCTGATCCCGCACAAGAACGTGGACACATACTTGATCTTGTTTTATTTTTTGGTTTACCTGTTTTTAACTTAGGGTTTGTGACACAGTATTTTCTGATCATATGCCTGTATTATTTGAAGCTGCTATCGCTCATAACACAGTTAAACCTTGCGCTGCTGTCCAACGCTGTCACATCATTAACGCTTACACTGCTGCTCAGTTCTCAGCTGCTTTCAGTCAGAATAACAATTGTGTCACTGAATGTACTAACAAGGATACAGAGGAGATTAGTTCATGGTTTCATCTCATCTGCCAATCTGTTTTGGACACCGTAGCTCCACTGAAGGACAGACTGACCAAGACAACATCTGAGCCCTGGCAGAATGATAAAACTCATGCTGTTCGACGCGAGTGCTGTAGAGCTGAGCGAAAGTGGAAAAGTGACAATCTGCAGATATAATTTCAAATTTTAAGGGACTGTTAGCGTTGTTATCAGTAAGTTTTAAAATAATAATAATAAACTTTATTTCTATAGCACCTTCCAACAACGTCTTGCATTGATCAAGGTGCTTTACAAGTTAAAACAAATAAAAACAGCACACTAAGTCAGTGCAAATTAAAAACACAGCCAGAATAAAAGAAGGTAAAATAGATTTAAAAAATGCTAAAAACTAAAATATTAAAAGTTAAACATTAAAAGCCCCTTTAAATAAGTAGGTTTTCAGTTTGTCTTTGAACAGAACCAGATCAGAGATGGCACGCAGCTCATGGGGAAGAGTATTCCAGGCTGTTGGGCCTGCAACAGAAAAGGACCGGTCCCCCCATTGTTTGCACTTTGAGCGAGGCACCTCCAGCAGATATTGGCCAGCAGACCGTAAAGCTCAGCTGGGCTGGTGGACTTTCAAAAGTTTTGAAATATAGAGCGGTGCAAGGCCATTCAAAACTTTAAAAACAAACAGCAGAAGCTTGAACTGTATCCTAAACTGAACTGGGAGCCAGTGTAAAGAAGAAAGGACAGGAGTGATGTGTTCATATTTACGTGTGTTAGTCAACAAGCGAGCAGCAGAGTTTTGTACAAGCTGTAAACGGGAGATAGAAGATTGATTAATACCCACATATAAGGCGTTACAGTAATCAAGCCTAGAGCTCACAAAGGCATGGATGGCCTTCTCCAGATCACTATGGCTAAGGAGTGACTTTACTTTAGAAAGCAAATGGTGCTGAAAGAAGCTGGTTTTCACAACAGAACTGATCTGTTTATCTAGCTTTAAATTACAGTCAAGCTCCACTCCTAGATTTTTTACCACCTGGTTGGAGTGGGGAAGCGGAAAACCTAGACTGGGAGAGATGTTGCATGAATTACTGGAAGCACCAAATAAAATCCATTCAGTTTTATCATTATTTGGGTGGAGAAAATTCTGAGACAGCCAGTGCTTAATGTTGTTTAAGCAACTGGCAATAGAGTTTAAACTGAGTGAGGAACTGGGAGAGACCGGCAGATAGATTAGTAGATCGTCTGCATACAGATGAAAAGACAGATTGTGGCATGCAATGATGGGTCCTAATGGTAGCATGTAAAATGAGAAGAGAACAGGCCCCAGAATGGATCCCTGCAGTACGCCAGAGGTCATAGAGATTGAAGAAGAGGACGGATCACCAATCATAACAGAGAAAGTTCTGTCTGTTAAATAGGACTTAAACCACTCGAGCACAACTCCCTGAAGGCCAACCTGCTGAGCCAAATGAGTGATTAGCACCTGATGGTCTACAGCAGGGGTGACAAACTCCAGGCCTCGAGGGCCAGAGTCCTGCAACTTTTAGGGTGCATTCACACCAGCCCTGTTTAGTTCGCTTTAATCGAATTCTAGCTCATTTTCCTAGGAAGTCTGGTTCGTTTGGGGAGGTGTGAACGCGCCATCAAACTTTGTCATGGAACAAAAAGGCGAACTCTGGCCCGGGCTAACACCTAGCTCTCGGTCTGGTAGAAGAGAACTCCAGCGTGGTTCGAGTACAGTGTGAATGTAATCAGACCGGGCCCCGCTCCACAAGCAAGAAGTGGAGTGCAGTGCAGGACAAACAAACACACATTTCTCTTACTTTATATGGAGCTGTCAGCTGCCTTGTGCGAAAAACAATATTCTCCATGGTCTTCTGCCTCATCTTCTGCTCATGCTGAGTCCATTTTTGAAAAATGACAAAATATATTTGCTAAAACTTGATGCCACTCCATTTTTGTTTTTATTTCCAGAAGAAGAAGAAGTGTCTTCAGAGGTTTTTGTGTTGTTTCTTTCAGTAGTTCTAGGTGCAGCGCCCCCACAGGGGAGCAGGGGAACAGGTTGGTTCAACAGGTTGGCTCGACTGCACAGTGCAGTGTGAATGCAAACACACCAGCTCAAATGTAACAAAAGGTCATGAATATTGGTCCCGAACCGAACCGAGTCTACCGGACTATCATGTGTGAAAACAACCTTAGATGTTGCACTGGTCCAAAACACCTGAGTCATATGACTGAATTAGCTTCTCAGTGCAGTCAAGTTCTCCAAAGTCCTACTAATGACCTCCTTATTTGATTCATCTGTGTGGCATCAGAGACGCATCTGGCTTTTTTGGCAGGAGACAAGAGGAGACTGACAGAAGGGTCTGCCTGGAGCCCACAGGGCTTGTTGGATGCCTTTAGTTTCCCTTAAAGCTCGGAGTGTGGTTGGAAAAAGTCGGTTGAGAAGCAAACTTTTTCAAGTTGGCGGTGGACAACAAGTTGGTTGCAGATTGGACTGGAATGGCGACGCAGGTAGAAGACGATGATGATATGGAAATGAATGATTGGACTCAGGTGACTGGAAGAGGACAAGGAAGAGGAAAAAACAAGCCGAAAGGTTGGACTGCAAACACAAAACGAACCTTGGATGAAATAAGTTCAGATGAAGGAACTAATGTTGTGAGCAAAAAATTGGTAAGAGATCAAGAGTTCAAGATAATTATAAAATTCAAAGAAGATGGAAATACACAATTGGGCCCCATAGAGGTGTCAAGAGATCTAAAAAAGAAAGTGGGGGAAATACATTTTGCTCAAATCCTTAGAGACGGGAATTTGTTGATAATAGTGAAAACAGAAGAGCAGAAAAATAAAGTAATGCATATTGATAAACTCTGTAAAAAGGAGGTAAGAGAAAAGATAATAATAGGAGAAAATAAAATAACGAGGGGAGTGATCACTGGGATCCCAATGGATGAAGACTTGGACAAACTCATAAAGAACATTTCTGAATATGAAATTAACAAAGTAACAAGACTAACAAGAAACGTTAATGGAGAACGAGTTCCAAGCATGTCGATAATGTTGGAGTTTAAAATGGAGAGACTCCCAGAAAGAATAAAAATAGGATTTCTAAGTTTTCCAGTCAGGCCGTTCATTCCCCCACCTGTCAGATGTTACAAGTGCCAAAGATATGGACACATAGCTGCAGTGTGCAGAGGACAGCAAAGATGCCCAAGATGTGGAGGAAACCACAAATATGAAGAATGTGAAGAAAATCAAGACAAGTGCTGTAATTGTGGAGGACAACACAGGGTGACATATGGGGGATGTGAGGTTAGAAAGAAGGCAGTGGAAATTCAACAGGTAAAAACAATCAACAACATCAGTTATGCAGAAGCAGTAAAAAAGGTGCAAGTACAGAAAGTTAGAATAGAAAATGTAAAAACCCAACAAGTAGTAACACCAAGTCAAACACAGATAGAACAAACAAAATCAGAGTCTGAAGTTACAGTAGAAAAGATCATGTTGTTTATCGCTTATGTTATCAACTGTACAGACCAAGTCAAACACAAAACTGAAAAAATCAAGATCATAGTGAAAGGAGCAGAAAGGTTTTTGGGGATGAAAGACATAACATGGGAACACATTAACAAGACACTTGGGGGAGATGGGAAAACGGGAACACCAGGGGACAGAGCCGTATGATTATCTTACAGTGGAACGCCAGAAGTTTAATAGCAAACGGACAGGAATTTAAAGGGTTCATTAAAAACAGCACAAACAAACCAGATATAATATGCATCCAGGAAACATGGCTCATCTCTAACCTAGATTTTGTAATCAAAGGATATACCAATATAAGGCGCGATAGAGAGGAGGGTAAGGGAGGGGGTTGTATTATTTTCATTAAAGAAGGAATTCAACACAGATTATTAACAAAAGGATCAAAGTTAGAGTTTATAATAATTGAGACATGGACAAAAAATGGAAATATCAAAATCATAAATTATTACAACCCAGGTAAAAGATTGACAATAGAAACTCTGGATAATATTATTTCACATTTAGATGGGAAAGTAATTTGGTGTGGTGATTTTAATGGGCACAGTACGTTATGGGATACTCATAATGATCACAATGGTTTAATAATTGAGGAGATTATGGATAATAAAAATCTAGTTTGTTTAAATGATGGAAGCAGCACAAGAATAAATATCACATCAGGAACAGAATCAGCAATAGATCTCACATTAGTTTCAGACTCACTGGCAGGAATCAGTTCATGGCAAGTTCTTAAAGACACCACAATAGGCAGTGATCACCATCCCATAATAACAAAACTGGATTTAGAAACACGACAATATGACACACGGGGAGCACATACATGGAATTTCACTAATGCTAATTGGGCAACATTTTTGGGAACGAGTGACAGAGAGATGGGGAAAATAGATTTAGACGTAGAAATTAATCAATTAAATATGTCCATTTGTTCATCTATTGTAGAAGCAGCAAACAAATCTATAAAGAAGAAAGGAGGAAAGAATAACAAAAAGATTGTTCCATGGTGGACAAAGGAGTGTGAAAAAGCAATTAAGATGAGAAATAAGGGGTTTAAAAAATTAAAAAAGAATCACAATACTCAGAATCTTATCGAATATAAAAAACAACAAAGCATTGTAAGAAGAACCATAAAAAATGCAAAACGAGAATATTGGAGGGGATTCTGTAGTTCAGTGGGAAGAGAAACAGAAATAGGTAAAGTTTGGTCAATGATTAAAAGAATGAACGGAGTGAGACAAGAGTATGGGTATCCAGTTTTGAGTGATGGAGAAGTAACGGCAGTTGAAAATAAGGATAAAGCAGAAATGATGGCAAAAGCTTTTATTAAAATTCATAGTTCAAACAATATTAGTGAAGAAGGGAAAAGAGGAAGAGAGAGAACCATAACAGAATATAGAAAATTATTAGAAGAAGAGGAAGGAGAAAATGATTTATTAAATAAACCATTTACCAAAACTGAATTAAACGGAGCACTTCAAAAATGTAAACTCTCAGCACCAGGAAATGATCATATTTGTTACATAATGATTAAACACCTCAGTGAAGCATCAAAAGATATTATTTTAGAATTATTCAATAGAGTCTGGCAAGAAGGAAAAATACCACAGTCTTGGAAAGAAGCAGTAATCATCCCAATACGAAAACCAGGAAAAGATCACACCAAACCAGAGAACTACAGACCGATAGCTTTAACATCTAACATCTGCAAAATTATGGAGAAAATGATAAATGAAAGAATAGCATATTATGTAGAAAAAAAAGGTTATATGTCCAAATATCAAAGTGGTTTTAGAAAAGGAAGAAACACGATGGATCCAGTCTTGTGTCTGGAGCATGAAATCAGGAAAGCCCAGATTAATAAAGAAAGTGTGGTAGCTGTATTTTTTGACGTAGAGAAAGCATATGACATGATGTGGAGAGAGGGACTACTTATAAAAATGAAAAAAATGGGAATCACAGGACGAATGTTTAAATGGATTAAAAATTTTCTATCAGACAGACAAATACAGGTGAGAATAGGACAAGATTATTCTGACAAATACTACATAGAAAATGGGACACCACAGGGAAGCATAGTTAGCCCTTTGTTATTCTCTATAATGATCAACGACATGTTTGATGGTATAGAAATAGGAATGGGAAGGTCTTTATTTGCAGATGATGGGGCTTTGTGGAAGAGAGGCAAAAATCTACAGTTTATTATAAAAAAGGTACAGGAAGCAATAACAACAGTTGAAAAATGGTCAAATAGATGGGGATTAAAATTTTCAGTAGAAAAGACAAAATCAATAATTTTCACAAGAAAAAAAACACCTAATAATAATGAACTCAAGTTGTACGGGAAAGTAATTGAAAGAGAAAAACAGTTTAAATTTCTGGGCATCTGGTTTGATGAGAGACTAACATGGACAGTGCACATTCAAAAAGTTACTGACAAATGTAAAAAGATTCTAAACATCATGAGGTGTTTGACAGGGAAAGACTGGGGAGCAGACAGGAAAGCACAAAGGACCATCTACACAGGATTAATCAGATCAATAATAGACTATGGGAGTATCGTTTATAGTTCAGCTTCAGAAACAAATTTAGAAAAGTTAAACAGTATTCAATATCAGGCATTAAGGATTATTACCGGGGCATTCAAAACAACACATACAGGATCAATATTAGTAGAAATGGGAGAACCACCACTGAACATCAGAAGAGAACAATTGGCATTAAATTACTGGGCAAATCTGAAAGGACACGAACAAAACCATCCAACACAAGAAATATTAAAACCTTGCTGGGAGAAAGAAAAGAAACACATAAAAAACTTTGGATGGACCATAAATCTAAAGTCAGCAGAGAGTCAAATAGATGATCTTAACGTCAGCCCAACAGTTCCACTTCCAAACATACATCCATGGTTATTCACAGACACAACAGTTGACTTAAAAATATTAGAACAAAATAGAAATGGATTGATTTCAAATACAGTTATCGAACACATCAATAAATATTATGGATATGTAAAAATATATACAGACGCTTCAAAAAATACAGCAGGGCAAATAGGGGCAGCATTTATTGTACCAGAGTTTGGAGTTAAAGTAGGGAAGAGATTAAACAACAAATTATCAGTATACACCGGAGAAATGGTCGCAATATTACTGGCAGTTCAATGGATAGAAGACAATCAACCACTCAGATCAGTCATATGTTCAGATTCCAGTTCATCAGTAATTAGTATAAAAACCAGTTGTTCAGAAAGCAGACCAGACATATTGACAGAAATACAGCAAACATTATTCAAAATTAGTATGATGGGGTTAACGGTTACATTTTTATGGATTCCAGCTCACACAGGGATAAGAGGAAATGAAATGGCAGATAAAGCTGCAAAGGAGGCCACCAAACACAACTCAGTGGAAATAGAGGTAAAATTCAGTCGGGCAGAAATAAAAAGCATCACAAAACAGAGAATGAGGGAAAAATGGCAAAAGCAATGGGAAGAAGAAAGAAAAGGTCGATGGTTCTACATAATTCAATGAAAAGTTGGAGAAATGAGAAGAGCTGAAAGAAACAGAAGGGAAGAAACCGTCATCTCAAGACTCAGATTTGGACACACAGGATTGAACAGGACATTATTCATCATAGGGAAACATAACACGGGAAAATGTGACCATTGTGGGGAAGATGAGACCATACAACACGTGCTAATGATCTGCCAAAACTACCATCATGAAAGAAGACAAATGATTCAAAGACTCAATGCAATAAACGTCAGATTTGACCCTGTAGTGCTGCTCCAAGCAAATTCAAGTTCTGCAAGTACCAACATCTTGTTGAAATACCTGAAAAGGACTCAGTTGTTTGAGAGAATATGAGCGTTTTTTATTCTTATGGATATAAGTTATTTATTTACTTTTTTTTTTTTTTTTTTAATTATTTTTTTTATTTATTATTTATTTATTTATTTATATATTTTTTTTTGAGCGACATTCTAGTTGGAAAACTAAAACAGTAGATGGCGGTAATGCTTCAAAATCTTGAATGCCAACCGCCAAAGAAAAACTAAGAAGAAGAAGACAGAGACGCATCTAAAAGTTGCAGGACTCCGGCCCTCGAGGCCTGGAGTTTGACACCTGTGGTCTACAGTATCAAAAGCTGTTGAGAGGTCTAACATCACCAGCAGAACAGGTTTTTTGGCATCCAGGGACAAAAGAACATCATTCTGTACTTAGTGCAGATTCTATGACGGGGTCTGAAGCCAGACTGAAATTTTTCAAACAAGTTGTGTTCTAAAAAAAGATTGCAACTGAATGAAAACAACCTTTTCCAAAACTTTGGACAAAAATGATAAGTGTGAAATTGGCCTAAAATTAGAAAAAGCTGTTGGATCTAAACCTGTTTTTTTAAGAAGAGGCCTGACCACAGCATGCTTGAAAACAGACATAACCTGAATTTAGTTATTAATAAATGTCAAAAGACAAGGACCAATGATATTGAAGGACTGCTTGAACATCTTAGAGGGAATGATGTCCAGGGTACAATTGGTAGGTTTCATCTGCTGAACCACCTTAACGAGGTGAGGTAGTGAGACCAGGTGGAACTGATCAAACACAGCAGAGGTTATTGAGGGAGCACATAACTGAACAGAATTATATGTACTGACAGTGTTCTGCTTGATAGAGTCTATTTTGTTCACAAAGTGATCAAGAAACCAATTCAATTCAGTTTATTTATATAGCACCAAATCACAACAAAGTTGTCTCAGGGCACTTTACAGAAACATTCACATAAAAGCCAATTAGTAAAGTTCTCTATCTAAGGAATCCAGCAGACAAGTTGAATCTTGGCTTCTTTGCAGTCTCCCATCCTGAGCAAGCACAGTGGCAACAGTGGAAAGGAAAAACTCTCTTTTAACAGGAAGAAACCTCCAGCAGAACCAGGCTCAGGACAAGAGGCCATCTGCTTTGACCGGCTGGTTGAGAGGACAGGAAGGAGAGACAGACCAACACAGAATGGTAGGTCCAGGTATAGGTCCAGGTATAGGTCCAGGTATAGGTCCAGGTGTACCTGAAAGACAAAAAAGAACATGTTAATGATAGAAAAAATAATTACAAATACAAAATATGTTGAGCAGAGTAAGTAAAAACAGTAGCAGAGTGAAAATTGTGGTCAGTTTGTCCTCCAGCAGTCTAAGCCTATAGCAGCAGAACTAAGGGACAGCTCAGGAAACCCAAGCCGACCCTAACTATAGGATTTATCAAAAAGGAAAGTCTTAAGCCTAGTTTTAAAACTGGATAATGTGTCAGCCTCACAGACAGAGATTGTAAGTTGGTTCCACAAGAGAGGAGCCTGAGAACTGAAAGATCTGCCTCCCATTCTGTTTTTGTAAATTCTAGGAACCACAAGTAAACCTACAGTCTGAGAGTGAAGTGCTCTGTTAGGAAAATATGGAACAATAAGATCTGTAATATAAGATGGAGCCAGTTGGTTGAGAGCTTTGTAGGTTAGAAGTAAGATTTTAATTATATTCTGGATTTGACAGGGAGCCAATGGAGAGAAGCTAAAACTGGAGAGATATGATCTCTTCCAGTAACTCCAGTTAAGACTCTGGCAGCAGTATTTTGGATCAACTGAAGGCGTTTTAAAGAAGTATTTGTACACCCAGATAATAAACCATTGCAATAGTCCAGTCTAGACATGACAAATGCATGGACCAGTTTTTCTGCATCATAAAAAAAAAAATCATCACAGGTAGACTGTGTAGCAGTTTTCAGAACATTGATGGAGGGATTAATGACAGACTGAATGGTATTAAATAAAACCTTTGGCCGGTTACAACTGGTAGATATTAAATTGGAAAGATATTGTGATTGGGCCTGCTTAACAGCATTTTGATATTTGTAAAGACAGTTTCTCAGTATGCCCTGGGACACATGAAGCCTGTCTTTCTTCCATCTGCGTTCTGCTTTCCTGCAGCGTTGTCTAAAGGTCCGAGTGGTACCATTAAGCCAGGGATCTGGCTTGATATTTGTACTTTTAGAAGTCTGACTTGGAGGAGCGATGGAGTCCAAGATCTTTGTGGAAGTGTACTGAAAGGAGGTGATAAATTCTTCTGGATGTAGAGATGAGTCCAGACTTTCAGCAGAGTATAAGTCAGTGCTTCTAAACGCAGCAGCAAACTGACCTGGAGTGGAGGGAGTGATGAAGCAACAGAGATGTGCTGGAAGCGTAGTCTTTACTGGGGGAGGAGTGGAAAATTCAAATATAATGGGAAAGTGGTCTGAAAAACAAGTGTTCAAAATTTCTAGAATAGATACATAAAGGCCATGAGAGATGATTAAGTCCAAAGTATGACCTTAACTGTGTGTGGACCCTGACACAGATAGTGACAGGTTTAAAGAATCTACAAGGCTTTGAAACTCAGCTGCAAGTTGGTTACAGGGACAGCAAACATGAACATTAAAGTCACCACATAAAAGCAAACTGTCAAATTTTGACACCAGTTCAGCTAACAACAAAGTCCATGCTCAATAATCCAGGTATACAATCCAACATTTTTCAGTCAGGTCATCTGGAGAGTTTCTTATTTGTGCTGAAACATTTCGCCTTCGATCTGGAAGGCTTCATCAGTCACGGAAACACACAACAAAACTGATTCTTCCCCCAACAGCCAGTCAGGTCATCTGGAAAGTTTCTTTTTTTGTGCTGAAACCTGACTGAAAAATGTTGGATTGTATATCTGGATTATTGAGCATGGACTTTGTTGTTTTCAACCAGTTTGACACGACTGTCAACAAAGAAGAGGGCTGGCAATGGAGGAGGGGGCGTACCAAAGAGACCATCTTATCACAAGCAGAACTTGTTTGTTTCCCTTTGGAGTAAGCTGTTGGGGGAAGAATCAGTTTTGTTGTATGTTTCCTTGACTGATGAAGCCTTCTGGATTGAAGGCAAAACGTTTCAGCACAAAAAAAAATAAACTGTCCAGATGACCTGACTGAAAAATGTTGGAGTTCAGCTAACAGTTCTGAAAATTCATTAATGAAATCCTTATTATATTTTGGCGGGCGATAAAAAACACCACACAGCAGGGTGTTTGCAGATTCCATCCCAAACAGTTTAAGCTCAAAGCTGCTGTTGTTTTAAGGAGCCAGCGGACAGTAGGTGAGTTTGTCACTGAACACAGCAGCGAGACCGCTCCCACGGCCAGACACACTAGATGCTAAATGTAATTATTTCTCTGAAATCATTTTATCGAACTGTCTGTCATAAGCCTTGTGTTTTATTTAAGACCATTGCCTCTGTTCTTAACGCCCCACAGACTGACTGTATTGAGCCCTCCCCTGTTGTGTGTGAAGATTTCCTTCACTTCTTTATTGATGAGGTTGCCTGTACTAGGGCTTCAATTCTACACTCTGCACATGATACGTCAGTTTTTGTTCCCTGCTGTGGTGTCTTTGACAGATTTGTGACTGTTACTCTCTCCCTCTTGCAAAAGACTGCTGGTCAGTTGAAGCCCTCAGGGTTCGTCCCATCATATTTTAAAACAGCAGAAGTGACCCCTCTCTTAAAGAAGCCTAACCTTGATTCTGGCTCCCTTTCCAACTTCCATCCCATCTCTAAACTGCCTTTTCTCAGTAAATCACTTGAAAAAGTTGTCGAAACCCAACTCAGATCCTGGTTCTGTCAGTTACAGATCTCTGACCCCTCTCAGTCTGGTTTTCTAAAACACCATTCCACTGAAACTGCTCTGGTAAAAGTCCTCAACGATCTGTTAATGGCTGCTGATGAAGGAAAATGCTCCGTGTTGGTCCTGTTAGATCTTAGTGCTGCCTTTGATACCGTCAACCACACAACCTTATTAAACAGACTGAAGGTTGTGGCTGGTATTTCTGGCTCGGCTTTGGACTGGCTCACATCATACCTATCTCACAGAACATTTTGCATCAAGATGGACAGGTTCTCCTCTGATTATGCCCCCTTAATTTGTGGGGTTCCACAAGGCTCAGTTCTGGGTCCACTTTTGTTTTCCTTTTATATTATCCCACTTGCCATCATTATTCAATCCTTTTCTGATATTTCCTATCACATTTATGCTGATGACATTCAGTTGTATTTTTCATTTAAACCACACCAGCTGGATAAATTGGCCATCCTTGTCCAATGTTTGTCCCATATCAGTGACTGGCTTGCCAGTAACTTCCTGGTTTTAAACACTTGCCTCTTTCTGCCCAGTAGCCAAATCAAAAGTAAAAAATTTAGGAGTCACATTTGACTCATTTGTAAATGAGTCCCCGAGGCTCAATGGGATTTACCTGTATAAATAAAGGTTGATTGATTGATCATTAGGTTTTGAGTCCCACATTAAAGCTATTTCCCGTTCTTTTTCTTTCATTTAAGAAACATTTCTAAAATATGACCTATGGTCTCCAGAATTGATCTAGAGAAAATTATTCACGCTTTTGTGTCATTGCGTCTGGACTACTTTAATGCCCTTTTTACCTGACTGGACAAGTCTTCTGTTTCACGTCTACAAGTGATACAGAACACAGCTGCCAGACTTCTCACAAAATCCAACAAATACTGTCACATCACCCCAGTTCTATATTCACTACACTGGCTCCCAGTCGAGTTTAGAATCCGTTTTAAAGTTCTTGTGCTGACGTACAGAGCTTTAAATGGCTCCTGTGTAACTTTGTCAGCTTTTAACCAAATACTCTGCTGCTCGTGGCCTTCGCTCCCAGTCACAGAACCTCTTGGATGTTCCACGTATGCGGCTGAAAACTAAAGGGGACAGGACCTTTCAGTCAGTGGCTCCAAGACTGTGGAACAGTTTGCCCCTGCAACTTCGTTCTGCTGACTCTGTTGAGGTTTTTAAAAAGCATCTGAAAACACTTTTATTCTCCCAGGCTTTTATGTCATGATTTTACTGTGCTTCTTGTAGTTCTTAGGCTTGTTTTATTCTTTGTATATTTTAGCGTTGATTTTTATTGTACAGCGCTTTGTGATTTTATGTCTGATTTTATGTACAGCGCTTTGTGATTTTATGTCTGTGATAAGCGCTTTATAAATAAACTTTACTCACTTACAGTACTACTCAGGTTCTCCAGATGATGTGATTGCTCCTCAACCATTTAAACAAGTTTTTCCCACTATAGGATCTTCTGTTTTGACACATATTAATAGCAGTTTGTCCTCAGGTGTGGTCCCTCAAAAATTCAAACATGCAACCGTGAAACCTCTGATTAAAAACAACCAAGACTGGATACTGCTGTTCTTGCAAATTTTAGGCCTAGATCTAAATGATCTTTTATCTCAAAAATCCTTGAGAAGATAGTTTTTAACCAATTAATGGCTTTTCTGGAGAAACATACTATCCTTGAGGTTTACCAATCTGGTTTTAAAACCTTACACAGCACAGAATCAGATATTTTAAGTTTTTAATTACTTTTTTTTTAGCAACTGACTCTGGGGACAGTGTTGTTCTTGTGTTTTTAGACTTAACTGCCACATTTGATACAGTGGACTTTAAACTTTTAATCTCCCCCTTGAATCAGTGGGTGGGTGTCAGGGGTGCAACACTGGAGTATGTGATGATTTCTCGGCAGGAGACCCATTTGGTGCAGGCAGGCAGGCAAGACTCAAAGAATATAAATCAATAATTTATTATTTACAAAATAAAGATGGCTGACAGAGCAGCAAACTTACATAAATCATGGGGCAGGACGCAGGACACAAGGAGCAGGACACGAGGAGCATAACAGGGATCACAGTGAGACACAATGACCAGACAATGAGGGATGCAGGCAAACAGACTTAAATACTGTTGGATTTCATGTTTTATCTTTTATTATTATTTTAATCAAGCTTGAAAATTCATGTTATAAAATGAGTGTGTCATTCTTTGAAGGGTTTTTTATTACCTTACAATCATTTAAGTATTAATCAGTTACTTTGCTTAAATAGAATATTAACTTCAGGTAGTTTGTTTAAATATAATCTTACATTAACTAGAGAAAATCTTCAGCTAATTCACATTCTTAGAAGTTCTCACTCACACACACATACGCAATCACACACACAGGGACTGACACGCACACACATAAGAGGGGAGACGTTAAGAGTCTCTGAACACATTAAACTCAATGTAGTTTGCTTAAACTTAATATAGTTGACTAAACATAATTAGTAAAGATAATAGAAAGTAGCATTTAATCGTTTAACAAGTGTGATCAGCTCAGGGTAAAATCTTCAGCTTAAAACCAAACAAAGGGCCATAAACTTTATCTTTCGGTATGTGACCTCCAAGACTTATCTGCCAGGCAGAGGAGCCCCGTAACCATGACAACGGGGTGTTTAAACCAATCAGAAGCCGAGGCTGCAGAAAATCTAGGATAAGGAAAAGAGTCACAGCAGAGGTCGTTGCATTTTGCTGGAAGATTGGCGCTGATACAGGTCTGTCTGAGAAATGCCCTTTTGTATGCATACAAATGTATTTGTTTTTGATCTTCTGAATACTTGTAATCCGTTGTCCAATAAATCTTTTGAACTAAGGTACCGCTTCAGCTGTATTGAACGCCATTGTGGTTCTTATAAGCCACGTCAATACACACACACTAACAAGACTAACACAGAACACCTGTGAAACATCACAGTTGCAGACATCAGAGGGGGAACAGACAAATATAGAACACTAGAGGGAGACAGAGACCAGGGAAAGCACAACTCCTAACAGTACCTCCCCACCAAGGACATCCCTTGATGTCTCCAAGACCCCACACCGCCAAAACGTGGGTGGGAGGAGGGGGAAAGCCAACAGGGAGGAGGGCACTAGGAAAAAAAAGAGACACGAGTGGAACGAAGAACTGGACAGGGTACACTAGGGGCAAGGTACAACACATGGAAACAAAAAGAGGTCAGAGTTCAGGTAGGGAACTGTGAGATTGTCCAAAAAGCAGGAAACAGGTCAGAAGGGCAACCATTCACCAGGCCGGGGCCAGTCAGGCGGGCGGCCGAGAGGTTGTCCAATAGGCAGGAACAGGTTGGGCAGAGCAGGAGTGAAGACCTCAGCAGGCGGATCAGCAGCGAGGAGCTCTTCTGCGGCTGGATCGTCTGGGGCTGGATCTTCGGCGGCAGTATCTGGAGCAGGAGCGGAGTCTGTCTGGACCCTCTCGGAACAGGAGAGGTGAGGAGCGTCTGCCGGGACCCCCTCGGAGCAGGAGAAGTGAGGAGCGTCCGCCGGGACCCCCTTGGAGCAGGAGAAGTGAGGAGCGTCCGCCGGGACCCCCTCGGAACAGGAGAAGTGAGGAGCGTCCGCCGGGACTCCCTCGAACAGGAGAAGTGAGGAGCGTCTGCCGGGACCCCCTCGGAACAGGAGAAGTGAGGAGCGTCCACCGGGACCCCCTCGGAACAGGAGAAGTGAGGAGCGTCTGCCAGGACCCCCTCGGAACAGGAGAAGTGTGAGATCCACCTCGGGGGCTGCGTGCAGCGTGGGATCCACCTCGGGGGCTGCGTGCAGCGTGGGATCCACCTCGGGGGCTGCGTGCAGCGTGGGATCTACCTCGGGGGCTGCGTGCAGCGTGGGATCCACCTCGGGGGCTGCGTGCAGCGTGGGATCCACCTCGGGGCTGCGTGCACGTGGGCTCCACCTCGGGGGATGCGTTCAGCAACAAGATCTGGAGTAGACGTTTTCTGGGTCTGTGGGCTCAGGACAGGTTGGGTCTTCACACAGCATGGATGATGCAGAGGCTGCAGGAGATGGAAAAACTACGGGGACTGTAGTAGGCATGGGAGCGACCACAGGGGCTGCAGCTGTGAGACCCTCAGGAGCCAGGAGCAGGAACCGAGGAAGCACCGGGGGTGTAGCTGGAGGCTCAGAGTCTCAAAAAGGACCCCGCAGCTTGTCTTCCAGGGACAGAGCAGTGAGAGTCGGGCTGCCAGCTGGGTCTTGGTTTGGTCTGGTCATTCTGTGATGATTTCTCGGCAGGAGACCCATTTGGTGCAGGCAGGCAGGCAAGACTCAAAGAATATAAATCAATAATTTATTATTTACAAAATAAAGATGGCTGACGGGGCAGCAAGCTTACATAAATCATGGGGCAGGACGTAGGACACAAGGAGCAGGACACGAGGAGCATAACAGGCATCACAGTGAGACACAATGACCAGACAATGAGGGAAACAGGTGCAGACATCAGAGGGGGAACAGACAAATATGGAACACTAGAGGGAGACAGAGACCAGGGAAAGCACAACTCCTAACAGAGTGGTTCAGGTCATACTTGACAGACCAAAATTTTGTGTCAGTCTTGGTGACTTTGTGTCCTCTACTGCTCGCCTCTGTCAGGATTTTGGCAGGCAGGGGTGAACCCAATAGTTGCAGACAAGCACTCTGGACACAGGAGGTACAAAAATATAGATATTTAATAATAATAAATCAAAATGGCTGACGTGGCAGCAACTCACACTCTGGAGACTGGAACACAACAGGACACATCAGGATAGGACAGGGAAGACCCAACGATGACGCGACAAAGGACAAGACTCACAGACAGGCTTAAATACACAGACAAGACAGGACGTGATTACAAACGGCTGGGAACAGGAGGCAGAATTAATCAAGAATAATGAGACACAAGGGTGCACAGACAAGGTAGGCCCACTAGATGGTGCCATCCCTACAGGACACCCCCCCCCCCCCACCAAGGAAACCCCCTGGCATCCCCAAAAAAGCCCCCCCAAAAAAAAAAAAGATTTGGGTGGGTCGAGGGAGGAACTGCAAAAATGGAGGGCCCAAGACAAAACATGACAAAAACAAACTGACAAACACCAAAACCAGGGAACTAACTATAGACACAAACAGGTGAACACAAAAAAAGTCTGGGCGGTCATGTTCTGGTGGGCGGCCGGGAGGTTGTCCATCAGGCCGGAACAGGCCAGCCGACCATCAGGCTAGAACAGATCAGACAGGCAGCCGGGAGGCCGACCATCAGGCTAGAACAAATCAGGTGGACGGCCAGGAGGCCAACCATCAGGCGGGTGGCTGGGAGGCCATCTATAAGTAGGAGCAGGTCGGGCAGCTTGGAGACCGCTCAGGCAGGATCAGGTCAGACAGGTGGTCGGGAGACCATTCATTGGGCCAGGTCCGGTCAGAAAGGTGGCCGAAAGATCGTTTAATGAGCCATTCTTCTGGCAGGAATAGGACAAACAAGAGGCCGGGAGACCATTCATTGGGCCGGGGCCGGTCAGGCAGGTGGTCGAGAGGTCGTCCATTAGGCCATTCTTTGGGCAGGAACAGAGTGGGTGGACCAGGAGTGAGGACCTCAGCGGCCGGACCACGAGCAAGGACCTCAGCAGGCGGACCAGGAGCAAGGACCTCAGTGAGTGGACCAGGAGCGAGGACCTCAGCAGATGGACCAGGAGCGAGGATCTCATCGGATGGACCAGGAGCGAGGACTTCAGCAGATGGACCAGGAGCGAGGATCTCAGTGGTTGGACCAGGAGTGAGGACCTCAGCGGACGGACCAGGAGCGAGGACCTCAGTGGATGGACCAGGAGCGAGGAGCGAGGACCTCAGCGGATGGACCAGGAGCGAGGAGCGAGGAGCGAGGAGCGAGGAGCGAGGAGCGAGGACCTCAGCGGACGGACCAGGAGCAAGGAGCTCGGCAGACAGGTCAGTGGCAAGGAGCTCAGCAGACGGGTCAGCGGCGAGGAGCTCAGCAAACGGGTTGGCGGTGAGGAGCTCAGCGGAGGGTCGGCAGCGAGGAGATCTTCTGTGGCCGGATCGTCTGGGGTTGGATCTTCTGCGGTCTGATCTTTGGTGGCAGGATCTTCAGCGGGAGGATCTTCAGCAGGAAGATCCTCAGTGGGAAGATATTCAACGGGAAGATCTTCAGCAGCAGGATTTGGAGCAAATGTGGACGGTGGGTCAACGGGAACAGGGTCCTCTGCGGCAGGATCAGTAATAGACGTGGACAGGGGGTCAGCAGGAGCAGAATCTTCTGTGACCGGACCATCTGGGGCGAGATCTTCTGCGGCCAGATCTTCGACGGCAGGATCTTTAGCGGCAGGTTCAAGAATAGATCTGGACGGTGCAGGACCCTCTGGATTGTGGGTCCTACAAAAGTCTCTGTAATGGCCGCAAGCTCAGGACTGGCTGCAGGCTCAAGGCTGGCTGCTCGCCTCTGTCAGGATTTTGGCAGGCAGTGAACCCAATAGTTGCAGACAAGCACTCTGGATGCAAGAGGTACAAAAATATAGATATTTAATAATAATAATGCAGACTGAAACACGACAGGTCATATCAGGACAGGGAAGACCCACAATGACATGACGAAGGACAAGACTCACAGACAGGTTTAAATACACAGACAAGACAGGACGTGATTACAAACAGTTATCAAAAATAACAAGACACAAGGGTGCACAGACAAGTAAGGCCACTAGATGGTGCCATCCCTACAGCCTCTCATGTGGAGTCCCCCAGGACTCGGTCCTAGGCCTACTACTAATTTCTCTTTACCTGCTTCCACTTGGTTCCATACTTAGGAAGCATGGTATTTCCTTCCACTGTTATGCCAATGACAGTCAGATTTATGTTCTTCTAAAAAAACAGATCTGCACTCTTGACAATCCATTGCTCAGGTGTCTTGACAACATAAAACCTGGATGGCTCTAAACTTTTTAAATTTCAATGAGAAAAAGATAGAAGTGATGGTTTTTGGTAGTACCACTGGCCCCCCTCCTGTAGATCTGGGACTCTTAGCCCAGTTCATCAAGCCCACCGTTACAAATCTTGGGGTGAAAATGGATATGGATTTTAAGTTCGACAGCCAGATAAGTTCAGTTGTTAAATCAAGCTTTTTCCAGTTACGGCAGCTATCTAAAATAAAGCCCATCCTTTCACGTCAACACTTTGAAACAGTAATCCATGCCTTTGTGACTACTAGGCTGGAGTACTGTAATGCTCTTTATGTTGGGGTTAGTAGCTCCTCCATTGCCCGTCTTCAGATGGTGCAAAATGCTGTTGCACGTCTTTTAACTGGCACATGTAAATATGAGCACATTTCCCCCATTTTAGCCTCACTTCACTGGTTGCCCATACATTTTAGGATCAGTTTTAAGATTATTTTATTTACTTTTAAATCTCTCAATGGTCTTGCCCCACCCTACCTCTCTGAGCTGCTACAGCCTTATACCCCCTCACGTGCTCTCAGGTCAGCTGATTAGATGCTCCTGAGTGTGCTCAAAACAAAGCTCAAGCTTAGAGGTGACCGTGCCTTCGCTGTAGCAGCTCCTAAACTATGGAACGGTCTGCCTCTCCACATCAGACAGGCCTCCTCGCTGTCTGTTTTTAAATCCCATCTTAAAACTTATCTTTTTTCCAAGACTTTTGACACCATGTGAGATGTTGATTTTACTATTGTTATTTATTTGATACTCCTTTTACTGTTTCAATTTTTATTGCATAGCTGTTTATGTCTCTTTTTTTTTTAATTCTTGTATTTTATTCCTTTTTGTGCTTTTTAACTTGTCTGTATAGCACTTTGGTCCTGTATGGGTGTTTTTAAAGTGCTTCATAAATAAAGTTGGATTGGATTGGAGTTGGATAAAAATAGGCTCATTTAATTTTTGGAAACAATTTTATTATTTTTAGTCTGAGCTATATTATTAGCTTTTTACCTACCGCTTTTCTAGTTTTAACTTTTAGCTACAACTTAACTGAATCTAACTAAAATTTTATAACTTTTGGCTTTAGCTGTGGTTTTGCTCATTTTAGCTTTTGATATAGTTTAGAAAATTTTGATTCATCTGTTTTGCTGACTTTAGCTGTTGTTCTGCTTGTTTTACTGCTACATTTGGGGCAATTGTGGCTGAGTGGTTCGAGAAGTTGTCCTTCAGTGGGAGAGTTGGTGGTTCGATTCCACTAGCAGTCATATGTTGAAGTGTTCTTGGGCAAGACACTGAACCCCTTATTGCCTCCGATGTGTGTCCCATCAGTGTATGAATGTGATCTAAAGCGCTGATTAGTTCAATTCAGTTCATTTATAAAGCACCAGTCACAACAGAAGTTGTCTCAGGGCACTGAACAGAAACATTCACATTTGTGTTTTGGTTTCTGTTTATTGCATTTATGATTCAATGCAATAAAACAAATTTAAAAGGTAATAGATCATTTAGATACTTGGTTTATTTACACAATGACAGTAATTGCTGGATGTGCGGCCCCTGAGCTGCTGGCTGTCAGAAACTGTGGCGCCCTGAGCAGTTCAGTTGAATAGCCCTGTAGAGTGATGTACGAATGGGTAAATGAGGGCACTGATTGTGTTGTAAAGAGCTTTGAGTGTCTTGATAAGATAGAAAGGCACTATATAAGTACAGTCCATTTACCATTTACATCCTTTCACTGAACAACCTGTGGTCGATGTTTTAATAGCAATGTCTGACATGTAATTTATGAATAAAAAAGCGCAGCTAAGGTGAGAAAGAAACCTCTTTCACCATCTGAGCTGCTGATGACTTGCGCTGTGCAGTCGGACCAGAAATAATGTTGCAAAAAAAAAAAAAACCTGTATTATGACTTTTTATAATTGTTTATTGTTGTTGCTGTTGTCGTTTGTTGTCATCTTTCTTTGTTGAAATCAGGTCTCTCTCGTAAATGAGTCCTCAAGGCTCAATGGGATTTACCTGTCTAAATAAAGGTTGATAGATAGTTCTTTATTGCAGTATACTATAGCCTACAATTGTCACTTTTTAAATTCTGCTTTAGTCACAGTATTTTGAATGTAACTCTAAAGCATAATGTAGTAGTAAATCATGTGGCTCACAGACTTTGGTCCATTGACCCTTGTTCCCTCCCTGGAGTAAAAAACAAACCTTTACAACTGTCCAATAAATAACTTCTAACCACACATACAAAAACATCTAACTGTGTTCTTATACATACACAGTTGCAGTGCACGAGCCGAACACGTTACAGCGGTAGCCCATGATGTGCTCCTGCTTTTAGTTTCAGTTGACTCGTCACAAGATGGCTTCAAAGCTGTTGCTGGTCCAGGCTCATGTGTTTACACAGACCTCCATTAATTCCTGTCCCACCCGAGTTGTGTGGGGTGTGTGTGGTGTGGTGGTGTGTGTGGTGTGTGTGTGTGGAGGTGGGGGTATTTCTGTCTCCAGTCAAAGTAATTATTGCATGTAAAACCTGAGTTTGAACTCAACTGAATCTTAAATAGAACTGTTTGATTAAAGACCACCACGTAGGGCGGCTGTGGCTCAGTGGTTAGAGCAGTCGTCCTCCAATGCAGGAGTTGGCGGTTCGAATCCACCAGCAGTCACATGTCGAAGTGTCCCTGGGCAAGACATTGAACCCCTCGTTGCCTCTGATGTGTGTCCCATCAGTGTATGAATGTGATAAAGCTCTGATTAGTCTCTTTAGAATGATTTGTTCAATTATCTTTGTAGAGATCTAGTATAGAGCTGTGTGCAAGGGTCAATGAAGCACAGATTGTTGTAAAGAACTTTGAGTATCTTGAAATAAGATAGAAAGGAGCTATGTAAGTACAGTCCATTTACCACATTTTCAGGTTGTCTTGGATATGTTCCTCAAACATACCACATGTCAAAGTGATCATATTATTTAATCTTTATTATTTTTTAGCAATGTAAAACAATAAAACACAAATAATAACATAGGTGACACATACCTTTACAGAGGAGGTAAAGCTCAGGAAGACAGCAGAGATAGCTATCATTCTTATAGAACGTGAATAAAAGACATTATCCTAAACCCTATACAGTATGTATCAAACATGAACAAATACAAATGTTTGAAAAACTACTGCACATATAAGAAGGATCATGTAGTTCTGTTGTTCCGAAATTATAAGGATGGTACCATTTGGTGGCTCTGTTTGTGTCTGTGTTTCCCTAGTGTTTCCTCTTCAGTTTAATTGGTGCCACCCTTGTCTCGTCACAGCTGTTTGTAATCACGTCTCGTCTTGTCTCTGTATATAAGCCGTCTGTTCAGTCTTGTTCCTTGTCGCGTCATACTCGTTGGGTCTTCAGTGTTCTCCTGCGTCTCCTGAGTCTTCCCTGAGCTTCCTGAGTCCCTTTTGAGTTTCCCCCTGAGTCTTCTTCTTCATGTAAGTTTTGCTGCCCCGTCAGCGTGTTATTTTGTAACTGTATTCATCATTAAAATATTTAGTTTTTTAATCTGCCGAGTTGAGTCCTGTCTGCACTACTGGGTTCGTCCCTGACCACCAAATCCTGACATTACGACACAACCACACATCAGAACCCAGCGGGCAGGGTTCTCTCGGCAGCTTACCTTTTTTCTTTTTCTCCTCCGAGCCTCCTGAGATGAGCAAGTCCACAATCCGGTGCGGCGGGTTCTGGACTAGGCCCGTCCGCCCACAAGGACGTTATGACCAGGAGGTGGAAACCCTGTCTTCACCACTCCTGGTCCTCGAGGAGGACAGGGCTCGGCACCGGGGAAGCCACAAGACCCCTGTTTCTGAGTCCGCCTCGCCCGGCTACTCGGGATGGACGTCGGGGGAGGACGAAGAGATCGAGGAGGAGTTCTGTTTTGTTCCTGTCCCCCGACTCTCCCGCCGTCGCCGGGGAGGTAGAAAGCGGTCCCAGGGGCAGTCCGCAGCGACCGGCCCGGTCTCGTCGACTGAGCAGAATTTTAGAGTTGGTTCTGGTGTTTCTGTGGGAGCCGGGTCCGCCGCCTCACCTCTTCAGGTTTCCGGTGGGGGCGAGGTCCGACGTCCCGTGGGAGCTCTGGTCCACTCCTGTTCGGTTCGGCGAGTCCGGTCCACTTGACGTCACAGGGGCGGATTCCGTGGCCTCACCCTCCAGGTTCCTGGTGGGGGCAGAGTCCGGCCTCTCACCGTCACATCGCGCCGCGGCTGTCCAACCCGGCCTGACCGTACCTCCGGTGCATACTTCCAGTGACTCTGTGGGGGCGTGTTCCGCCGCCCCACCTCCCAGGTTTCCGGTGGGGGCGACACCTGACACCACACCCTCATTTAAAGACACTTGTCTGTCAGTCACATATTCACCCAGGATCTTGCATTTATAAACCAGACTTTACTTGATTCATTTATTAATGCTAAAAATAACCCAGACTGTTCAGAAGTCATATTTTCCCTGATGGAGAAGTTTTTAGTTTCATGGCCCGGTCTTGTTCAGCTCCCTGAGTATAATCAGTTATTAATAGAAATTAGGACTCTTAGCACACCCAGGGTCACTAATACTCATTCTGAACCCATAAGTCATCCTGCACCTTTTGTCAACACCGTCTCTGAACTCTCCACTGCTCCTCTGACTCCTGCACCCATCACCATCGCCGCTGGTGCACCTGCTCCTGTCGCCTCAGAAGAGTCAGTTCCTGCCTCCGCCGCACCCAAGGTCTCTTCGTCGTCTGCTGCAGAGCCACAGGTCTCTCCATCGTCTGCTGCAGAGCCACAGGTCTCGCCGTCGTCTACTGCTGAGCCACAGGCCTCTCCGTCGTCTGCTGCGGAGCTCCAGGTCTCTTCGTCGTCTGCTACAGAGCCACAGGCCTCTTCGCCGTCTGCTGCAGAGCCACAGGTCTCTTCACCGTCTGCTGCAGAGCCCCAGGTCTCTTCGCCATCTGCTGTAACTCCCCTGGCCTCCATGACAGCAGCGGCGCTCTCCAAGTCTCCAGAGGGGCCGGCGCTCTCCAAGTCTCCAGAGGGGCCAGCGCTCTCCAAGTCTCCAGAGGGGCCGGCGTTCTCCAAGTCTCCAGAGGGGCCGGCGCTCTCCAAGTCTCCAGAGGGGCGGCGCTCTCCAAGTCTCCAGAGGGGCTGGCGCTCTCCACTACCACAGAGGATTCGCCTCCATGGTCCTCTGTGTTACACGCTGCAGTTCTCCATAGCCCAAAGTCTCACGCTGCAGCCCCCAGGTCCTCTTCGCCACCAGATGCGGCCCCCAAGTCCTCTTCGCCGTCATTGCCGCCTGCCGCGGCCTCCAAGTCGTCATCGCCACCTGCCGCGGCCTCCAAGTCGTCATCGCCGCCTGCCGCGGCCTCCAAGTCGTCATCGCCGCCTGCCGCAGCCTCCAAGGTCCTATGTGTTGGACGGCCTCCCAGCCGCCCCCCGGAACGTGGGTCCCGTGTTGGACGGCCTCCCGGCTGCCCCCCGGAACGTGGGTCCCGTGATGGACGGCCTCCTGGCCGCCCCCCGGAATATGGGTCACCTGATGGACGGCCTCCCGGCCGCCCCCCTGAACAATGACTCTTGCGACGGTCTTTTGACCGTTCAGATCTTTTGTGTTTTCCTGCTTGTGTTTTGCCTTAGTTTTTGTCAGGTCTTTGTTTTCTTCTTTGTGTTTCCTCTGGCCCTCCACCCTTGCAGTGCCGCCCTCCACCAGCCCAAGTCCTTCGGGAAGGTTTTTTTTTGGGGACGCCTCCAGGCGTCATTGAGGGGGGGTACTGTAAGGATGGTACCATTTGGTGGCTCTGTTTGTGTCTGTGTTTCCCTAGTGTTTCCTCTTCAGTTTAATTGGTGCCACCCTTGTCTCGTCACAGCTGTTTGTAATCACGTCTCGTCTTGTCTCTGTATATAAGCCGTCTGTTCAGTCTTGTTCCTTGTCACGTCATACTCATTGGGTCTTCAGTGTTCTCCTGCGTCTCCTGAGTCTTCCTTGAGCTTCCTGAGTCCCTTTTGAGTTTCCCCCTGAGTCTACTTCTTCATGTAAGTTTTGCTGCCCCGTCAGCGTGTTATTTTGTAACTGTATTCATCATTAAAATATTTAGTTTTTTAATCTGCCGAGTTGAGTCCTGTCTGCACTACTGAGTTTGTCCCTTACCACCAAATCCTGACAGAAATGTGTTTTCAGTGTCCATGTGGGCAAGTTATCTGGGTCTACAAAAATTAATAAAATTGTGACTAAGATGAGCAGAAACATTGCTATAATCTGGCATAATGCACATTTTATGTTTCTGGAAATAAGAAAAGTATACAGTTTTTATTTCTTTGTCAACTTCAATATTGTTCAGCTGTTTGGTCATGTGCTTCAAAAACATCTGGATAAACTGCAGGTAGTTCAAAATAAAGCAGCAAAACTAGCACTCATGTGTTTGTTTGTCATTTTTATTCATTTCATTTTTAAAACACAAAAACAATTTAGAAACCAAATGAAAAAAAAACACGTCATAAAATGAAAGGTAGCAGAAGAAGAAAAAATCTTATCATATCTGCCCCTTGTTTAAAACAAAATCAATTCAAACAATCAATTCAAACAATAATCATCTATAAGTAATATAACAAAATAAATAACTCATCACAATTTTATGTATTTATATGAATATTTCCAAAATTTTAATCTTAATCATTTTCTTAAATATAGGCATTGACTTTACTTTATTATCGTTTTCCAAACTATTCCGCCTATTCCCTGAATTGAAGTAGACCGCCCCTTTAAACTGGTTCTGTACTATGGTTTAACAAAAATGTCTGTTCCCTTAAGATTATAGCAACTTTTCCTTTTTACAAAATACGTTTGAATGTTTGAAGGTAGTGTGTAGTTCTGAGCTTTATACAGTACTAAAATAATATTAAAGTTAACCAAATCATAAAACTTCAGTACTTTCAATTGATAAAATAAAATACTAGATGGATGACAATAATGCTTTCTTGTGATAATTCTTATAGCTCTTTTCTGCAAAATAAAAATAGGCTTCACCACTCGCTCCCCACGAGATCGGATGCTTTTCCCTCCCTCTCCGCTTTGCTTTGCTGCTCTGTCTGTCTGTGAAACTGCTGTGAGACTCTCTTCATTTCTTCCGAACCATAATTATGGACTTGTTTTCGACCAGTCGGTCCCTCATCTCAATTTACAACATTTCTTCGAAGAGAAGACAGGCTTTAGGCGAGCCGATTTACCCTGTTGGCACGTACACAGCTATATATCTCATCGACTGGAAGACTTGATGATGTATCTATATCTGCTGCCATCTGTGGATTTTAAGGACGCATATTTAATTGGATTTTACGATAACTGGTTCGTGCTTTTTGGATTCAGCTGGTGCTGGTTTTATCTACAATCAAAGAAGTCGTCAGCAGCAAATTTGGACCCGATCAAGCTGCTTGCCTTTATGATGGCTTGGTTCATGTCTGGAGTACCTGGACTCAAATGCTTTGGGCTGAATGGATCAGATCTTGGGGATTTTTACTCAGACACATTTCCATCAGTGTTGGCCATGTTAATTTGGACATTTCGGAACCAAGTAGACCGACACAGACTGAAGGTTGGTATCATTAAGTTCTGCCTGTCCCCAAAACAACTGTGTGTTTATCTAAGTTTTGGTCGCCTTGGTTGTCCTTGAAGGTCATCTTATCTAAAGTTGCCTGGAGAACATGTGATCTGACGCTCACCACCCCCTCCCTGAGGAATTTCCAACTGATAACCAGATGAAACCCCGCTGAAAAAACTTTGTGTCATCATTTCAGGACTCTGGATTCTTATAGAGGTTATTCTTGGCCATTTCTCGACATACCTCGAGAATGTTAATGGATTTCACCGGAGGACATTGACTGTAATCACTGGTTAACTGGACATCATTAACTTCACGCAGACTCTCTCACTGTTATATTTTCATCTTTAAATCACTTCTTGGTCTGTTGCCTTCATACATCTCCTCCTACATGTCTCTGCGTGAGTGCAGCTATGGAGTGCGCTCTCAGGACATTATTACCTGCAGTGTTCCCTCAATGAGGACTGAACTAGGCAAAAGGGCCTTCTCCTATTCCGCTCCTGTTTCCTGGAATATCTTACAAAAATATTTGAAGCTCTCGACCTTGACCTCTCTAAGTGTCTTTAAGAATCTGTTGGACACCTGGCAGGGTCCAATACTGACATGTTCCTGTTTTTAGTTTTCTACATTTGTCTTGGAATCTAGCTGTTTTTTTGTTTTGTTACCTTTTCCTTTTAGCCATCCTATTTGTTAAAAAAAAAACCTGTAGTATGCTTTTTTATAACTGTTTATTCATAAAGCGTTCAATACAAAAACAACTGGACTTTATTTGTAACAGAAGACGTTTCGCTCCTCATCCGAGGAGCTTTCTCAATTCAAAGAGCAGAGAGTGAGAGATACAGGTTATAAGGCTGAGTGAGATAAGACACACACACACATAAGACACACACACACACACACATATATGTAGATTGGCAATTCACACCTAAAAACCTAAAACAGTAGGTCTTTGTTCCTCTAATTCACAGACGAGGCCCCTCTGTTCCCATCAGGTGTGAAAACCGGCTGGGGATCTGTTTTAACGTTGCATTATATGTTTTTGAAAGTGGGAATCTGAGGCCTCCTCCTCTGTTAAGAGACGGTTTTTCTCTTTTTACATAAATTGCTTCCTTCACCCTCCTCTCAAACCGTCTGTGTTCTCGGTCCAAAATGTGCACATTTTGGTCCTCAAAAGAGTGTCCCTTATCTGTGAGATGGAGGTGAACAGCTGAGTCTTGTCCTGTGGAGCTGGCTCTCCTGTGTTGAGTCATGCGTCTGTGAAGAGGCTGTTTAGTTTCTCCAATGTAGAGGTCTGGACAGTCCTCGCTGCACTGGACCGCATACACTACACCACTCTGTTTGTGTATGGGTGTCTTGTCCTTAGGGTGGACCAGCCTCTGTCTGAGAGTCCTGCTGGGTTTGAAATGTACTGGGATGTTGTGTTTGTTGAAGATCCTTCTGAATTTCTCTGATACTCCAGCAACATAAGGGATGACAATGTTTTTACGTCTGTTGTTCTCCTTTTTCAGTTTATTGGTGTGTTTTGTAGATTTCCTCGCTGACTTGACAAAAGCCCAATTAGGATATCCACATGTTTGAAGAGCTTCTTGAACGTGTTTCAGTTCCTTTTCCTTCCCTTCTGTCTTTGTGGGGACGCATTCGGTCCGATGTTGTAAAGTTCTGATGACAGAGAGTTTGTGTTCCAGTGGATGGTGGGAGTCAAACAGAAGATACTGGTCTGTGTGGGTTGGTTTCCTGTACACTTCAATGTTGAGGCTGTCCTCTCTCTCCATCTGAACCAAACAGTCCAAAAAAGGCAAGTTGTTGTCGTTTGCATCCTCTCTGGTGAACTTGATGTTGTTATCGACCGAGTTATTATGTTATGTTATCGATAGAAGCGTTCACCAGACACATTAACTCGGTCGGTTAAATCACAACAGAAATGGCACAAGCCACCTGGAAATTTTCAAAATACACTCCGCTTTAACCTTAGTTTGTCATAGAAGCATGAAATTTGGTATACTTATTCAATTCCCCAAGATGCACAGAAAACCCTCTGGCACCAATGTTGTACGATAAATACAGGAAGGCGGCCTTATTGGAATGCCGTCCCAAATTTCACACCTTTTTGGCAGTTAACAGCCTCTGCATTTGAACGAACTCCTCCTAGGGATTTCGATTCATCGGTTTCAAATTTGGCCATGTTGGTCAAAAGGCATGGGAGATGCAAAGTTATCTAAACGGTGCGTTTCAGAGCATATTGAAGGGGAGGGGCCAGACCTCAAAGTTTGACATCTCGCCATGAAAAACGAAAGGCTAATAGCTCCTACAAGAAAACTGTCTGAGACATCAAACCTTGAGTGATTGATCCACATCCTGTCCCCTGCAAGATTGAATGGTCAAATCATGACATCACTTAAGCCACGCCCCCTGAAAACAGGAAGTGTAAAGTTTTACGTTGAACGGTCCCTATCTGACCCCTGTGATCTAATCAGCATGATAGTGTGTCCAGTGACCGTAGACATGTTGATGTAACTTGCTTTCCAACAATGACAGTTTTGGGTGGAGCATGTGGGCTGTGCGGCGTGGCGAAGTAAGACATAACGCCGTCGCCATACGTTTGGCTCTAAATTCTATAGATTTGAGCCGAGTTGCACCAAAATCAGGATGATCGATCATAATCCACCCCTTGAACAAGAATCCATGATAAGTGGCCAATAGCCTCCACAGCGCCCCCTAGAAGTTTTTAAAACCTCAGCCCCAAGTCAATTTATGACAAATAGTTCTGAAAATTGGTGAACATCTGTATCTTCTCAGGACCTATGAAAAAGTCTCTTGGAGCCCTGGTCCAAACTCAACAGGAAATCGGCCATTTTGGGTCAAAGTGTATTTTTTTGGCGTTTCTAATTGAGAATTTTAACGAACTCCTCCTAAGGATTATGAAGGATTGCCTTCAAACTTGGTTAATATGCCCTTAAACATTGGGGAGTAAAAACTATCAAAACCTTGCGTTTTCATATATGTTAAAGGGGCGTGGCCAGGCCTCAAAATTGCGCTTCGCGCTGTTAATTTCCAAACACTATAACTTTCACAACGAAAGACGGAAATGCACCAAACTTGGCATGAGTCATCCCTGTTGAATGCCCGACGATCCTCTTTGGTCATATTCTGAGATCAAAAAAGCCCCGCCCCCTCAGAACAGGAAGTCACTTTTTTTTACTTGGAATCCTCCCTCTCTGACACCCTTCACCTAATCAGGATGATCCTGTGTTAGAAGACATTTACTAAGTTGGTCTGACTTGATTTAAATTACAAACAGTTTTAGCTGGAGGATGTGGGCGTGGCAGCATGGCGACTTAAGAAGTGACGCCGTTGCAATACATTTGGCTCTAAATTGCAAAGATTTGAGCCGAGGTGTACCAAAATCACTATGATCGATCATTATCCACCCCTTGAACAGGTTTCCATGATAAGTGGGCAATAGCTTCCACAGCGACACCTACATTATTTCTACAGTTATGGCTCAGTGATACATCATCCGATCTGCACCAAATTTATTGTGCGTTATCAGTGAGCACTTCTAGACACATTGATATTGTAGTGAACTAGGCCTGATGTCAAAACCTTGACCTAAGGACCATATGGGACAGAACTTGTCATTTCATTGATTTGCATCCAGAAATACAGGTTGACCCATCCTGAGACTTTCTTTCTTGATTTAATCAAGTGAAAGAAGACTATTCTCTATTATCATTACTATTTTACAAATGTTTGATAATCAAATTGTGTTAGTTCAAACAATGTTTGAATGTTGAAGTGAACTACTCATTTTTATTAACTGTGAAACAGTAATAATGGTTCTTAATCCTCATTCAAAGTGAAATCAAGTTGGAATACGTTACAGAGTAATGATTCAATTTCTTGATCGTCTGTTTGAAGTGAGCAAGTGTGTAAAAGTTCAAGTTTCGGTCAACTGCAAGTTTACTGAAAAAGAAATGTCATGTTTAACTTTTACAGCAAGATACTGGAGAAGTGACTCCACGAAGTCTGGTTTCTTCATTACAATCTTCTGCCTGTTCTTAAACAATCTTAATATTTTCCTTGAATTTTCAAAACACCTTACATCACAAAACACACCTCTGTTTTGGTCAATCGACCAATCAGAAAGTTCTCAAATGAACCGGAAGTGAGCTTCTTTAAAAAGATGCAACACTTCCTAGTTCAGAAGAAAGTAAGAAGTAGAAGTTCAGTTGAAGATGGAGTAGAGGAAGAAGTTCTGCAGGAACTCAGCAGTTCTGCAGTTCTGAAACTCAGCAGTTCCAGAGTTCATGAAGGCTGGAATTCAGGATGCTGATGAAAGAAAAATCAAGCTGAACACGAGAAGATCTGGGAATTATGAAATGTCTGTTCTGGATACTACCACGACTCTCGAGGTTTTAGCTGCTCTTACGGAGACGCTGAAAAGTGGCTCGAAGTGGAACTTTATGCCGGAACTGACATATCTTCAGAAAAGGTAAAAAGTCGATCTTCAACCAAAGTGTACCGTTGGGACAAGCTGGTCCAAAGGAGCGTGCATGTTCTGGTTAAAACAGACAAATTCCCTCACACATCTCTCTCAAGATAAGCTTCATCTTTCCATCTTTAAAATTCTTCTATCTGCTAAAAATCATTACAGATATTTTTAGAAATGTCTAAAGCAAAGTTTTTCAATAACAGCCGTGTGGTTGACGTCTGCTGTTCTTCTGGAAGTGAGAACAATCGCCGCATTGTTTACTTCCTGTAAAACTGATTAATAAGCTGTCGTTATTTTCAATTTTGCCAATTAATGTAAATGTGTGATGTGTTAAACTTGATTCTGTTAATAAATGACCCACTCGTTTGTGAGTCAAAGATAATTAACGTCTCACGTCCACATTTTTAATTGTTCAATGCACGTACATTATACAGTCCAGAAAAATGAAAGAATACGTTTAATCTCATGAATATATATCAGCATATGTTCATTCTACATACTGGTGGCCCGTATAAATTCATAAAATGGACTGTATTCGCGTAACAATTGAATATCATGTTGGCATGAAAATTAAAAAAAAAAAGTGCAGAGCAGCTGCTGTGAAACGCAGCGAGCTGAGCTGCGATGCTTGGAGAAAATATAGCATGTTAGCAGCTAGTGGTGTCTTGAAAGCTGATATTGGGAGTCAATGTGTCTGTTTGGGAGCTGAAATTGTACATCTGTTGTGTAACATAAGCTGGGTTTGAGTTAAAACGCTTTATTCTGTTTGAACGGACGGAGATTCTGCTGCCGACCCGGTTGGTCCGGTTTGGTTCTGCTAACTTCGAACGAGTTGTTTTAAATAGATGGAGAAACGTTTTAAGGACTGGGCAAAGTCTCAGTGAAGCTTTCAGAGCTTGATTCGTTACATTTTTAACAGAAAATGGTACATTTTGACAGTTTAAAAGACGAAAGGTTGGCGGACTAGTTCAGGCTAATGCTACATGCTAGCTGGAAAAACGATGCGTGATTGGTTGAAATCAGCTGCTGTGGAGCCCTCTGATACGCTGAGAAATGAGTGACGTGTCTGTCGGCACTTCCTCTGACGTGTCAGGTCGTAAAGCCCACCCCTGCGCTGTTATGATTGGTAAATTCAGTCACGTGACCCGGAAATGAGCTCGGTTGCAACCGAAGCCTTTTCTGTGCTTAAAAACACTAGATAAAACTTGCCACATGTCCCCAAAAAACTCATGTTCATGCAAATAAGTCGTGCTTGTTGAAACAACGCCACGTTTTAGCTTGAAATCCGTTCAGAAATGTTGATTTGACCGAGTTTTAGCCGAAGCTAACTTTAAGCTAAGCGGCTAACAACAGGATGTCAACAGAACGTTCACAGGAAGTTGTCATAAGCTCCTGCTGGTATAAAGCTAAACACTGCCCCCTCCTGTGGAAACTTGATATCACAGTTTCACTTCGTTTTAGGTTATTTTGAGTGAAATTAAACGTATTTATTTCTGTAAGACGAATTTTTGAGTTAATAAACTTTCCTCAAGTTGAATTATCACTGTTATCTTGCATTTAAAAAGTGATTAAGGTATTTATGCAGAAAGGCATTTACCAAAAACTTTTATTCACTGGTAATTCCTCATGAACGTTCCTCAAGCTGAATAATCACTGTTATCTTGCATTTAAAAAGTAATTAAGGTATTTATGCAGAAAGGCATTTACCAAAAACTTTTATTCACTGGTAATTCCTCATGAGAGAGGTGCAAAATAAAAATTAGAAACTTTTTAAAAGATACAGATACAGATATTCACAGAGTAGATACAGAGGTGCAAAATAAAAAATTAGACACTTTTTAAAAGATACAGATACAGATATTCACAGAGTAGATAAAGTTTACTCATTTGCTAGAAAGATAATGCACGTTTAATTGCTAGATCATTAAATAAGAGTAAATATATCAGAAAAAAATATACTTTTCTGATTTTATTTTACCACCTAAAACAATTACATCTTCTTATTTAATTTTTAAATAGAAGATATTGGCAGGAGAACAGGAGTATAACAGTTTTTCTGAAGAAAGACTGATTATTCCTCATCATCAATTTTCTTTTCTCTTTTCACCCAACCTGGGTTGATGAGTAACTGTTAAAATAGCAAATTCTGAAATAGAACGGTTTAAAAAGTGTCTTTAAACTGATGTTGCTGTGAGACTTTTTAGAAAAATTGCAGGTTTATAAAAATTCAGTGCTTTAGAGTAAGAAACACTGAGAAGCTTGGTAATCTAGTATCTGTTAAAAAATAAGCACATTACAAGTAACACTGCAGGAAAGCATTTACTTAAATATTCATGAATTGGGGTAAAACCTACAAGACAGGTGCCTATTCCTCTGAATAAGTTGACTTATAACGGTACTTTTGTGTAAACCCAGAGCTTAAAATAGTGTGAAACTCATTGACACTTGAATACAAATATTTACCTGTAAAATATCTGAAGCTGGCAACTGTTTTAAACAGATAAAGTGCTACACAGTGAATACCATGGCAGGTGTGATGGGAAAAGATTTTGATCCTTATGAGATGAAGGGCTGTTTAGAGAAAGCGTTGAAGTTGCTGACAGCATCCTTACATCCATATGGCAAACAGGCGGACAGCATGAACCCAAAAGAGTTATTGGACAATCTGATGGAGGTTGCAGAGAGTGTGACCTCTACAGAAATTACAATGTCAAGCTATGAAAAGCTGGCTAAAATGGCAATGTTGCTGAAAGAATCATACTTTGCATTAAGACGGGATCACGTCGTGACAGTGTCACAAGTTTCCCGCTGCAAAGGTGAAATAGATGTGCTTAAAAAAGATCTGCACAAACGCGAAGTGCATAAAGAGATATTACTGGAAGAATATATGCGTTTACTAAGTGAATGTCAAATATCACAGGAACGCTTAAAAGCATGTGAGGAGAAACTAAGAGCGGCAA